>NC_046642.1:22363344-22681262 GCF_900324485.2 Mastacembelus armatus
GTCACTGTTTAGTGGTCCGTTAGTGACTCTGACCCGGTTAGTGGGTTTCTGCATATTGAGCGGTTATAATAGTCCCTTGCCTTCACCTTCGGTGGGGGCTCGGGCCTAATAATCCTAACGATAACAATATAGCGTTTTTTCAGCACCCTCAATATATACATTTTCGGAAAGGTCTCGCGCATCCCCACGTCATGGTGGGGTCCGGGTCACTGTTTAGTGGTCCGTTAGTGACTCTGACCCGGTTAGTGGGTTTCTGCATATAGAGCGGTTATAATAGTCCCTTGCCTTCACCTTCGGTGGGGGCTCGGGCCTAATAAATAATCCTAACGATAACAATATAGCGTTTTTTCAGCACCCTCAATATATACATTTTCGGAAAGGTCTCGCGCATCCCCACGTCATGGTGGGGTCCGGGTCACTGTTTAGTGGTCCGTTAGTGACTCTGACCCGGTTAGTGGGTTTCTGCATATAGAGCGGTTATAATAGTCCCTTGCCTTCACCTTCGGTGGGGGCTCGGGCCTAATAAATAATCCTAACGATAACAATATAGCGTTTTTTTCAGCACCCCCAATATATATATTTTCGGAAAGGTCTCGCGCATCCCCACGTCATGGTGGGGTCCGGGTCACTGTTTAGTGGTCCGTTAGTGACTCTGACCCGGTTAGTGGGTTTCTGCATATAGAGCGGTTATAATAGTCCCTTGCCTTCACCTTCGGTGGGGGCTCGGGCCTAATAATTGAGTATAATTCTATAATAATTTTATTATTCAGTGTGTCATTCAACACTGGCATGTTGTCCAGGTGCTAAATGCTTCTTTTCATAGTGACTACTGTCCAGTATTTCTCATTCTCTATTTTGAACAAAGATTCAACCAAAATGGGATCTTTCATCCATCCATCAAGACCTATAGTTTGAGACATGCTCTAACCCAGAGGTGTCAAACTCAAATTCACAGTGGGCGAAAATTAAAAACTGGGACGAAGTCGTGGGCCAAACTCAATATTTATTGAAAAATTGACTGCAATTGTGCATGTTTTTCCTTCTCTCCAGATATGTAATGTTGAACATTTTCATATGGAAACAAACTTTAGTTTTGCATAAACATTGAATCTGGAACAAGCAAAGCTTAATATTATAAACACATGAGAAATTAAATTTGAAATAATGAAATATGGTATTCGTTTCTTATGTCTCTATCTGTAGCCTTTTGAGTTCCTTTTTAATAATGTAAATCTTTTTTCACAGGCCAACAACAAAACAACCAAAAATAATAATTTCCTTCAATGAAAATGCAATCTTTCATCTATTAACAGTCCTTGCCTTGGAGTAGAAAAAGTGCATAAAGACAACATTCATTCAAGCTCAATTTGCTACACTCTGATGCACATTGGCTCAAGCCAGATACCTGACATCTCTTCTTAGATGCGAGTGCAGAGAAGGTGTTCATCAGTGAGACGACTCCTGAGTGGTGTTTTGTTCATCTTCATCAAAGAGAACAGTTGCTCACATAGATATGTGCTGCCGAACATAGAGAGCATTTGAGCAGCTTTGGCACGGAGGTGGGGCAGTGTGTCGGGGAGGAAACATGGAAACTGTGCAGCACCCACAGAGTCATACTTTGACTTGAGCGTGTCACTACACTGGAGTTCAATAAGCTCCATTTGGAGGTTGGTTGGTGCGCTTTCCACGTCAACCGCAAACGGATTACTGAGCAGTTCAAATCTGCATTTCTGGGCTTCAAAGTCGGCAAATCGCCGGGTAAACTCGGCGCTGAGTATGCTGAGTTTTTCAGCAAACTGTGCACTAGGCAACAAGAGATATCTGCTCTTCCATGGTTTGGCAGCAAGGAAAATGACCCAAGTTTCCTTGCAGCATCTGAGTCTCCCACAGGCACAACTTGGTCATAAAAGCCCTCACCGCAGCGTACATGTCTGTGATGACGTGGCCCCGCCCCTGAAGCGGCAGGTTGAGCACATCGAGATGGGTCAGGATGTCACACAGAAACTTTTTATCCCTGAGCTCTGTTGTGTCTTTCCCTTTGCTTTCCACAAACTGACAGATTTCCTCACGCAACTCAAAACATCTGTTCAGTACTTTTCCTCGGCTTAGCCATCTCACGTCTGTGTGATAGGGGATGTCTGTGTGTTCCGAGCCAAATTCCTCCAGAAAAGACTTGAACTGGCGGTGATTCAAACCTTTGGCTCTTATGAAGTTAACTACTCGTGTTATGGTGCTCATAACATGTTCAATTTTCAGGGCTTTGCCACACAACGCTTCCTGGTGTATGATGCAGTGATAAACTGTAAGCTCACCTGCATGGTTCTCCCGCATCTTCTCCCGAATCCTGCCCATCAGTCCACTCTTTTGACCGCACATCGCGGGCGCACCATCTGTCGTCAGTCCAACAAGTTTATCCCAAGGCAGCCTCATTTCATTTACACATTTGGATACCTCTTCAAAGATTTCTTTTCCTGTAGTTGTGCCATGCATTGATTTTAATCCCAAAAGTTCCTCTGTAATGCACAGACTCGAGTCCACGCCACAGATGAAGATTGACAGCTGGGCAGTATCAGATGTGTCACAGCTCTCATCCG
This sequence comes from Mastacembelus armatus, assembly GCF_900324485.2. Classification (NCBI taxonomy): domain Eukaryota; kingdom Metazoa; phylum Chordata; class Actinopteri; order Synbranchiformes; family Mastacembelidae; genus Mastacembelus; species Mastacembelus armatus. The sequence goes on from NC_046642.1 coordinate 22,365,939, forward strand.
CAGCAAGAGAGTATGCGATAAAATCTTTTCCTTTTTCCATCAGCTGTTCGTGTAGATTGGTGGTGAGCTCACATGTACGCTCAGCCACAGTGTTTCTGCTCAGGCTCACATTTAAAAATGCTTGCTTTTTATCTGGGCACACGATGTCGCCATGCAGTTTGACCATGCACTTTTTGACAAACTCGCCCTCATTAAAGAGCCGGGCTGATTTTGCAATCTCTGCTACCACAGTAAAACTAGCCTTTACAGCAGCCTCACTTCGTGATTTTGCTTTTGAGAACATAGTCTGCTGTGAAACCAGACTTTTTTTCATCTCCTCTACCTTCTGGACCTTGTGCTTTACGTCCAGGTCTTTGTACTTGTCGTGGTGTTTCGTTTCATAGTCTTCTTAGGTTATATTCTTTCGTTACAGCCATGGTGACTCCGCACACAAGACAAACAGGTCTGTCCTTTATGTTCGTCAACATATAATCTGCCCCCCACCTGTCTTGAAAGCTCCTGTTTTCCATCTTTCGTTTGTCCATTTTTGGGGAGGGGTGGATAAATTTTGTCCGAGGTGACTGGTAGCATGGATGCTAATGATTGTCAACAGAAAAGGAGGGAGCGCTTGGCGGTCTCAACTAACGCGCCAACGCACTAACAAAGCATTCTGGGATTTGTGGTATTAGCGGTGTATACGCTATATACTGGCGGGCCAGCTCTAATACACATTTGATATGATCTCATGGGCCAAATATAATTACACAACGTGCCAAATCTGGCCCGCGGGCCTGAGTTTGACACCTGTGCTCTAACCCAATTGTCAAAGTCATTCCAATCCTTGCCAGTTTTTAAAACATTGCCTTCAACGACTGACGGTTCTCTTGCTGCCATTGTAGTGAGATAATTAATATTATTCACTTTACCTGATGGTGGTTGTAATGCTACTGCTGATGAGCACAAGCAGTTTACCTGGAGTCAGCTGATAAAGGACCCACAGTTACGCTGGTCATATACTTTACATAACCAGTTACTCATTTATAAGTCAGTGAAACACCCGAAATTAATGGTTGGTTTGGTAAAAACACTGGCTTTCTAGCTAAGTGTTAGGAGAGAACGTTGACAGCATGCATGTCTAAATACAGATCTACAGTCAGCACTGGTTAGCTTAGCTTGGCATAAAGACTGTCAATAGGTAGTCCCTGCTGGTTGCCAGGCAAACTTATGGCAAGAACAGGAATCTAGGAAGTCACTGCACCCAGCCTTGCACGTAACCCCTATAAAACCATGATGAGTCATTTCTACACCTTGATTTTATAAAGGTTAAAAGAAACAATATATAACAGAGTTCAGTAGGTGCTGGAAGTGTGGGGTTTGTAACTCACAGACAGAGCAAGGCTAGTTGCTTTTTCAGTCTTTTGCTGAGCTAAGCTAACCATCTACTGTCTACAGCTTCATATTGTAACGACTGGTGGGTTTTTGCTGGAGCTAAGCTACTCTAGCAAGCACTGGCCCTAAACTAAACGGTTAGCAGGATGCTAGCAGCTATTGCCATACTTGGTAGCGAGGGAGAGCGCTCGTGCCCCATACACCGCACGACCCCGAGCGTCTCGGTAAATGAGTGCAATCTTCTCGATTGACCAGTAGGAGGCAGTGTTCTTCTTTTACATCAGTTTATTGCTCGGAGAACAAGCCATCAAACTCCACACACTTACAAGCGCTGTCACCAAGCCCCTTTTCCACACACATCACCCAGAGTCATGGTGACAGCCACTCCCACTAAACAACCCCACACAAACACACACAATCCCTCCCTAACACAACCCAAAGTACACAATAGCCCCAAACAGAACGTAACTCTTAACACATTTGAACAGGTAACACATTTGAACACTGATAACAACTCCCACAATGCACCTGGCCGACAACTCCCCGGCCAGGTTGCTACAATATGTTCCCTGAATAGGACAGTGTCGCATAGACAATGACAAAATTTCTTCTAAGTAATGTTGAAAAGTCAGACCTTGTGACCTTCACCCGAGTTCATTAATGGAGAGTTAACAGAAGATGGAGCAAAAGTTTGGAATCGGCACACCGGTTTATTATAAAAGTACAGAGACGTCTCCGGAGATCCACTCTCGCACGCAGGCAGAGAGATCTAAACAATAGATGGAAACTATACAATGTTTAAACTGTTGGGCAGCGCCCCACCAAAAGGAATTTATGATATTACCTTATATGGAGTTGTTATTGCCAACTGTCTTCTATGTGTTCTGGGTGGGGGTTGCTTGAGCAAACCAAGGCTAGTTACTTCCTTTATCTTATGTGAAGTCCCCATGGGTGCATCTGCATTCCACAAGTCCCCCTTGTGGGCTCTCCTAAGAGCCCATCTAAACAAATTGGAATTTTGCTATCCCTCTCTTGATCTCCCTTAGGAGATCACATCTCTCGGAACTGTACCCCGTCTAGGTCATCACTGTCGTCATCTGAGCCCTGGGCCAATTAGGGCATCAGAACTTTCGGGTCATGTTTCTCTATAGTAGAAGATATGAGTCTAACTGCGAGGGAACGCAGGCATGGAATGAAGCAGCACCCACAGGTGACTAAGACCCCTACAAACACAGCAATAGAAACTACTACAGACATAACAAGGTTTTTCCACTGACCAAACACAAAACAACAATCATTACAGTTAGGGTCGTAAGGACCCCCAATACCTTCCCAAATCCAAACATCTCCGTTTTAACTCCCCAGTTGTTAACTAAACTCTCTAACAATAACTAAACATACACTATAAACTAAATAGATCAACGGCTAAAATTACTAGTCAAAATCACAACCCACAATCCCTCGACGTTGCCTCCCTCAGCGCTCTAATTCGTCGGCTGGAGGCTTGGCACACCTCTTGTTGGAGAGGGGCACTCTTTTTCACCCCCTCCCTCTCGGACGGCTTCTTCTTTCTTCGGACTGAGGGTGGACTACCTCAGTACCTGACTCGCTCCCCAGGGATTATTCTGCCCCTTTCTGAGGAAGGTCCTTCTCTGCCTCAGCCGAGACAGAGGTATGTTGTAGCAGGTCCTCCTGGACCTTGGTCAAAGATCTGGATGGCGGTTCTCCTGGTGCACACTGCGACCAGTGGTACCAGGTATCCCCTTTCCCCTTTAACCTCACTGCGTGGGATGTTCTCTCTATCACATGGTAGGGTCCTGTCCATCGCGGCTCTGACCACTTCCTCTTGATCACCTTCGGCAGCACCCAGTCAGCGTTGGGTGGAGTTTGTGTTGCGTCGCCATGCTGGTCCGCCACCCGATGTGAGAAAGCTGAAACGAGAGCTTGTAGAAAGTTAAAATATGCTTTGGCTGACAGACCCTCATTCTCTACAATGGTTACTGGGCTAGTGGTGTGGGGCCCTGGAAAGGGGCTCCCTGTTTGAAGTTCGAAAGGGGTAAACCCAGTGGATTGTTTAACAGAACAGCGAATGGACATGAGTGCCAATGGCAATGCATCAACCCAGTTCAATTTAGTCTGTGCACAGATTTTTACCAATTTGGTTTTTACAGTTTGATTCATCCTTTACACCTTTCCTTGAGACTGTGGATGATACACCGTTCCAAACCCATGTTTCAACCCCATCATGGCCTCCACCTTCTGAAATTCCTGATTCTTGAAATATGTCCCATTATCTGACCTAATTTTCTCTGGGAAACCATGGTTGGGGATGTAATGATTTATCAAACATTTAATAACCGTTTTACTGTCTTCCCTTTTGGTGGGCCACTCTTCTGGCCACCCTGAATACGCATCCACACACATCAGTACGTACCTGTACCCTCGAACGGTGGTGCCCATATCTGTGAAATCAATTACAATCTCTCGTCCAGGCCTGGTAACGAGTGGATACCTACCGATCTCTGGTTTCACTGTCGGTCTGGTGTTGTACTTAGTACAAATGTCACATTCCCTGACCAGCTCTTTAGCCATATCTTTGAGATATGGATGCCACCATTGTTCTAAGTTCTTCAACATTTGGGCTGTCCCAACATGCCCCACCCCGTGAGCTTCCAAGAGGGCTGTCCTCCTGATTCCAGGAGGAAGTATGGGACGACCATCCGGCCCCCTCCACAATCCTTCTACCTCAGTAGCCCCTCTCTCTTTCCAAAGACTTCTCTCCTGGGGGGATGCCCCCTTTTGCAGTCTCTTGAGTTCCTCCAAAATCCTACTCAACCTTTGTTATCTGAGGGAGGAGAATGTGAATGTCTGGGAATTTACATAAGCCACTACACTGTGAGTGGTGAGCACCCTGAGTTGGTGTCCCATGACAATGTGGGCTGTCTTCTGTAAGATCCTCGCCACTGCTTCTTTCTTCTTTCCATGGTGTCCAATGCAGTGCTTGTGTACATCAGCACTCTCCTGACTCCCCCTTTTTTCTGGAACAGGACACCGTTGGCAACTGCGTCCTTTACAGAAACATCCAAGAAGAAGGGCTGAGTATAATCAGGAATGGCCAGATCTGCGGCCGTTGCCAGAGCTTGCTTGAGGGAGATGAAGTTCCGTTCTGCCTCAGTTGTCCAAACGAGCGGTGCTGAAAGATTCCGCATGCCCTGTTCCTTGACTAGCTGTCGAAGTGGAGTGGTAAGGTTGGCATAGTCGGGAATGTAAGTGCGGCTATAGCCCGTGAGCCCCAGAAAGGAGAGCATATCTTTGACCAGTACCGGCCGAGGGTGGTGCAGGATGGTAGACCTGTGAGCAGGTGATAATCCCGCCCCTGCTTGCGAAATCAGTCGGCCCAAAAAGGCAACTTGTTTACGGCACACTTGTAGTTTAGATTTGCTGACCTTAAAGCCCCTCTCGGCTAGATGACGCAGCACGGACTCCGTGGCCTGGAGAGAGGTCGTGACGGAGGGTGCGGCGAGCAGAAGGTCGTCAACATACTGAATTAAGGTGGTGCCTTCTGGCAAAGCGCAGGAATGTAGTACCTGTTTCAAAACCTGATTGAAAATACCGGGCGAGAGAGTGAAGCCCTGAGGGAGTCTGGTGTACCTGAGCTGGCGTCCCCGATAAGTAAAAGAGAAAATGTCACGACACTCCTCTGCCAACGGGAGGCAGAAGAAGGCATTGGCCAGATCAATACAAGAAAACCAAGTCTGGCTAGGATCCAGGTTAGCCAGAGCCACATATGGGTTGGGAACCGGAACGGTGGAAGTTACTAATATATCGATGGCCCTAAGATCATGTGCCATACGGAACTTACCTGTACCCTTTTTCTCAACCGGTAGAATGGGTGTGTTCCACCGTGACGAGGAGGGTTCTAGCACCCCCGCTCGTATTAAGCCTTCAATAGTATCCCTGATCCCTTCCTCTGCCTGAGGTTTATGTGGATATTGGCGGATCCAAAGGGGAAGCCCCCCTTGGACCTGGAAGGTGACCGGGGGACAGTCCGTTAAGCCCACGTCCGTGGGAGACTGAGCCCATAAAAAGTCCGGCAGCTGAGATAACATGTCTGCCGCTAGGTGATGGTCAGTGCGTGCCATGTCATGGTACCTGGACACCTCTCTATGTTCCAATATAGCAGGGTCTGTGGCTGTCAGCTGAATGCAAAAAGTTTTAATCTGGGGAGTGTACCAGACCTGCGGTATGGGGGTGGTCTGCCAGTCTTTTTGGGCCAACGCCCTCCTGAGGATACCCCCCAGTTCTTTAGCCTCATGGTTAGGATGTAGGGTGAGAGACACATGTGGTGCACTGTCCTCACTCAGGCGAAACCAATCTTGTTGGGCCGGGAGAAGCTGCACTCCCGCCACCACCCCCTCGGGGGCGACATAGATATTCTCGGCGTCAATGCTCCAGGAGTCCCCCTCCACCTGTTCAAACGCCTCCTTGTACCAATCGGTTTGGAGCTTATCATAGAAGAGGGTAACATGGAGAGGGTCCGGGGGAGGAATGTAGGGCTCGAGGAGCGAGATCCAGGGGCACCAAGACTGATACGCGGACCATATGTCCCGGACTCTCTGGGCACAACCTAGCCCAGTAGATGTCGGCTACCTCATCCGCCAGCGGCTTCAACAAGCATTGTTTTCGTGTCCCGTCTAAATGTGTCCGACATGGTAGTCGCAGGCCATCTGGCAGAGTGACAGTAAGTCCCTCGGGGGCACACAAAATAGTGGCCCCAAGCTTAATCAATAAGTCCTGGCCGAGGAGGTTGACAGGAGTGCCAGGTGAATAAATGTAGGGGTGGCGTACCTGCTGGCTGCCCACTTGGGTGAGCAGAGGTCGAGTTACTGGCAGAGTCCGTTTCTCCCTCAAGAAGCCCATGACGGTGGTCTTATGGTTCGACAAAGTGGAGGCAGGGGTGGTGTTGAGAGTAGAACACGTAGCCCCTGTGTCGACCAAAAACGACAGATTCGTATGGTTCACCTTCATGGACAGCAGTGGTTCTGCCGTGTTCGTTCCGTTGTCCAGATCTCTCCGTGGGATGTGTCATTCTTGGTAGGAGTCCTCCCAACTGGATGGAGGACCCCAATCCATCACAGGCATATTGTGAGCCGGTGTGAGGCCACACCTACCACGTTGCGGTTGCACTCCCTGCCGGCCTCAAGCTCGGCCCCGAGCCATACAGCCCCTGTATGGGCAGTCCTTAACCCTCTGGGGTCGACGCACGCGCCGGCGCGTTTTGACGCATCTTTTTCTGATAAGGCCGAAACAAACTTAAATTACTCCGTCAATTCTGATCGTACAGATAAAAGAAGTATATCTTTCAAATCTGCAAAGGGTCTAGTTTTAGTGGTATACCATCATAATAACAACAAAACGTTGTGCTTTTTTTAAATAAAGAAAGCCGACAGGGTGCGCTCTCTGACTTTTCTGTCTCTGTCATTTCTCTTCACAGACGCGTAAATAAAACAACCAGAATCTCAGCGAATACTTGGCTCATAAAAATAAGAATTATATGGCTAGAAAGCTTGAAATGTTTTCTTTTGAGTGAAACAATTCAAGTCAAAAACAAATCATCACTTTTGATTTAATCCGTATGAACGTAAGGAGAAGTCTATTTGGGCCTAAAAATCTCAGAAATAACTTTTCTAAAATTATAGCTACTCTAGATGGCATAGCCCTGGCCTCCAGCACTACTGTTAAAAACCTTGGAGTTATTTTTGACCAGGACATGTCCTTTAACTCACACATAAAACAAATTTCTAGAACTGCATTCTTTCTCCTGCGCAACATTTCCAAAATTAGGAACATCCTGTCTCAAAATGATGCAGAAAAACTAGTCCATGCATTTGTTTCCTCAAGGCTAGATTACTGTAACTCATTACTATCTGGATGTCCTAATATCTTAATAAAAAGCCTCCAATTAATCCAGAATGCCACAGCCAGAGTCCTGACAGGAACTAGCAAGAGAGATCATATTTCTCCTATATTGGCTTCTCTTCATTGGCTCCCTGTAAAATATAGAATAGAATTTAAAATCCTTCTTCTCACATACAAATCCCTTCATAATCAAGCTCCTTCATACCTTAAAGACCTCATAGTACCATATTATCCCAATAGACCACTTCGCTCTCAGAGTGCAGGCCTACTTGTGGTTCCCAGAGTTCTCAAAAGCAGAATGGGAGGCAGAGCCTTTAGCTATCAAGCTCCTCTCCTGTGGAACCAGCTCTCAGCCTGGGTTCAGGAGGCAGACACTCTCTGTACTTTTAAGGCTAGACTTAAAACCTTCCTATTTGACAAAGCATATAGTTAGGGCTGGCTTCAGGCAACCCTGAACCATCCCTTAGTTAGTTATGCTGCTATAGGCCTAGACTGCCCGAGGACCATCGGTGCACTGAGCTCCCCTACCCTAACCCCCCCCCCCCCTTCTCTCCCACCTCATGTATATTCCACCATTGAATGTTACTAACCTTGTGCTCTCTCTCTCCCCTAGTTTGTGCTCTCTCCCTCCCTCTCTCTCTCTCTCTCTCTCTCTGTACCTTCTGCAGGTGTCCCTGGTCCTGGAGCTGTTTATCGCTGATGTGCAGTTACTGGCCCCACCAACTTGCAGTGTCTATTTGTTGTTTATTGTTGCTGTTCTTTTCTCTCTGCTCTATCCACTCACCCCAACCGGTCGAGGCAGATGGCCGCCCAAACTGAGCCCGGTTCTGCTGGAGGTTTTTTCTTCCGTTAAAGGGAGTTTTTTCCTCTCCACTGTCGCCAAGTGCTTGCTCATAAGGGAATTGTTGGGTTTTTAGTTTTAGTTTTTGTAAAGTGCCTTGAGATGATTTGTATTGTGATTTGGCGCTATACAAATAAAATTGAATTGAATTGAATTGAAGTCCGTTTTTTCCTGTCTCACCTCATTACAGGTAATGCGGTCCCGCCTTGTACACTGTCCACTGTTCACATGTAAATAATCTCAGGTGAACCAGGTAAATATGTGCACACCCCCGAGAAATGACACAAAATATCAAACTTCATCATAGAATTTACTCACTTTTTCGGCGCGTTTGGATGATGGCGCGTTACGCACGTGAAGCGGCGCTCCTTACATTCCACACAGAGACAAATACTAATCAGAGTAAAAACACTGATTTTAACTCAAATGAGGATCGTTTGGCTCCTCATTGTGTTGTATTGTGCTGCACTAATCCGTTCCATCTACATTGACTGAAAGGCTCATTATGCGCGTCTTTGTCTGGTCGTTCAGTGCGTCTTTTGTGTTCTCAGGTAAATCACATGACATTTCATCCTCAGACACACCCTCTTGCATATGGCCTTTCTGGACAAAAAGTGTCTTAGAAAATTTAAATCAGTGTATTGTTTACTGTGAATGTGTGAACAAGATGACATTCACAGCACTCTGAAGTAAACACTTTAGCCTACAACATGCTGGTCTCCAAAGTCTTGTGAACCAATGTTCTGTTTGTGTTTTATGGTCTTATTTCAGTGAGTAAAAAATTGTAGTTTTTCACTAACCATGCATAAACACTTTTTTCTCAAAAACACAATCATGTATAAACTTGGTGCTCACATATTATTGTAGCCAATTTTGTGCTGATTACAGTGTTATCAGACTTTAGACATTAATATTTTTAAAAAACACTGAAAAAAGCACAAATGTCAGGACATGTCAAAATTTGCCCAGGCCCCAAAAACCCCCTCAGACCCCAGAGGGTTAATCCAATGATCATTTCCGTTGCAGAGGAAACATAGGGCTGAGTCCCTACTAGGTGGGCCCCCACAACCACCACGTCCTCTCCACCCGCCCCCCCTCGGAGCTCCCCTGTAATATCCCCTATTTCCTGGAGAGTAATGTTGCGGCTCCCAAGGAGGTATTGGGAACAGTTCGGGAGTATCCGGAGCATCCACGCCCCACTGCCACATAACCTTCTTGGCCTCCTCTTTTTTTATTTTTGTTCTTTTCGGCATTCACTTTCTGCCTTGCTTCTGCCAACTGGAGCTTCAGCAGCTGAGTCTGGAGCTCCTCATTTTGCTCTCCTTCCTTCAACATCTGCTGCTGGACACGGGTGAGGTGATGCACCAAATGTCTCTCCCACACCACTGAATCAGCCCCCTGCATATCTGGATTGTCAATCATAGCCGTTTTGACCTTTTCTGGGTTCCCCTCCAATACCGCCTGTCGGTACCACTCCCTTTGGGGACCCGATTTACCTGGGTGAAACCCTGTCTGTCGAATCCACAACTCTTTACTCTGGTCTAAGAAGACTGGGGTTGTCTTTAACGTTCCAAGTCACCTTTGGGACTGCTGCTGAATTTGGCAGCGGATATTTCTCGCGGATTGCCTTGCTCAGGTCACCAGCCCACCGGGCGAACGGCTCCTCAGCCGATCTGCGGAGAGTGCCCGCAGCCTTCTCTATATCTCTTGCATCCATGCTGGTCAGGCATCTTTGAATCACAGCTCTAAAATCTCCAATAGCTAGTCTGTGTCCTGCGGTCAGCAAGTCCGATTTGCCGAGCCACAGGCCTCCCCCCTCTGCTACTAGGGGAAGTTGGTCCACCAAAGCCTGCACATCCCCCAACCTGTAGGGCCGGAATTTAAACCCACCTCCGGTGGCCATCAAGGGGAACATCAACACATCATTCTGGGACCTCAGTCCCCCACAGCTCTTCTCATCTGTCATTATTCATCTCATGATCAAATTCTCCATCCATTTTGATCTTTTCTTTATTTATTTGTATTTAGTTGTAATTCGGTGTTTCCTCCACCAGATGGAGCAATTTTCCAATTGCTGTTGCAGTACCTCCCGCGGGTGTCAGCAACTTCTCCTGCAGTTCTGCTCGGCGCCACTAGAGGGAGCCAAATAGTGGGCGGAGCAACCTCTGAATCACTTCACCTCTACTTCCTGGTTCTGTGGTCAGTGTGAATCAAGGTCCCCTCCGAGACACTTCCTGTTCATACTGGCCTCTTCACTCACCACATGCCTCTCATAAATATCTTTACTTACCTCTTTCACTCAGTTTATATTTAATATCATACTTACGTCTATATTCCTGTTATAACAGATATTATACTTATGCAGCGTATAACAATTTATACACCTTAGAGCCTTTGTCCAATAACAATAACTACATCGAATAATGCAATATTAATTGCCTTTCATACAATTTCACATTCATACGAATATCTCCCGATCATACACGGCTGAGATTTACACTCACACTTTTCCTCCCAATCGAACATGGCTGAGGAATTTTTATTAATTTCTTTTTCGGGGTCTCCCCAGCTCCTTCAACCCAGTTTACCCAGCCCCCCGTTGAGAACTGGAGGGGTCCACCATGACCCGAGAGTTAAATATTCCGCCGATCGAACACGCACGGATTTTACTTTAATCTACCCGCCGATCACACACGCACGGATAGTTTTTGTTTTATTGTATTTTCTTTGTATATTTTACTTTCGATTTATAACTTTCAATCCGTCTCAATTTGTAACCAATCCGAAATACACATCGACAGTATCCATTTTAGTGGTATTCAACACATTTGAACACTGATAACAACTCCCACAATGCACCTGGCCGACAACTCCCCGGCCAGGTTGCTACAATATGTTCCCTGAATAGGACAGTGTCGCATAGACAATGACAAAATTTCTTCTAAGTAATGTTGAAAAGTCAGACCTTGTGACCTTCACCCGAGTTCATTAATGGAGAGTTAACAGAAGACGGAGCAAAAGTTAGGAATCGGCACACCGGTTTATTATAAAAGTACAGAGACGTCTCCGGAGATCCACTCACACACGCAGACAGAGAGATCTAAACAATAGATGGAAACTATACAATGTTTAAACTGTTGAGCAGCACCCCACCAAAAGGAATTTATGATATTACCCTATATGGGGTATCATAATATCTGGGTGGGGGTCGCTTGAGCAAACCAAGGCCAGTTACTTCCTTTATCTTATGTGAAGTCCCCATGGGTGCATCTGCATTCCACAGTAACAAACATGCATAGTGTAAATACATAAATATTGCCTGCAACTGTGAGAGACATCTTAAACTCTTGGTCACTGTTTTATTCAGTAGATTGTGTGCAAGGACAGTGAATAATTAATGCTGCAGAAAAGTATGGCAGGTAGACTACTTTTACAGTGATTAAAATGAAAATGTTAGTAAGTATAATGCCTGTGGAGTGTGTGCAGCAAGTCCAGTTGGCTTTTTTTCTCTCCATTCACTTTTGTTCAGAGGGGAAACAGTGTACCAACATCCTGTCTGTATCCTGAGGGCATAGACCAGCAGGCAGTTCCTCAGTTCCTGTGGGTGTATACAGCATGTGTTGCTGAATGAAGTACAAGAGTACTACCAGGGATTCATGTGGTGGAAGCAAGCTAGCTACCTTTGCTTTCCCCCTGCCTGCCTTCAGCCACTAAACAAAGAAAACAATTAACCAGATCTTTTAGGATTGGTGCAGATCTAATTCACGGCTCAGGTGGCAGACATCATCATGTGTGGGTGGTTAAAGTGATGGGGCACAGTCTGGACTCAATATGAAGTCTGCTTTCCCCTATTGCAGAATCCACATATCACAGTAGGAATGAGCGACTTCTAGAGGTCAAGATAAATTTCTCACCATACATGTAACTTGACATGGTGTTGATAAATGAAGCAAGAGGGCACAGGCGATGCTGGTACGTTTACCTTGAAGGTGTGTGCCGTGTGACAGGTCATCTCTGGATTTTATAAAGTCTGGGGGGGGGGGGGGGGGGGGGTGTCACCTCTCCGGGACTCTGCATTTGTCCACATTTCATTTAACCTTTGAAATATGAGAATGTTTAATCCATACAGCTACTCAAACTAAATTAATTCTTAGATGGTGTAAGAGCAAAAGGGAACATTGTTTTTCTGCATTTCTGACCACAGTAATGACATTGTGTGTTCTCCTTGTCTACTCTGAATGTTCCAGTAACATATGTTACTGTAATTCAGCCATGGGGGCCATACTTTCTCTTAAACAGAGTTCATTCAATTGATTTTTTGTTTAGTTGGTATATCGGGGATCTGGAAGAGGAAAACATGCGTCACTTCTCAATATGACCAAGTGACATAAACATACAAACTAAAAAAAATAAATACTCCATCCATCCATTATCTATACCCGCTTAATTCCTTAACCAGGGTCACGGGGATCTGCTGGAGCCTATCCCAGCTCTCTTTCGGGTCAAAGGCAGGGGTACACCCTGCACAGCAAATTCTAACCTTTGGAATAAACTCCATGTGAGTCAAAATCAACTCAATCTGAGTGTATATGCGTGACCATAAACTCAAATGAAGAGTTAAAATAACTCTTTTCCTGGAGTTGATTTTTTAACCCCATTTTCAGAGTTAAATTTTAACTCTTACTAGTGTTAAAATACTACTACCTATACAGAGTAAAATATAACTCTAAATCTTAGTTAAGTTTAATTAACTCTTTACCAGTGACACTCTAAATGTCTCTACTATTAACACTTTTTAAAATTGTTTATCACATAGTTTTGTGTGAAAATGACTATTCTGAACTGCACATTAATTTGTTGCTTTTATTTATCAAATTTATGCATATAATTTTAATGCATGGAAACATTTATTGTACCAGTATATAATAACCTGCCTTATGACTGTAAAATAGCAAAACAGTCACATTTGCAAACAATGCCAATAAAAAAGTTGTATAAAATACTGTAAACACATGTCTGCAGAACACAATGTCTGCAGAACTATAAAACCAACATCTCAGAACTGTAGAAAATGAGACTACCTATACAACAAATACGTAAGTGCAAGGGACCACATTAGATAATACAACTTTCTGACAACAAAAAATTGTGAATCACACCCATATGACATTTGAGCATTAAAGGATTTGAAATGTCTTAATCACTCCCTTTCCATAACCAGTATCTTCCTGGGTATGTTTTCACTCACTTGAAAAGGATGGAAGTGGTCATGGAAACAAGTTTCATGCTCAATCAAAACAAAAAACACTTTACCATTGTGTAGAACGATTGAGGCTAGTTTGCTGAAAAGGGGCATGTTTTGATCAGTAGCAGTGGAAACAAAAAGTCCAACACGATACTCAGCTACAGAACACTTTACCCATTTTGTGATGTTGACAATGGCTTGAGAATCAACATGAAGACTTATAACTTCTGAAAATTCAAGTGTCTCAAGTGAATAGGTTTAAACTGGACCAGACTCAACCGCTTTAAAGGACAAGCATTCCCAGTGATATGCTACTGCAAGCTGGTGTTTATTTGCAAGTGATACTGTCAAATTTTTGAAGTTCTTCACACAATCTGCCGACGATATTGGAAGATTTCTCTCATCTTCTGTAAGACTAAATCACAGTTGGTTGTGTGTGGAAGGAGTGACATGGCTTCCATGTATTCATCTCCCATTCATTGGTTATCTATGGTACCAAATGTTCTTGATGTGGGACCTCCTCTGAACTCCACTCTGTTCTGGGGTGTAGAGGGGGATCTGGATTTACATTGAACAGTCTTTACACGCCATTCAAGAAAGCCTTTGTTGCTTTGGATGTCATAAAAGTGTTCCTGAAAGAAAAGACAGTACTTCTGTTGGAAACAATTACATATTTGTGGTACCTCAAGAGCATATTGCTTTTATTCAGTATACGCAACAAGGCAAGCAAACTTACATATCCCTTTTTAGAGTATGGGTCCTTCAAAGATGGGAACAGTGACATCCCAAGGGCATGAACCTCTTGAGTTACTTTACTAATAGCTCTCCTGCAAGAGTGAAAACATTGTTCTACAATTTTGTCTCTTTTTAAAAGCATAAAAACTTCTTGAAGCTTCTTACCCTTCTTTTTCATGCATGTGAGCTACAATAATGTTGACCATTAACCGTCTGGTGGAATCTTTCACACTACCAGTCTCTTCATACTCTTTAATCACAGTGATCCCTGCAGGCTTTGAAGTAAGAATTATCTCCACATTCTAAAAAAGATTATAGATATACAGTTAGGTCCATAAATATTTGGACAGACAACTTTTTTCTAATTTTGGTCTTGTACATTACCACAATGAATTTTAAATTAAACCACTCAGATGCAGTTGAAGTGCAGACTTTCAGCTTTAATTCAGTGGGTTGAACAAAAACACTGCATAAAAATGTGAAGAACTACAGCATTTTTTTTTTTACCACAATCCCTTCATTTCATGGGCTCAAAAGTAATTGGACAAATTAAATAAATGAAAATAAAATGTTCATTTCTAATACTTGGTTGAAAACCCTTTGCTGGCAATGACAGCCTGAAGTCTTGAACTCATGGACATCACCAGATGCTGGGTTTCCTCCTTTTTAATGCTCTGCCAGACCTTTGCTGCAGCGGCTTTCAGTTGCTGTTTGTTTGTGGGCCTTTCTGTCCGAAGTTTAGTCTTCAACAAGTGAAATGCATGCTCAATTGGGTTAAGATCAGGTGACTGACTTGGCCATTCAAGAATATTCCACTTCTTTGCTTTAATAAACTCCCAGGTTGCTTTGGCTGTATGTTTTGGGTCATTGTCCATCTGTATTATGAAACGCCGCCCAATCAATTTGACTGCATTTAGCTGGATCTGAGCAGACAGTCTGTCTCTGAACACCTCAGAATTCATTCGGCTGCTTCTGTCCTGTGTCACATCATCAATAAACACTAGTTTCCCAGTGCCACTGGCAGCCATGCACGCCCAGGCCATCACACTGCCTCTGCAGTGTTTTACAGATGATGTGGTATTCTTTGGATCATGAGCTGTTCCACACCTTCTCCATACTTTTTTCTTGCCATCATTCTGGTAGAGGTTGATCTTGGTTTCATCTGTCCAAAGAATGTTTTTCCAGAACTTTTTAAAATGTTTTTTAGCAAAGTCCAATCTAGCCATTCTATTTTTGAGGCTTATGAGTGGCTTGCACCTTGCAGTGCGCCCTCTGTATTTACTTTCATGCAGTCTTCTCTTTATGGTAGACTTGGATATTGATACGCCTACCTCCTGGAGAGTGTTGTTCACTTGGTTGGCTGTTATGAAGGGGTTTCTCTTCACCATGGAAGTGATTCTGCGATTATCCACCACTGTTGTCTTCCGTGGACGTCCAGGTCTTTTTGTGTTGCTGAGTTCACCAGTGCTTTATTTCTTTCTCAGGATGTACCAAACTGTAGATTTTGCCACTCCTAATATTGTAGCTATTTCTCGGATGGCTTTTTTCTGTTTTCTCAGCTTAAGGATGGCTTGTTTCACCTGCATGGAGGGTTCCTTTGACCACATGTCTGTTCACAGCAAAATCTTCCACATGCAAGCACCACACCTCAAATCAACTGCAGGCCTTTTATCAGCTTCACTGATAAAGACATAACGAAGGAACTGCCCACAGCTGCCCATGCAATAGCCTTTGAGTCAATTGTCCAATTACTTTTGGTCCCATTATAAAGAGGGTGGCACATGTTAAGGAGCTGAAACTCCTAAACCTTTCATCCAATTTGAATGTGGATACCCTTAAATGAAAGCTGAGAGTCCACACATTATGTCCATGTACATTATATAACTATACTTGGAATATGTTTCAGTAAACAGGTAAAACAACAAAACTTGTGTCAGTGTCCAAATATTTATGGACCTAACTGTAGTTATCACCAAGCACAGGTCTATTCTGTAAGCAAAAACAGTCTAATAACTGTACATATCTTAATTGGTATGCATTTCTTTTTCAAGGATCATGCCAAAATCATGCAAGTAAAAAAAAAATTTACATTTCTTGCAAGACTACTGTCCATAGCTTGATTCCACCCAGAATCACTTGTGTCACTGCTCAGACTGCTTGAGAGTGACAATGTATCTGTGAGAATTGGGGAGCTGTGCCCTTCATATGTTTGCTGCAGAACAGTTAAATCTGAAGATCACAAAAACACCAATATGAGGCTTACAAAATGCAAAATCAGCTACGAAACTATATCATATGACATGATAGGACATGACCGCTACATATATTTCTACTTACTGCATGGAGTAAGGGTCACATATTCTGTCTGGTCTGAACAGTCAGCCAAGTTATTTGATGCTTCTTCTGATGGAAGCTCTGAAATGCATGCAAAAAATACAACTTAATGGGATTCCAGCATATAATCAATTATTTTTGTCTATAAGCAGAAATATATATCTCTGAAAACATCTCTGCAACACTATATATATGCTCAAAAGCCCTACCATTATCAGTGTATATCCTCCTGAGAACCAAGGAAAATAAGTGTCTTCCAATTTCTTGTTTTTTGTAATTTTCTACCTATTTTTGGTTTAAAAAAAAAACATTACAATTTAGACATTTTTAAATTTCTTTTTAATTTTATAGCATGTCCACTGTAGTGGACCATAGGACCATTTTTGTGTGAAAAGACATCCAAACTTGGAATATAAAAAGTAAAAAACTGATTAATTATTATGGCTGTAGAGTGTTGACAAACTAAGAACACATCCAACTTGAGTAAAAAACAAACAGTTATGGATTTCAATTTCAATTTGCTTGTTGTTTGTAGCAAAGATGGTAGTATGTTAAAGCTGAACATATTGTCATTTTAGGTCAATACCTTTTGATGGGTCCTTTTGCTGAATCCTTTGAATATGTTTTTTTGAACAGTGAAAAGTAGAACAAATGTAAAAAAGACATTTCTTACTGTGATGTAGTTATTTGATAAACCTAAACAAATCCGAGTTTTGTCCTTTATTTTTCTTCATTTCTTCCTTTGCATGTTTTACTTTTCGCTGTGATAGTCCTGGAAGCAGTGTATTTTTTTGGTAATGCAGAGAAACAGCTTGCATTTGGTACACCTCATGTACGTCATGTACGTATTGCCTTTGCATCCTTTATTTCTGCATCTTTCTGCATGCTTAGTATCCACCATCTCTGGCATGTGCGTGGGTCCTAGTATGCGCACAGATGGCTCTGGTTGTGGGATCCTCATTTTTTTTAGTGGCTCATACTCTTCTTCACTGTCACCGCTGCTGTCATCAAGTGCTGGGCTTTCCATTAACTATTCAGCCAGGAGCAGTTTGAAGTCCAGGTACTGTTGGATGTCCTTTGCTGACCTGTTAAGGGCTTTTCTGTCAGACTTGTATTGGATCCAGGAGTTTGTGATGGCAACATCAAAGAAGTGAGTAATCACATGCAACGTCCATTTCTTGGTCCTGTTTGACATGCGATAAAAACTCAGCATGCGGTCACATAGGTCGATGCCACCCATGTTGTCATTGTACTGTCTGATCACAGCTGGCCTTCACACCTGGACTTGGACTTTTTCTTTTTTGGACCATTTGGTGCAGATATCTTCAGGATCTTTTCCATACACAGTGGAAACCATCAGCACTGGTTTGTTGTCATACCATTTTGTTACTGCCAGCTCATGTTCTTTCTGACCACAGACATTGATGCTCCTCTCCCCTCCTTTAGCAACTACTTGTCTCCTGGCAGCTGGCACATCTTTGAGACTCTGCTCTTCATTATGGTTCCTGTTGCTGGAAAGCCCTTTGCCAGCAATGCATCCATAAGAACAATTGTTGTGAAGTATCGATCAAAGAATAGGTGACATCCTGTGGGGGCGGATTCAACCATGCGTAGGACTGCTGCTAGGCCAACGCCCAATCTTTGGCCCCTAAATGTATTCTTCCCCTGGTACACTTCAAAATCCAGCATCAGACCATTTGGAGAAGCAAGGACAAAGACTTTTAGGCCTGTAGGGTTTGGCTTGCCTGGAACATATTGCCTGACAGGACAGTGGCCAGTGAAAGGGATTGCTCATCAATGCAGACCTTCTCTGGCTTCTTTGTTACAGCCAGGTCATCGACAATTTTCAGTGAGCTTCTCAGCTTGAAGAACAAAACATTTTAATTCTGGGATACCTGAGGCAGGTCATGTGGACTGATATACCAAAAAAGATCTTAATTTCTTGTGGAGTTGTATTAAGAACCACTCTTGTAGTTTGTAGTTCTCTTTGATTTGTGAATGCTACCAAATTTAATTGGATTCAGGCACTACTACATCATTGGGAGAATTCCAGTGTTATGGCTGTGACAGTATCTTATTGGTCAGACTTAGTACAAAGTACAAACTTTGCATTCTTGAGGAAATTTGCATATCTTTAAACCCACAAGATCATTGATACAGTATGTCTGCATTATGGATGTTAAATCATATGGAATTATCAATATACTGTATAAATATAATTTTTAGTATTTTGTCACCATGAATATAAATAGTGCTTAATAACTAAAAGAGAATATATTATCCTAGAACTAAGTAAAACATATACAGAGATATGTCCACAGAGGATGGCGACTCTCTTGCTCATCCCTGTCTGTCTCTGTCTCTGTTTCTGTATGTCTGCTCATCTCCTGCATCTTCTTCCTCTTCTTCTTGTATCATGGGTTTAAATTCATCCTCATCTCTCTCATCATCTGACAGGTCCAAATCTGAATCTCCCTCAATTATCTTGTAAAGAATCCTCCCTGCTTCAGTTTTGTCTCCTGCAACATGTGGAGTCGTTAAGTCACTAAGATAGTCTTGGTGTCCACTAGAATTGACATTCATAAAAGGGCCATTATTTCAAAACACAAATGATTTAACCGCTTTCAAAACTAAATATATCATCCTGACATTTTAATAAACAAGAAAACATATGATAATCATAGTAAAAAAAAACAATAGATAGAAATATTTCACTTACCAGTTCTCCTTCCATAAAATGTGCGTGCTGCTATGTCAGCCATTTTGGAGAGAAAGAAAAAGGAAGTTCCCAGCATCCCAGCCTATCACATAATATATCATTGGAAAGCCCAGGATGTCTTCTTTAAAATACAACAGGGAATGACAGAGTAACTCAAAGGTGTTAAAGGAGATGGATGTGAACAAACTGTCCACTACAAGGGGCACAAGTCAGTGGGCTGGGTCTCAGGAGGATATGAAAAAAAAACATTTCCTTGGACATTGCAACTTCTGGGAAGACATCCTCATCAACCTTTATGCCCTGGTCATCTGTGACCTTCAGTGTTGTAGTCTCTGGGATGAGAAACGTCTGCTGGACTATACCAGAACAATAAACCATTGTAAATGTGTAACTTTTGTATTAATAGTTTAATACTAAATAACTGACTTACCTGCAGTGCAGTGAGAAAATCTGAGAAGCATACTTCTTGAAGTTTAACGTACTTCTTTTTCCCTCCACAGTTTACTTTTAGTAACATGGCGTTACATATTAGTTTTAAAAAAAACTTCTTTTCAGGGTACAGGCCATTAATTATGAGTGTACCAACAAGAGAAAAACAGCCACAGTGGTGAGGACAGAGCGCAGGGCTTTGAACCAGCTGGGGTAAGTAGGGAGCAGAGAGAGATCATAATGCAAAGAGATTCCTAGTCTCATGATAATCATGGTGGCTGCAAGAATAAGGCTGTCACTCATCAGCATGGTGGCCTGGCATAAAAGAGAAAATAATTCTTCTAACAGCTTTGGTTAAGTGTGACTGAGGATGTTAACATGTTCAATCTCAAATCCATTCCAACTCCATATTCATATGGGTCATAACTAAAATAAACGTATTTGTTGGGATTGCTGTGCAAAGCAGCAATCCCAAGATATGTTCTTCGTTTTTTCTCTTTATTATTTTTTTTCTTTTTCTTTTTATTCCGCCGTTTTTCGGTCGCTATCTAGTCCTACACCGTTCGACGTAGAAACGTCATTCAAACACCGTCGCGTTCAGCTCGATGAGGAGATGGGTGCTTCTACTTTTTTCAGCGATATCTTTCATAATTTCTGAAATATTCCAGGTTTTGTCGGAATTTTTTCTCATAGGAATGAATGGAGAGTACGTTAAAATCTCCTTTCAACTTTGTCCTCTTTGAGCCTTAACTGTGTCAGCATACTTTCAGCTAGAAACACCATTCGACCTTTAAACGGGTCAGAAGGCATTAATCTATAAGTCTTGTATTCAGCTTTTTGATATCTATTACGGTTTTTCTTCAATCGCAGTTTAAGTTTTATGGTTTTTTTAGGAAATTTCTGAATTTTACATTGGTGTGTATGGGAGAGGGCTAGAGTGCGTGATGTCATCGCTAGAGTGGGAGAAGCTGTTGAGTTTAGGGAAAATTTTTCTCTCTAACTCGCCGTCACGGCCACAATTTTGACTCTTCATACACCATTTTCTCAAAAGTAGTAGAGATTTTTGTCTTCTTTCAGGCAATGCTGTTCATATTTTTATAGGACCTACGGTTTTTCCACAAGGTGGCCTAACAGACAGAGAGTGACTGCTCAATCTCTCATTCACTCCCATTCTAAAGATCTCTACAATTTTTGGAGAGAAACACAAATGAAGGCTGTTTCTAACTCGCCACCAATCCTTCATTTTTTGGAATATCTTCACAAAAAGTGGATCAGTCTCTTTGTTGAAGCCTCCTGGCACTGTTAGTGAAAGAATTATATTGATAGCACTTATAGTTTTTCTGTAATCCTCCATTTTGTAAGGTGAAGTTTTCTCAGTTTCTCCACTCAGCGTGTGTAAAGTGCTGTCACTCCCCCTCTCACTCTGGCCTTTGATCACCATAGCAACTACTCAACACAAAGCAGCTCATTGCGCAATAGCAGCATAGCAGCTGTCTATGTTTGGTAATTAAGAATGACTGGCTGCCAAATGTCCACTGCTGTTTGACATGGTGACCACTCTGTACCACCCCCCCCACCCTCACCCTCACCCCCACTCTGGGCATAGGTCACCATAGCAACAGCTCAAAACAAAGCAATAGCAGCTGTCTGTGGTTGGTAATTAAGAATGACTGGCTGCCAAATGTCCACTGCTGTTTCACATGGTGACCACTCTGTACCACCCCCCCCACCCTCACCCTCACCCCCACTCTGGGCATAGGTCACCATAGCAACAGCTCAACACAAAACAATAGCAGCTGTCTGTGGTTGGTAATTAAGAATGACTGGCTGCCTAATGCTGTTACACAAGGGCACCATTCTCAGTTATTTAGAGCATTTTACTCTGTGGCTGTTTTACATGTCAGCCATGGTGTCATCTCCCAGCAGGCCATGTTTGGACTTTCAGAAGAAAAGTCTAGTCATATATAGGAAGATATTACATTTTTGTGAATTTTAAGGAATATTCAAAATAAAGTCCAGATTCTTGTACAAGGTCCCAAGAGTCTCCTGCAGCACCTTGTCCTTTCAAAATAAAAGCCCTGAAATAGCATTTTCTCAATAGAATAGCCCTGAAACAGCAACTCAATATTAAAATGGACGTTACCTATTGGCATACAGCTTCAGGTACCAAGTGAGGCCATTTTCCATGTCGGCCATGGTTTCTGACATGGTGAGATTTTCAAAATAAAAGTCTACAGTTATTTATAGTAAGACATTACAATTTTGTGAATTGTAAGGAATATCCAAAATAAAGTCCAGATTCTTGTACAAGGTCCCAAGAGTCTCCTGCAGCACCTTGTCCTTTCAAAATAAAAGCCCCGAAATAGCATTTTCTCAACAGAATAGCCCTGAAACAGCAACTCAATATTAAAATGGACGTTACCTATTGGCATACAGCTTCAGGTACCAAGTGAGGCCATTTTCCATGTCAGCCATGGTTTCTGACATGGTGAGACTTTCACAATAAAAGTCTACAGTTATTCATAGTAAGTTATTACATTTTTGCAAATAGTAAGGAATATTCAAATTAAAGTCTAGATTCTGGAACAAGGTCGCCAAGAGTCTCCTCCAGCACTTTGTCCTTTCAAAGTAAAATCCCCGAAATAGCATTTTCTAAATAAAAAAGCCCTGAAACAGAAACTCAATATAAAAACGGACGTTGGTTATTGGCATACAGCTTCAGGTACCAAGTGAGGCCATTTTCTTTGTCAGCCATGGTTTCTGACATGGTGAGACTTTCACAATAAAAGTCCACAGTTATTTATAGTAAGGTATTACAATTTTGTGAATTGTAAGGAATATTCAAAATAAAGTCCAGATTCTTGTACAAGGTCCCAAGAGTCTCCTGCAGCACTTTGTCCTTTCAAAATAAAAGCCCCGAAATAGCATTTTCTCAATAAAAAAGCCCTGAAACAGCAACTCAATATTAAAACGGACGTTACCTATTGGCATACAGCTTCAGGTACCAAATGAGGACATTTTCTTTGTCAGCCATGGTTTCTGACATGGTGAGACTTTCACAATAAAAGTCTACAGTTATTTATTGTAAGTTATTACATTTTTGTAAATAGTAAGGAATATTCAAAATAAAGTCCAGATTCTTCTACAAGGTCCCAAGAGTCTCCTGCAGCACTTTGTCCTTTCAAAATAAAAGCCTGTTTATAGCATTTTCTCAAAATAAAAGCACCCTCACTACAGTCGGTATTTCTCGATTATCGCAATCGGTCGATTCAAAACGTGCTTCGGCGACGCGGTCTACCTCGAGCTTTTCGCGGCGATCGGCAATCCCAACGCAATTTCTTCAGAAATTGCATCGTCTAGTTCTCATAGCTGTTCAAAACAATAAAAGCAAACACTTCCCCATCTTAACCGTTAACTTGCTTATTCAAACGAATAAACCGTTTCCCAGCCCACCTCCGTAGTTGTCCACCGAAAAAGTCGTCCACATACTTTGTGCCATGAAAATGGAAATTAACCCTAATGCACTAGCTAACATATACTGAGAACGGCTACACGCTCCAAATGGAGGACAACCAAACGCTACGTTCAAAACACGCATTTAACATAAACACTGGATAACGTAACACACGTTTTAAAATATCTTTTGAAGTACGTTTTTACCTACGTCATGAAGAAGTCCCACTGCTCACGCCGCGTCGATATCCCGGTGCTGAAAATGTGCTGCTCATGCTGCGAAAAGTCCTGCTGTTAATGTCGGGACATGCCACTACAAATTCCTGCTGCTAACGCCATCGTGTGCCGCACCCATCCATCAACTCCAGGGACCGTTAAAGCAGGTCCCTAAACACCTATGAATGAACTTCAAAATATAACGCTGTCAGGGAGTAACCTTTTACCCAAACTGTTGTCAGAATTAAAAAAATTAACTCCTGAAATCTAACCCTTTCACACTTTTTTGCCCAACTCCAGATTTTACAACTCCAGAAATTTGCTGTGTGGACAAGAAAAATAAATACTAAATAAGACAAAAGAATATCTTCAAAGTAGTACATTCACATTTTTTGAAAAGGCTTATTTACTTTGTTGCTA
Organism: Mastacembelus armatus; assembly: GCF_900324485.2. Lineage (NCBI taxonomy): Eukaryota > Metazoa > Chordata > Actinopteri > Synbranchiformes > Mastacembelidae > Mastacembelus > Mastacembelus armatus. Next base: position 22,389,618 of record NC_046642.1, read on the forward strand.
CAAGGTAGATGCCAAGATTCAGACCTATGAATCAACAAAAAGGTAACAAACAACAAAAAGGTAACAAAAAACACTATCAGCATCTAATTAGCATATCATGCCTCATTTGTTTAATTCATACAAAAATCAAACAGCAAAGTTCTCACATTGTAGTTTTGTAAGGAGTGTGTTGTCCCACATCTCTGCAGCCTGTCATCTTAACATGCTTTCTCTGACTTCCTCAACTCAAAATCTTTTCATCTACATATCCCTTCCCTTTACCCTGAACATGTTCAGAATTCCATTTTCCTTCTTATGCTCTGCTTCCTTATTAACCTTTCCAACTTCCTTCCTCTCTTTGCCCCTACATCACCCTCATCTCCTTCATGTCCTGTTGCCCTTACTGAATAAAAGCCCTGTGCTTCTCCATTCCGAGATATCATTACTGATCATGCACTGTGGCTTAATCAGAAGAATAATTAGTGCTACCCTGAGCCAATGTGCCAGGGGCAGCCTTTGAGTTTCAATAACAAGGCATGGTAAGCACAGATGTGCGAGTGAAAGTACATGTGAATAGAAACATGCACACACATACACAAACTTAAATGGAGATTAAAATGAATATTGGTACATCAATACGTTATAGAAACTGTATGGTGCATACTGTATTATTGATGAAAAGCACACTGGCTATCACTTATTTATAAGCTTTTGTGCATTAAAAGATTATTTAAAATTTTAAGGCAGAGGACAATATTAACCAATTCTGTCCTTCAGATCAGTTTTTATTTTCTCTTGGAAATTATAATAACATGTTAAACATTCTTACCACATTTAAACACTGAAATGTAATTAAGAGTTTCAGAGTGTGACGGAGTAGACCGTCACTGATTCTTATGACATGGACACAGACGTTGATGCGTTGCCCGCCATTACACAAAAACATGCGCACCGGCCTCCACCGTGCTGCAACAGGCACATACACACATACATACATACATACATACATACATACATACAGTGGTGTGAAAAAGTGTTGGCCCCCTTCCTGATTTCTTATTTTTTTGCATGTTTGTCACACTTTGTTTCAGATCATCAAACAAATTTAAATATTAGACAAAGATAACTCAAGTAAACACGTCATGCAGTTTTTAAATTAAGGTTTTTATTATTAAGGGAAAACAAAATCCAAAACTACATGGCCCTGTGTGAAAAAGTGTTTTGAGCACGGGATTGCTGGACATGATGTCAGGAGAAAGAAAAACCTCTCCGTTTGTTTATAAATATATTATCTAACCCAGGCACAAAAACTGATAATCACCTGGAGAAATGTGTATTAGGTTATTGGAGAGGATGATTATTATTTGAAGAAGAAATAATGCTGTGTTAATAGAAAACTATGCAGTTTTCAAAAGAACTGGTTGGAGACCTCCTCCAGCAGAAGGAGAGAGGAGCAAGGAGTGATTTTGTCAGTCAGACAGGTGCAGAGAAGATAACACCGTAAGAGTCACATGTAAGTCAGTGAAGGACTGTTTTTGTTGTTTTGTTTTGTTTTGACTGTAAGAGCGTTCCAAATGTAAATATATATCTATCTATACATGCGGTTATTTTTCACACTGTTACAGCTTGGCTCAAAGTTGTAACAAGGATGGGAGTCCACACACATAAACTTATCATTTCCAAAAGGCATGTATTCTAACTTAAGACAAAATAAGGGGCGATCCGTGCAAAACGTGAAAATAAATATGCACGCCAAGAGGCTACAATCAAAACACTTCCAAATAACAAACACAGTGCACGGCCGGCTTCCTGAAAGGAGCGCCGGACCGAAGCCAGAGCCAGAACCAGAGCCAGAGCACTAGTCAGCTCTAAAGCTCAAGTCTTCCCCAAAGCGCCACACTCTAAGAGCGTTACATGTGTTTGAGGCTCATATGTGCGCTCCTCTGTGAGCGCTCATGTGACTGAGGCACTGTCTGCCCTCGTCTCATCTCAGCTCCCTCTTTGGCAACTGTGGATCAGGGCTTTTAAGGCCTTACCCCCTCCTCTCTGTCTCCCAGTTGAAACAAATTCAGCTGATGACCCACCAAGGCTCCTGCTACTAAAAAGGGTGGGTCCGTCACACACACAGAATTATATATCACATTTATCTTTTTTTGAACATTGTTTGGCTTTTTTTTTTTTTTTTTACGGGAGATAAGCACAACAAATCTTTAAAAATCAAGCTGCGGCTTCTGCCATAACTTCTTGCAGCAAGAACCCCTTCACACAGAGTTTTAACCAGGGTTGTTATTTTATTTGTCCAGCTGTGTTTTAGAAGTTTGTTCTCTTAATGACACAATTTATTCCCTAATACTGTGGAGCTGTGTACACAAAAGGAGCAAAATGTTCATGATATTTTAAAATTTCAGTTGTTTGTCAGATCTGACAACACATTTCCAAGAGGGATTATTCTTTAGTATAAAAATACTTCCTTTGAAAGATGGTTACAAGAAATTTTGGTGCAAAACACCTGTATGAGTTGCTGCTAGACTTCTTTCTGAAGGTTATCAGATAAGCACTTAACAAGCTATTTGGGACTTTCTGATGGAAGACAAAAACATGCACTTTTTTTGTCTTTCCCATGCTGCTGTGTTGCACAGAATAAATGTGCTAAATGAAAACCAAATGCTCTTGGCTTGGCAACAAAGCAAGTGAGACAAAGAAATCCTTTTGCTGAAAGTAGAAATAACCTTAAACGGAAATAGTGATTTCACTGTTGACATATGTTATGCTTGTCAGATAATCCATCCAATAAATTCCATTTAAGATAATATCATTGATTCGTTTTCAGTGACTATTCCAGCCACAGGCATGTGTTAAATCAATGCCACAGACTTGTGAATACAAAGGCCCATTCATGATCAAGCAGACAGACACCCAGTCTTATATAAGAAGAGGAAGTGGAGGTCTGTCTTAGTAGCGAATGGAAAAAAGCTGTATTTATATCCACATTGGAATACCATGAAGTAAAATCATAATCTTCACGTGCATTCAGCAGGAATTTTAAAAATTTGATAACGACCAACCTTGTTTACTCACTTTTAGAATTTTAAATTATTTATTTTGTGTGCACTAAAAAACTATTTCTATTTTTTTAGTTTAAATTTTTCAACTAGCGGCATTTAGCAAAATCAGTCTTTACTGTAATGCTCTCATTTTGTTTTAATTTGGTCATCTTTACATGAGATATTTGCATTGGTTTTATTCAATTCTTCAAACCCTTGTGATTTGACCATCCATCTAGTAGCGATACTGTACCACTAATCCTTATCTGATTATCCAGGTGACACAGTCAAACATTCACACATACATTCATCATCATGGGGGGTGGGGGGGAGAACCTGCAGAAAGACTTGATCACCCGATCAGACCAGGTTCAAACCAAGAATGTCCTCAATGTGAGGTAACCACTGCCTTACTGTGCCACCATACATCAACTAATCGATTTTATTTATTCATCTTTTAAACCCAAGGCATTTTGGTAGCGACTGGCATTCTGCATATGCGGCTAGCATTGCTTTCAATGTGGCTGCTGTTTTTCATTTGACACTAATCATAGGAATGCCATGAGCCAATAAAGAAAAAAAAAACACACGTAGTCAGTTGGGATAATAACAATGGAGACTTTTCCCACAAGATATTGTTTATTGGCATGTGTGTCATAGTGTTGGTTTCTGAGGTTTATTGATGGTATACCTGTGATGCTTCTTTTAAGCTCACTGTGAGGAGAGACTTCTCTTCCTGTGCTGATGCTGAGGAAGTGTGTTTGTAGACTCCTTGTTTAACTGAAGATAAGTAAACTGTAAGAAGTTCCCCATGTGTTATTCTTTGAAGGTAACTGTCTGCATTTTACATTTCTTGTGGCTGGGTTGTTTGCTTTTCAATTTCTGGTCACCATAGCATCAAAGCTCACATCTGCATATTTTTACCTCACGCAACACTATAAGAACCCAGTGTTGACTTACTGTCCAATATACTCCAGGCCTTGATGTGTCGTTATAACTGTTATTTGTTTATCTGTGAGTGAATATTATGTTTTGGTGTACTATAATTTTCTATAATTTTCATTTTCTAATACCACATCAAGAAAACACTTACCCCAATTCAAAATATTTCAACAGAATCCAATTATTTTAGAAAAAGATGTTAATTGCAATTTTCTTTTCATTTTCATTTCTTTTCTTTTCATTTGTTTTATCTACACTACACCCTCCTGGAAATAAAAGCACGATAAACACTTTTATGGTTATGTCTATGCAACTAAAAGCAGGGAAAAGATTATATCTTGATTTAAAATGCTTAATGTTCTGAAGTGTTTTTGAGTGAACAGGTTTTTACTATTTAGTGATTTATCATTGTAAGTGGAATATGACATGTCTTTTTCCATTAATGCAATGCAGAAGATGAAAAGTGGAAATCCTTTTTCAACCATTTTTTAAAAGTATGATTAACAGAGTAAAAATAATATATTAAACATTGCCTAGAACACTAGCTGAAGTTGAAATAAATTATATCAAAATAATAAGTGGTAGAAATTAGGTATTTGTTTGCAACATCTTTTCAAAAAAGTTACAATGCAGTTTTATGTTGCCCATCAGCCCGATGTTGTTACATGTGTTGAACTAGACTTATACTTGGTCTACTTCTTTTTTTCTTTTGCATTTTGTCTTATTTATAAAACTAATTTAACTAACACATACACATACACACACACACACACACCTCAGGGTTTAGCTGCCTGGCTTTATGGCATTACTGTTTTAATGCATTCATCTCAACTGTTGTTTTTAGTGAAGAAGAAGAAAAAAAAACTCTTAAACTACTGTACCCCACCTAAACAGAGCTAGAAAGATGTAAATGTCAACAACTTGCTTCTCTGCCCTGAAGTGGCCAACAAACAAAACAAAACAGAATAAAACTATTGTAGGCTCAATATAACATCATGCAAGAGATTCATTACAAACTTTACCAAATTCATTACAAATAATAGACAATTATTATTTGTTAGCAATGTGATTGGTTAGTGAATACTAACAAGGCCCATTCATTAATTTTGAAAACTAGTTTAATGACAGTAATATTAAAAGCAAGGAGAAACGTGCATCCATTACCAATGATCCTTATAAAACACACACCTAAGGGTATGATTGTAGCAGAGCACTATTCATCTTTTTTTAAATGCAACCAGTAATTCCTGAGAGAAATCCAGCACTCTGTACCACTGCTTGTCCCCCAGCAGAAGCTGAATAGCGTTATGTTAAAGGCAAACATGGACACCCATGGGAAACTTTCAAACACTGTGATGAATCGTTGATCTAGCCACTGATGCTGTGTGTATAATGGAGGTTGTCCATTTGATAACCCCTAACGGCATAGCTGCACTCGACCCTTTAAGCCTTGAACAGGTTTATGAATAAGCGCACTTCCATGGGCCTGTCCTCAGAGCTGCTTTTCATTAGTCTTTCAACAACTTAATATATCTGACTGTACCTCCTTTGAGGAACTTTGAAAAACAGCCAGGAGGTCTTGAGGGAACCAGCTTCAACAAAGCTCTGAATTAATGACCTGTCTGTACCATCTATCTATCCCTGTGCTGCTTTCTTTTCTCGGTTTCTCTGTTCCTGATTCATATCATTAAAAGAGAGGGAAGTGCCCCAGAGGAGAGTGGATGGAAGGATGGCTTTTAAAATCTTGCCTCTGGTGTTGTGTCAGTGTGAGAAGCTGCCTACTTGATTATGCCAGAGATGCACCTGCTCTTAACCTCATTTCCTTCAACATCTGTTGGAGGTTTTTAAGTTAACTACACAATCATATGTGATTATAGCCCCTTTTACAGCTGCACCGCAACCCCGCCGCAGATAAAAGATACATTCCACATATGAAGGATATTGCCACTGTGTCACAGCTTTTCAAACCAGTTCTGATTACCTGAGGGACAGTGAGAGGGAAGCCAACCTCTCACACATTTTTACCTTCAATGTCAAAGTCAAGCTGTCTTGTAGGGACATTTTTACTATTTTATATCCATTCGGTAGGGATGTCATATCTGACATAGAAGTTCCTGTATGTCTTTCCTGCATACTAAAATACTGGAAATTTCTTTTAGGTTGTGAGAGTTGCTAATTCTCAAGAACAAACACAAGTGTGATGAATCAACTCAGTTTAATTCATGCAGCATGGAGAGAAGGCATCTACAGCATTTAATTTTCTGCACCGAGACTGCACTTATTAAAATTTTAAATGATTTACATTTAAATAATGATGAATCCAAAACCTCTGTTTTAGTACTACTGGATCTCAGTGCTGCATTTGACACAGTTGATCATGATGTGCTGCTTGATAGACTAGAAGCGTGGGTGGGAGTTACTGGCTCAGTGTTAAATTGGCTAAAATCTTACTTACAAGATAGAGACTATTTTGTCTCACTTGGTAAATATGAGTCTGAGCGAACAAAAATGAAATGTGGGGTTCCTCAGGGGTCTATTCTTGGTCCTCTCTTATTCAATATCTACATGCTGCCCCTTGCTCAGATTATGGAATACCACAACATTGACTACCATACCTATGCAGATGACACCCAACTTTATATATCAGTATCATCTCATGATTATAATCCTCTAATTTCATTATGTGAGTGTATTAATCAAGTCAAAGAATGGATGCGCCAGAATTTTCTCCAGCTCAATACAGACAAGACAGAAGTGATTGTTTTTGGCCCCAAAAATGAAAGGTCAAAGGTCATTGCTCACCTTGACTCCATGTCATTGAAAGCTACAAATCAAGCCAGAAACCTTGGTGTAATCATTGACTCAGACCTAAATTTTAACAACCACATAAAATCCATCACTAAATCTTCCTATTACCACCTGAAAAACATTGCTAGAATAAAAGGTTTTCTGTCTAAACAAGATGCAGAGAAACTTGTTCACGCATTTATTTTCAGTAGGTTAGATTATTGTAATGGCTTCTTCACAGGTCTTAGCAAAAAATCAATCAGGCAGCTGCAGCTAATCCAGAATGCTGCTGCCAGAGTCCTTACAAACACCAAGAAACTGGACCATATCACACCAGTTCTTAGATCACTTCACTGGCTTCCCGTTAGTCAAAGGATAGATTTTAAAATCTTATTGCTAGTTTATAAAGCACTAAATGGTTGTGGACCAAAATATATCCAAGATATATTGGTTCCCTATGAGGTTTCCAGACCCCTCAGGTCATCTGGGACAGGTCTACTGTATGTTCCCAGAACCAGAACCAAACAAAGTGAAGCAGCATTCAGTCACTATGCTCCTCACTTGTGGAACAAACTTCCTGAACACCTGAGGTCTGCTCAAACTGTCAGCTCATTCAAATCAGGACTGAAAACTCAGTTGTTTACTGCTGCCTTTGAATAATTGTTCATCCTTGTTTTCTTAATGTGCTTTTATGTTTTATTTTAATTGACTTTACTTGATTTAAATTTATTTTATGTTAAATGTCTTTATTTTTAAATGCACTTTTCAATGCTTTTAATGTAATTATATGCCTTGTAAAGCACTTTGAATTGCATAGTGTATGAAAGGTGCTATACAAATAAATTTGCCTTTGCCTTCTAATTTACAGTCTTCTCCCCTAAAATTCAGGATTATATAGCTGAGGAAAGTGGTGACCTCATCTTCAAAAGACCCCAAATGTTTTTACAGGTGTCATCTATCTTGAGGCATCTAACAGCACTAAAACAATGTTGGCAGTTATTTACATCTAAAACACTAAAACCCCCATACCCTGCATTCTTTAGCCCAACACATTTAAGTGACCCTTTGACAACCTGTTTCTAGTATATAACCAAACAGAAGTAGAACCTAAGCTCTACTTTATAACTCATTATGTGTAAAACAACAACAACATAAATGACATCTAAGGCAAATTCCACCTTGATTTGCGACATTTTTGAGAGGATTAAAGAAGATCCAACATTTTTGCTAGTGTGGTGGTTGTGTGGAATGTGCGATTATTACCATGAAGACAAAGGTCCGGGAAGCAACGTATGGGTCATATTCTATAGGAACAAAATATACAGTGGGGCAAAAAAAGTATTTAGTCAGCCACCAATTGTGCAAGTTCTCCCACTTAAAAAAATGAGAGAGGCCTGTAATTTTCATCATAGGTATACCTCAACTCTGAGAGACAAAAAAAATCCAGAAAATCACATTGTCTAATTTTTAAAGAATTTATTTGCAAATTATGGTGGAAAATAAGTATTTAGTCACCTACAAACAAGCAAGATTTCTGGCTCTCACAGATTTGTAACTTCTTCTGTAAGAGGCTCCTCTGTCCTCCACTCGTTACCTGTATTAATGGCACCTGTTTGAACTCGTTATCAGTATAAAAGACACCTGTCCACAACCTCAAACAGTCACACTCCAAACTCCACTATGGCCAAAACCAGAGAGCTGTCAAAGGACACCAGAAACAAAATTGTAGACCTGCACCAGGCTGGGAAGACTGAATCTGCAATAGGTAAGCAGCTTGGTGTGAAGAAATCAACTGTGGGAGCAATTATTAGAAAATGGAAGACGTACAAGACCACTGATAATCTCCCTTGATCTGGGGCTCCACGCAAGATCTCACCCCGTGGGGTCAAAAAGATCACAAGAACAGTGAGCAAAAATCCCAGAACCACACGGGGGGACCTAGTGAATGACCTGCAGAGAGCTGGGACCAAAGTAGCAAAGGCTACCATCAGTAACACACTATGCCGCCAGGGACTCAAATCCTGCAGTGCCAGACGTGCCCCCCTGCTTAAGCCAGTACATGTCAAGGCTCGTCTGAAGTTTGCTAGAGAGCATTTGGATGAGCCAGAACAGGATTGGGAGAATGTCATATGGTCAGATGAAAGCAAAATAGAACTTTTTGGTAAAAACTCTACTCGTCGTGTTTGGAGGAGAAAGAATGCTGAGTTGCATCAAAAGAACACCATACCTACTGTGAAGCATGGGGGTGGAAACATCATGCTTTGGGGCTGTTTTTCTGCAAAGGGACCAAGACGATTGATCCATGTAAAAGAAAGAATGAATGGGGCCATGTATCATCAGATTTGGAGTGAAAACCTCCTTCCATCAGCAAGGGCATTGAAGATAAAACATGGCTGGGTCTTTCAGCATGACAATGATCCCAAACACACCACCCCGGTAACGAAGGAGTGGCTTTGTAAGAAGCATTTCAAGGCCCTGGAGTGGCCTAGCCAGTCTCCAGATCTCAACTCCATAGAAAATCTTTGGAGGGAGTTGAAAGTCCATGTTGCCCAGCCCCAAAACATCACTGCTCTAGGGGAGATCTGCATGGAGGAATGGGCCAAAATACCAGCAACAGCGTGTGAAAACCTTGTGAAGACTTACAGAAAACGTTTGATCTCTGTCATTGCCAAACAAAGGGTATATAACAAAGTATTGAGCTTAACTTTTGTTATTGACCAAATACTTGTTTTCCAACATAATTTGCAAATAAATTCTTTAAAAATCAGACAATGTGATTTTCTGGATTTTTTTTTTTTTTTTTTTTTTTCTCAGTTTGTCTCTCATAGTTGAGGTACACTGGGTACAGAAAGTATTCAGACCCCTTATATCCTGGAAGAAAACCTCTTCCAGAGTGCTCAGGACCTCAGACTGGGCCGAAGGTTCACCTTTCAACAGGACAATGAACCTAAGCACACAGCTAAAATAACAAAGGAGTGGCTTCGGAACAACTCTGTGACCGTTCTTGACTGACCCAGCCAGAACCCTGACCTAAACCCAATTGAGCATCTCTGGAGAGACCTGAAAACGGCTGTCCACCAACGTTCACCATCCAACCTGACAGAACTGGAGAGGATCTGCAAGGAAGAATGGCAGAGGATCCCCAAATCCAGGTGTGAAAAACTTGTTGCATCATTCCCAAGAAGACTCATGGCTGTACTAGCTCAAAAGGGTGCTTCTACTCAATAGTGAGCACAGGGTCTGAATACTTATGACCATGTGATATTTCAGTTTTTCTTTTTTAATAAATTTGCAAAAATTTCTAATTTGTTTTTTTTTGTCAAGATGGGGTGCTGAATGTACATTAATGAGAAATAAAATTAACTTTTTTGATTTTGGCAAATGGCTGCAATGACACAAAGAGTGAAAAATTTAAAGGGGTCTGAATACTTTCCGTACCCACTGTATACCTATGATGAAAATTACAGGCCTCTCTCATCTTTTTAAGTGGGAGAACTTGCACAATTGGTAGCTGACTAAATACTTTTTTGCCCCACTGTATATACACATTTAGGTTGGAGGACCTGTTGTAACCAGAGAATCATAAACATTTCCATTGTAAAGTCAATTAAATCACTACAAAACAAAACATAAAAAAACAAAACGCACTAGCAGATCCAAAACAGCTAAAAGATACAAAGACATTAAAAGAACAGAAAATACCTAAACACACAAAAAAAACCAATAAAAATCTTAAAACCTGTGAAACACCAAACACATATTAGTTGGACATGCAAATGAACTATAAAATAGAAACCAAACAAATATTCCATCCATCCTTTATCTATAACCGCTTATTCTTAATTAGGGTCACAGGGACCTGCTGGAGCCTATCCCAGCTCTCTGTGGGTGAAAGGCAGGGACCCTGGACAGGTCACCAGTCCATCACAGGGCCACATAGAGACAAACAATCTCACACACTCACACTCACTCCCATGGTCAATTTAGAGTCACCAATCAACCTGACATACATGTTTTTGGACTACTGGAGGAAACTACTTAAAAGCTTTATGACACTTTAATTTACAACAGCAGTGACAAAAACACTAGAGGTGAGATAAAGTGTGTGGTATGCCCAAAACAAAATGTACTACGAGTCCTCAAAAACAGCATAAGAACAGCCTTGATTTATGAAAGCAAATTACAAATGAATAAAAGAAAAAAACATCAAAGAACTGAAAAAAAGTATTTTTGAATCTATGTTCAACAATTACTTATCTTATATTTCCAACCACTCTCAGTCCGGGTAGGTAGTACTAAGGATTGTTCAGTGATTTCCATTCTTTTATCTTGATATACTTTAACAGAGTGTGTGTTTAAAAGTGCTTAGCTCTATAAGCAGAAACCAAGGATATGACTCATACAGTAGAGTAGAGATACTAGTGAATTGCTGTTGTTTTTTGTTATTGTAGTACTCTTGTCTGGACACACGGTAGAATGTGTACAAAACTTTCCATTAGGTTTTTTTTTTTTTTTCCCAGGAGAAGTGGAGGAAGTAAAACACAAAACAGCCCAATTGAACTAATACACCCACACAGCCGGCATTTATTCACAAATTTTTAGTACACTCGGCAAACCCCAGTTACCTTCTTTTCCTCCGGTCTGTTTTTTCTTTTAACCATCAGGGTTACAAAATTAACTAAACATGAAAACCTTCAGAGCTCTGAATAAAGAACAAAATAATGTCATTCACGTTCATCTACCCGGGTAGTGTGTTTTTGACTTCCCTCAGCTTTATTTTGATGAGGTCACAATGCTTATCTGGAGTTGTAAGCGATGAAAACTGGCGTTGTTTAGTCTTCTCGACTGGCCCGCAACGTTGCTGCTCCCACGCTGCACGTCTTCTCCTTGACCGTAGAACCATCACCCGCCAGCCTCGTTCAATTTTTCTTTAGTCTCTGTCTCTCACTTTCGAAATCTTTAGTCACCAAGCACGTCAAAGCAAACAGCCAGAAACTATAGCATCAGAACAGTAGATCTTCCAAATTTACACTCTTAATATTTTTGAATCTTTAGTTGTTTTTCCTAACTACCGAAAAAAAAAACTCCTTGCTCTCGCTGCAGCAACAACTCTCTCTCTCCCTTCTTTTTTTCTACCCCTGATTCAAGGCCAGGGAAACCCGATAGCTTCCGGTTTCCTTTTCCATGACTATATTACACTGCCACCTACTGGCCTTCTACAGAAATACCCATTCAACACAGAAATACACAGAATAACAAAATACACAACCTTCACTTTGGTCTTTTTGTTTTCTTTACATTTTGAGTGGGTTACATTATGAAAACATGAGAATACACAGTGTTATCACCAGTTCTGTGCATATTTTTAACGGGGTAAACAGCAAAAGCAAGGTGTAGAAAGATTTGCAGACTTGGGACTGACGTGAAACGTTACGAACAAGTCAGTGTGTGTGAGCCCCACCAGGATTTGTCCTGAGCTTCCAAATTTCTCCTGCAGTATGAAGTGGAACCCGCCTCAGCCTGTTAAATAAAATAAACCAATCTGATAGATACTGCTTGTACTCAACAATAGGATGTGGGATATTTGGCTAACAATTAGTTGTCTTGCTGCCATCTTGGAGCCATTCGTGTGCAATTTACTGTACCTAATGCGGCTTTAGAAATCAGCCTTCTCCCCGGTGATTCTTTCTGAGCCAGCTGCTGTGAACCCATAGGATGAGTCACATTGTGAGAATTTTCCCAGAGGTTCAGTGATTTTATAATTGAGAATCTGATGTTTCCTTTTGTAATGGAACCTACCCTCTTAATAAACTCTGCAGCTAGAATTGACACAAATACAGGGTGCCATGTCTAATTTTTTAATGCATAAATTTAGGCTCCACAGTATATTTAGGCTCACACAATATTACTTAAAACCAAATCAGTTTTGAATAGCTGAAAGGTCAGAAGGGTAAAGGCAGTCTCTGTCATCATCAGGCTGCACTGTGGTTCTGGGTCTGAATTTACATCTCTGGATAATATTACGCAGCTTTGTTTTCTCCATGAATTAGGGTAATCCTATTACAAGAAGACGTGCTGTTAACTGTTTCATAATTATGTCTGTGTGTCACTCACTTGTTCAGCTGATTGCCAAGGGGAGTCTACAGGCACCCTGTCGACTGTGTGATAGTCACCCTTTAACTGAACAAATCTGACTTTATCTGATGCCAGCCTTCTCCAAGCAATCCTGAAGGAGACACTTTAACAAAACTGAATTATTAACCTCACTGCACAAACCTTTTAAACGTATACCTGAGCTGAGAAGAGAGGGAGCCATGTGTCTCGAAGGGAAGCTCTTGCAACAAAGCAATGAATTGATAATCTTGCCCTCAGCAGTCTTTCTGTAGTACCATATGTGCTCTAACAGCCCGTGGGATGTGACACTGGGGCTCTGAAGCCTAAAATAGGGTAGGACTTGTCTGATAACAGAAGCCAGAAACTGGCTTGAGTAAAACACACAAAAAAGAGCCTTGCCCAGATTAACACTAGTAGGCTGAATCTGATTTTCAGCACTTACAGTAGTGTCGTCGTAGAAGTTCCACCGTTTACATGCTTTCCTTTGCTGCTCTGGCCTTGTTGCTCCATCACTCAGGATCTGCTGTGTAATTTTGATAACATAATCCCAGTATCTGAGATCCAATAAAACACTGCATTATTGTACAGCTTCTGTGGCTGTTACTGGAAACCTCCCCTCTGCTTAAACCTGTTTTTATCTTCAGGGAAAAAAGACGAGGTCAACTTTTTCCAGAAACATTTATATTTCTCATCTAAAAAACTGTTTATCTTCTTATGACTTAAAGCAGCCAAGTGAGTTTGAATGTCTTAATGATTTTTTCAGAGGAAAAACTGTATGAAATGGCTTGACATGTCCATGCCTAAAAAATATTGTTAGTACATCTAAAATTGTGTCACTCATAAACAAAGCAACAAAGCAATTGTGTGATTTTTATATAATTTAATGTTAAATATTACCCAAATATAAAAACATGAATTAGCATGTGTAATGATATTTTTGGCATGACCTTGCTATGCAGTTGGTGTAAAATGCAGTAGAATTTCCTTTTGAGGATTAATAAACTTTTCAATATCTATCTTGATAATCCAGTATAATACTAGCCAGTTCTAATTGAAGCGAACTCTTCAGCTCACTTTATCTTGCTGTGTTTGCATGTCGGCCACATAACTAACTACTACACTGAGCTGAATGGACATGTACAGGGTCTGAAAATCCTGAAAAATGCATTTTTAGATTGAAGGAGTCATCCCCAAAAGGGGCAATTATTCTTGACACTGGCTTTGTGCCTCCTCAATTCCCAGCAAGCATTTCATGGAGGGCAAAGTGAAGGACATATGCAGCGTCAACCCAAAGATGCTGTTTTTGGCAGTGAAGGAGTATGTTAAACAGATTTAGAAAATGCTCTCCAACACACATCATGTAGGGGGCCGGAATCATATTCTTACATGGAGCCAAATCTCTAGTGGGGCCTGAGATTTCAACAACTATCTTTATTGATAATCAGGAGCAATTGTTTGTATTTTGTTAATCTAAATTAATGGCAGCCCCTATCTGCTTTCTTCTTCCCTTGGTAGATTTACTTGGCCGAGGATGCCTAAAAACCAAGCAAAAACAAATACACTAATATTTGATGTTGTGTGGTGACTTATCAGCTAGTAAGGTTGTAATACAGGGGGACTGCATATAACTGCAAGCTATAATAGCTGTAATCTATAATATGAATATTATTGATTTTGTTTTTTTAAATTTCAAAAGGTCATATAAAACATTCACTAACAAGCGGGAGGTAAGGATTCTTAAAATGGCATTTAGGAAAGGGTTGGTTTTATTTCATATTATTATATTGGTATAAAGGTTTTTGTTTCTCTGGCCTGCAAAATGTTGGCTGTTGGAAAGAAAGAGGAGGCGGGCAGTGACAGGCAGTTGCAGGATCCAAACTGTCCACTCAAAATGGACAGTTTGGATCCTGCAACTGCCTGTCACTGCCCGCCTCCTGCACCTTGTCTGGGGCCAGGATGAGAGCAGGCACTCTCATCCTGGCCCCAGACAAGATGCAGTTCTTCTCATAGTATTTCAGGTAGAGAACTCAAACCATGAATATTTGCTGTTTAGTATCAGTTAATTGTTAAAGGTGAATACCACTAATTTTACACATCAAATGTCTTGGGGAGATCTCATACATGTGAAAGTGTGAAGCTTTTAGGGTAATTAGCGGGAGCTGCATTAAGTCTGAAAGCTAAATTGCAGCAAGTCTTGTCACTTGTGTTGGAGCTGAAGAACTAGCTGCATTATGGGTAATCTAGGTGCCAGGTTTTGACAAGGAAAAACAGTGTTTACTAAAAAAAAAAAGGTGTTCTCTCTCTCTCTACTTCCAAAATGTAATACAGTATATGTTACCAGTTACTGTTATTTGAATTGTAATGTGTACACGACTTTTGTGTTATTTTTACCAAATAACCACAAAAGGATGAGCAGGAATTCTCAAATGCTAAAATGTAGTTTACTCATCAATTATACATCCAATAGAGGTAGGGCTATTCCTCGATGTACAGAGTTACCTCAGTCCTGCACATAGATTATGTTCTTGTACAAACTGAAAATAATAGGAGTATGTCCACTTTACAAAAAAAAAAAACAAAAAACAAAAATAAAAACAAAAAAAAAAACAAAATATCCTTTTAGCTTTCAAGTTGTACTCCTACCTCTCCTGCGAGGGGTATACCACCATCTAATACTCCAAGACATCTCTTACTTTGTGCATTATGTACATTGCATATCACAGTGGCATGACTGTCAGGTTCTATTCTGTTTACCTCTGCTGGGTTTTCACTGTTTTTCTCCAAATCTTCAGATTCACATAATCATGTGCAGAGCCCACTCTAGCAACTGCATAGCACAGGTGTCCAGATGGTCTAATTTACTGCTAAACCCCAACCAAAATGCTTAATACTGGCAAAATAAATGAAAGTCAAATGTCTAGGCAAGGCAAGTTTATTTATATAGCACAATTCATACACAGAGTAATTCAAAGTGCTTTACAGAATAAAAGAAGTTAAAAATACATAAGCAAGAATAAAAATGAGAAATTAATATTAGAGGAAACTGAGTGCAAATAAATCACTTTGGCTAAAACACTGTCAGTTGTCATATGTTACAGTATATGCCACACTAAAAAGAAAGGTTTTTAGCTTGGACTTAAACATTGCCAGAGATGACACTTGTCTAACATCATCAGGAAGACTATTCCAGGTTTTAGCTGCATACAAATGAAACGCCGCTTCTCTCTGTTTAGTCCTGACTCTGGGCACGAGCAGAAGGCCTGTCCCTGATGTTCTCAGAGTTCGAGATGGTTCATACGGCATCAGATGTAATGTGGTGCTGAGCCATGAAGAGACTTATATACAAGCAGTGCTGTTCAAAGTCTATGCTTTAAAACAGCACATCTAAAGCAGGTTTAAAAATTTTGAGTCTCAATGGAGAGTCTTGTTATCTGTAAAAGCTACTGTACAGTACATGAAGATTTTTTTAGGGTTTTATATTATATTTCGTTTTCATTTTTCAGTTTCATTGTAGTGGTATATTATATCATCTCTTGAAATGGTTGCAGAATAACCATTGTTTGATAAATATTAAACTCAGGGACCATAAATATTACCAAAATATTTTCACTGTAGAAATATATGAAGTTGTCTGACTTTGATTATGTAATAGTGTTAACTTATTTAATGAGCAGGGGATTTATAGTAGCCTATTACAAAGACTGTTTGTAGTCACTTAACCTGAAAAGATCAGAGCAATTTTGTCATTGGTTATGTACTTTTCCAAATGCTAAAAGAGATATATTTCAGGATATTTTCATTGGCTTTCTCTCAGTTTCAGTGATACCTTACTTAGAGCTATTTCTTGCCTCTTTGGAATGTGTCCCAGGAAGAAATAAAGCATGTTTCAGTTCTGCATTTGGGTCCTACCACCTCTCCTTCGCTCCAGCGCCCGCACCAATTCATGATAGAATGCAAACCAGCAACTTTCAAAAAATTACGTCATTGCCACAGTAATGAATGTAATTCTTCAGTTCAAAAAATGTGAAAGTTTACATAAATGAGGAAAACTCATTTGCCTAAGGAAAGACAGTGGAAAGCATAACCAGTCACCAGAACTCAAACTGAGTACATTCCACCTGCAGCAGACTCTCTCAGCTCCAAGGTGTGTTCTGTGGGATTTTTTAAACAGCATAATCTTGTGCAGAAAATACTCTCCATTCTGATAACATCCCACACAACAGACAGCTAACCCAAAACAAAAATGATACCATTCTATAATGTGTCCAATGTGTGCACTTACACAGCCCTGCTCAGACCACATCCAGCCTATTACCTCTACCAAATGGCCTGTCTGTGGCTATTATGTAAAAAGGTTCAATTTATCAACTGTACAAAACAGTAAGGACATATTCCTGATGCAGGAATATCTCACATGCAAGTTAACATTCTTCTTTTGTCTCAACTGCATGCAATAAAACTGGGCTGGTAAACAGTGGCTACACTACATTACAAGTAAACCCCCGAAATTCGCGGGCCAGTTACCTCCCACTTGTTAGTGAAATTCCTAGAGCACCTGCAATTTATGAAAAGCAAAGGAATGAAAAACCGCGAATTTTGGATGTGGTCAAAAAAATCCCTACAAAATGTTTTTATAGTTTAAACCCCAAATATGCTCCCAATACACTTTAATTTCAATTCAAACTCAGCTTAATACATTATTAGTAAATAAATTAATAACCTAAATTATATTGTTCTGTTTTGATGGGAGAATTATGTTTCCGGTTTTGGACTTTTATTTTGCTTTCCGAGTTTCGTCACCTACGTTAGTCATTGGTATCTTTATGTTCCTTTATTTGAATTAGTTTCACCTGCATTCTATTAGTCTTATGTTTTAGTTTATAAATACATCCTGATTTCCTTTGTTCCTCACTGCAGGATTAATGTTTGTTCATGTTGTGTCTGAGTCAGAGAAGGAGAAAGTTTTATTTGTAGTGTCTTGTAGACAGTTAGTAGTTTATTTTGTTTTGTTAAGTTGTTTTGACAGCTGCTATAGTGCTTGTGTGAGAGTGTTCTCCATGTGCCTGAGCCTGGTGTGTCCAGGAATTAATAAAAAGACTGTTTCCTGCATTTGGGTCCTGCTCAAGCTTTCACCTTACCCAACCCACCACATAACATAATTTAGCGTTAAAACGCATGAAAAATGATATATTGCCATGGAAAAAGCCATAAAAATTGCAGAGGATATTTGTGGTTTCCACGAAATTGCATGCGAACAATTATTTGTTAGGTTCTAAGGAAAAATCTGTGAATGACTGAACCGTGACTTTATTTCTATAGCACCATTCATACACAAGGCAATTCAAAGTGCTTTACAAAGACATGAATTTACATTAAAAACATGAAAGTAAATCAAAACAAGCTAAAATTATTCAAAATATACAGAAGAAGAAGAAGTACTTTATTAATCCCCAAGGGGAAATTCAATTGTTACAGGAGTTATTCAAAGTTATTAAATTTGAGATTATTTAAATTATATTAATTAATAGTAATTCATAAAGTAATTAATAAAATAATAAAGTAATTAACTTCTATGTAGAAAAATAAAGTCATTATTTATTTTGGAGGGTTTGTGTGTGTGTGCGTTATCGTTTATATTGTGGAATTATAGAGTCTTATGGCCGTGGAAACACAAGACTTCCTGAATCTCTCAGTCTTGGCTTTAGGGGGAATTAGTCTGTGGCTGAATGAACTTCCCATTCGCCACAGTTCCTCATGAAGTGGGTAGGCAGAATTGTCCAGTATGGAGTTGATTTTTGTGAGAGAAATTTATACCTTGACAAACAAATATCTGCTACCTCCCTTTTGTGTCCTATGTTAATTCAACAAAGACTTTTAACACGGCTTTGTAGTCACAAGGAAGCAGACGGAAAGTCAGGGAGACGCTAATTATATTATGTATGCCATCCTGACGGCATGATTTACATGTGAGTGACTGATGTGTAAATTAATGCTGTTCAGCTGATACAAAAGCTGATCATTTTCTGTGCTCGTGGTCAATTAGTATTGACCCGTCCTGCGGAATGTATGCTCTGTTGTGACTCTGTTGCTTTGCCCGTTGCCTTGCCTATTAAATTTGCCATCCTTTGACGTCAGATTTGCCTCCAAGTATTTTTTCCACGACAATTTTGTCCACTATCCTCCTCTCTGTCACAGCCTCCAGACTGTCCAGTTCCAGTCCAACAGCAGATTTTGCCTTCCTGATCAACTTATTTAGCCTGTTGGCCTCACCAGCCTTGATGCCACCTCCCCAGCACACAACTGTAAAGAACAGTGCACTCGCTACTACAGACGGATTGAACATCTTCAGTAGCTTGTTGCAAGCGCCAAAGGAACAGAGTCTCCTGAGGAAGAACAATCTGCTCTGTCCTTTCTTGAAGAGTGCATCTGTATTGTTTGACCAGCCCAGTTTGTTGTTAATGTGGACTCCAAGGTATTTGTAGGAGTCCACAATCTCTACTTCGTCTCCAAGGATGGAGACAGGGACTGGGGTCTTCCTGCTCCTCCTAAAGTCCACCACCAGTTCTCTGGTTTTCTTGATATTGAGCTTTAGACAGTTGTTGTTACACCAATCAACAAATCTTTTTATCATCATTCCTCATTGTTATCATTATTGATGCATCCAATGATTGAAGAGTCATCAGAGAACTTTTGGAGGTGACAGGTTCCTCAGTTGTAGCGGAAGTCTGAGGTGTAGAATGTAAACAGGAATGGTGCCAGTACAGTTCCTTGAGGTGCACCGGTGCTGCTCATCACCACATCAGATATGCAGCCATCTAAGCGAACAAACTTTGGCCGCCTAGTGAGGTAGTCTTTGATCCAATCCACCATGTCTTCGGGAACTTCCATATCCTGCATCTTTGCACTTAGCAGGTGAGGCTGAATAGTGTTGAAAGCACTTGAAAAGTCAAAAAACATGAGTCTCACAGTGTTGCCCTGCCTCTCCAGATGGGAGTATGCTCTATGCATTAAGAAGATGATGGCATCTTCCACTCCGATGTGTTCTTGATGTACAAACTGCAGAAGGTCCAGAAATTCAGACACTTGAGATCCACAGGTGTTGCAGGACTAGTCTCTCAAACACTTTCATGACATGTGATGTTAGCTCTACTGGTCTGAAGTCACTAAGGGTACTGGGACAAGTTCTTTTTGGTAATGGGACAATACAGGAGGTTTTCCATAACTTAGGCACCTTTTTGAGCCTCAGAGAGAGGTTGAAGAGTTTCTGAAAAACCTGATGTGAAGAGACCCCAAGGCATCAGCTAAGGTGGTGTAGGGAGGAGGGATGGTGTGTGAGGACAATGGATCAGAGTAAGAAGCAGAGGTGGTGTCAAATCTATTAAAGAACAGGTTAAGTTCAGGTTAAGGGCATATAATTACATTAAAAACATGAAAAAGAGCATTTACAAACTAAAGACATTAAAATAAAATAGAAATACAATAAGATGAGATGTATTAAGCAAATAAAAGCACATTAAGAAAACAAGAATGAGAAAGCAGCAGTAAACGATAATGTTTTCAGGCCTGATTTAAATTAATGAATGACAGTTTGAGCAGACCTCAGGTATTTGGGAAGTTTGTACCACAGGTGAGGAGCATAGTACCTGAATGCTGCTTCACTTTCTTTGGTTCTGGTTCTGGGAACACACAGTAAACATGTCCCAGATGACCTGAGGAGCCTGGATGCTTCATAGGGAATTCATAGGGAATACATTTTGAATATATTTTGGTCCAAGACCATTTAATGCCTTATAAACTATAAGCAATAAAGATTTAAAAATCTATTCTTTGACTCAGTGTACAATTGAAAAAGAATTGTTAATGCTGATATAATAATGGCTAAAACGGGCAGTTATACTATAGCTTCATTGTTTGGAAAAATGTGATACAGCTAAAAGAAACCTAAGAGTTAAATGTCAGTACAGTACATCTGTTGTCCTTTAATAATAGAGCAAGGGAAGCAAAATGGAGAATAATAAAATGTTGCCAGCAAGAACAGGCTGAAGGATTACAGTAATCAGTACTGTTGCTCTATAACCTCAAAGTTTGCAGAGCTTTGAACTTGAAATACTGTTTTTCTGTTATTTTCTTTTCTTTATACATACTAATATTTACACGTCTAATGTAAAAGTGATTTTTTTGTAGCAATGAACCTGAAAAAGAAAGAATCACAAACATCACACTCCTGACTTTCTTTATGTCGTTTCTGATCTCAACAGTCAGCTGCTAACCCTAACCCTGAGAAATAGCTTTAAGAATACCCAAGCAAAGTTAGGTGAACATCTCAGTCAGAAAAAAAACAGAATTAAAGTATGAGAATAGAGTGAATACTAGACCTATTTTGATCACTGGGCAGCTGTGGATCAAGTGGTAGAACAGGTTGGCAATGAACCAAGTGGTTGATGGTTTGATCCCTGGCTTCACTGGTTAATGTGTTGAAGTGCCCTTGGGCAAGACACTGAACCCCAAGTTGCCACCAGTGGCTTTTCCATTGGTGTATGATTGTGTGAGCAAATCATATTGTTGACAGCGCTGTAGCCTCACTTGGTACTGCTGCAGTTCTTCTGTAGATTCAGGCTGTCCCAGTGTTTCGGTCTCTTCATGTGACCCCAGACTGACTCCACACTGCTGAGATCAGGGCTCTGTGGGGGTCAGACCATCTGCTCCAGGGCTCCTGGCTCTTCTGTTGTGGAAATTTCTTTAAGTTTGAGAGTTGCTAATTCTCAGAAACAACCACAAGTGTGGTGAATCATCTCAGGTTTAATCACGGGCCCGGAGAGGGCGTCCTTGCAGAAATCCTCTGACTCTGTGTTACAACACCAGGTTTATATACAGTACTGTGGACTAATCTGAAGCCACCCTACATGTTTGTTCAGGTGTCCTCTATCCCCAGGCCTCTACCAGAACAAACCAAATTGTGGCCAGTTATTTACAACCCTCTATAACCATAAAACACTAACCCAATAAAACAGACAGAACCACATACCATCAAAGGGTCCAGCAAACATTCAAGTGACCCCTTGACATCTTGTAAAACCCCCACACTTCTTGCCCCTGAAAATAGTTCTTCACGAACTGTAGTGGGTTCTTTATAGATGTGTTGTCCTGCACAATGGGCTGCACAAGGAACCTGGGCTCAGTCAGACACCTGATGGCGTTGTGTGATAAGAAACTAATTTAAAGTGCTTAAAACTTTTGCACAGTACTGTATGCACACTAATTTTTTCATAAGTTTTTTTTCTGAATTATCTGAGCATCACAAATTCCTACATTCTTCTAGTGGATCAGTCAGAAAAAAACTTATTTTTCGAGCAAAATCCATTGTTTTCAACATTGTAGGTACTCAAGTGTTTGTTCCTTCTAGTGGGAAACAATTCAGTTCATTTCTATTAAATTTTATTTGTCCATCCATCCATCCATCCATCCATCTTCTTCCGCTTATCCGGGCACGGGTCGCGGGGGCAGTAGCTTAAGATACCCAGATTTCCTTTTCCCTGGACACTTCCTCCAGCTCTTCCGGGGGGACACCGAGGTGTTCCCAGGCCAGTGCTAAATTAGTAGCACAGAAACCACTGCCTTTACAAGCTACAGTTACAGTTGAACATCTTGATGAGCAGATATTTAAAGACATGCAGAATGAAATGAAATGAAAGAGACTCATGGGTAACAACAAAAACAAAGAGAAAAGAGTGTAAATTAAATGACAATAATGTTTGAAGATGTAAAGATGAAAAGTAGTGTTACCTAAAATTTTATTTAGATATGCAGCTGTACTGACACATGCTAATGTGCATATATCAGCAGGAGGGATGGTAGATTAGTAAACAAAGTGTTTACAACATACAGGAGAATGCTCACATGACAGAGACCATTGCTGATTACATGGCAAAAATGTTGACTAATAAAAATGTTGCATCTGTGATTAATGCACAACAGGAGGGTCCTGAGCCTGAACCTGACTGTAGAGTGAAACCAGGAGACTGGGTCTTTGTAAAAATCATCAAGAAGAAGTAATGGTATTCTCTGTTCTGGGAAGGACCTTACCAAGTACTGCTGTCCACACCCACGGTTGTGAGAATTGTTGAAAGACCTTCCTGGATTCATTTTACACACTGTAAAGAGGTAAAAGTACTGTCTGAGTAATTTTGTCAAACCAGCAGGGACTCCCTGTAAACTCCAACTAACCTGTAGTGAAGTCTGGCTACAAAGGGGGGTGGGACCAATAGGGACTCAAACCAGCCTCCCCTGCCCTCATCATCTGACTCCTCATCAACACAATACACAGGCCCAGCCTTTGCCACAGAACAGGTGAGGAAGGAACTAGCTAAACTAAAGGCCAACAAAGTAAAAGGACCAGATGAGATCAGTCCCAGAGTACTTAAGGTGTGTGCTGGACAGTTTGCAGAGGTTTTTCAGAAACTCTTCAACCTCTCTCTGAGGCTCAAAAGGTGCCTAAGTTATGGAAAACCTCCTGTATTGTCCCATTACCAAAAAGAACTTGTCCCAGTACCCTTAGTGACTTCAGACCAGTAGCGCTAACATCACATGTCATGAAAGTGTTTGAGAGACTAGTCCTGCAACACCTGTGGATCTTAAGTGTCTGAATTTCTGGACCTTCTGCAGTTTGTATATCAAGAACACATCGGAGTGGAAGATGCCATCATCTTCTTAATGCATAGAGCATACTCCCATCTGGAGAGGCAGGGCAACACTGTGAGACTCATGTTTTTTGACTTTTCAAGTGCTTTCAACACTATTCAGCCTCACCTGCTAAGTGCAAAGATGCAGGATATGGAAGTTCCCGAAGACATGGTGGATTGGATCAAAGACTACCTCACTAGGCGGCCAAAGTTTGTTCGCTTAGATGGCTGCATATCTGATGTGGTGATGAGCAGCACCGGTGCACCTCAAGGAACTGTACTGGCACCATTCCTGTTTACATTCTACACCTCAGACTTCCGCTACAACTGAGGAACCTGTCACCTCCAAAAGTTCTCTGATGACTCTTCAATCATTGGATGCATCAATAATGATAACAATGAGGAATACAGACACTTGATAAAAAGATTTGTTGATTGGTGTAACAACAACTGTCTAAAGCTCAATATCAAGAAAACCAGACAACTGGTGGTGGACTTTAGGAGGACAGTACCTGTCTCCATCCTTGGAGACGAAGTAGAGATTGTGGACTCCTACAAATACGTTGGAGTCCACATTAACAACAAACTGGGCTGGTCAAACAATACAGATGCACTCTTCAAGAAAGGACAGAGCAGACTGTTCTTCCTCAGGAGACTGTTCCTTTGGCGCTTGCAACAAGCTACTGAAGATGTTCTATCAGTCTGTAGTAGCGAGTGCACTGTTCTTTGCAGTTGTGTGCTGGGGAGGTGGCATCAAGGCTGGTGAGGCCAACAGGCTAAATAAGTTGATCAGGAAGGCAAAATCTGCTGTTGGACTGGAACTGGACAGTCTGGAGGCTGTGGCAGAGAGGAGGATGGTGGACAAAATAAACTCCATACTGGACAATTCTGCCCACCCACTTCATGAGGAACTGTGGCGAATGGGAAGTTCATTCAGCCACAGACTAATTCCCCCTGAAGCCAAGACTGAAAGATTCAGGAAGTCTTTTGTGTCCACGGCCATAAGACTCCATAATTCCTCAATATAAACAATAACGCGCACACACACACACACACACACACACACACACACACACACACACAACCCCCCCAAATAAATAATTAGTTAATTACTTTATTACTTTCTTAATTACTTTATGAAT
The DNA here is from genome assembly GCF_900324485.2 of Mastacembelus armatus. Lineage (NCBI taxonomy): Eukaryota > Metazoa > Chordata > Actinopteri > Synbranchiformes > Mastacembelidae > Mastacembelus > Mastacembelus armatus. Next base: position 22,414,305 of record NC_046642.1, read on the forward strand.
TACTATTAATCAATATAATTTAAATAATCTCAAATTAAATAACTGCATAATAATTAACATTAATGATCTGCTAAATATTTTCATATAGTAGTTATGCTAAGCATAAACAGGAGGGATGTGTTAGAGAAATTAAAATGTCAAGTGACCTAATCCACCTTACTTTAGTATAACTGAACCACTTCTGAATAGTGTTTGTCAGGTAAATTCAAATTAAATGTCTTACATTTTAAAGACTGCCTATTCAATTCAATTCAATTCAATTCAGTTTTATTTGTATAGCGCCAAATCACAATACAAATCATCTCAAGGCACTTTACAAAAACTAAAACTAAAAACCCAACAATTCCCTTATGAGCAAGCACTTGGCAACAGTGGAGAGGAAAAACCTCCAGCAGAACCGGGCTCAGTTTGGGCGGCCATCTGCCTCGACCGGTTGGGGTGAGTGGATAGAGCAGAGAGAAAAGAACAGCAACAATAAACAACAAATAGACACTGCAGGTTGGTGGGACCAGTAACTGCACATCAGCGATATACAGCTCCAGGACCAGGGACACCTGCAGAAGGTACAGAGAGAACAGAGAGAGAGGGAGAGAGCACAAACTAGGGGAGAGAGAGAGCACAAGGTTAGTGACATTCAATGGTGGAATATACATGAGGTGGGAGGAGAGGAAGAGAGGGGAGGGGAAGGGAAAGGGGGGGGTTAGAGTAGCGGAGCTCAGTGGACCGATGGTCCTCGGGCAGTCTAGGCCTATAGCAGCATAACTAAGGGATGGTTCAGGGTTGCCTGAAGCCAGCCCTAACTATATGCTTTGTCAAAGAGGAAGGTTTTAAGTCTAGCCTTAAAAGTACAGAGAGTGTCTGCCTCCTGAACCCAGGCTGGGAGCTGGTTCCACAGGAGAGGAGCTTGATAACTAAAGGCTCTGCCTCCCAGTCTGCTTCTGGAAAATCTGGGAACCACAACTAGACCTGCACTCTGAGAGCGAAGTGGTCTATTGGGATAATATGGTACTATGAGGTCTTTAAGGTATGAAGGAGCTTGATTATGAAGGGATTTGTATGTGAGAAGAAAGATTTTAAATTCTATTCTATATGTTACAGGGAGCCAATGAAGAGAAGCCAATATAGGAGAAATATGATCTCTCTTGCTAGTTCCTGTCAGGACTCTGGTTGTGGCATTCTGGATTAATTGGAGGCTTTTTATGGAGATATTGGGACATCCAGATAGTAATGAGTTACAGTAATCTAGCCTTGAGGTAACAAATGCATGGACTAGATTTTCTGCATCATTTTGAGACAGGAAGCTCCTAATTTTGGAAATGTTGCGCAGGTGAAATAATGCAGTTCTAGAGATTTGTTTTATGTGTGAGTTAAAGGACATGTCCTGGTCAAAAATAACTCCAAGGTTTTTTACAGTAGTGCTGGAGGCCAGGGTTATGCCATCTAGAGTAGCTATAATTTTAGAAAAGTTATTTCTGAGATTTTTGGCCCAAATATAAGACTTCTGTTTTCTCAGGAGTTTAAAAGTAAAAAGTTACTGGTCATCCAGGCCTTTATGTCAGTTAGACAGGCTTGAAGTCTGGTTAACTGGTTTGTGTTAACAGGCTTAATAGATAGCTATAACTGAGTGTCATCTGCATAGCAGTGGTAATTAATAGAGTGCTTCCTAATGACATAGCCTAAAGGAAGCATGTACAGGGTGAACAGAATCGGTCCTAGCACAGAGCCTTGTGGAACTCCATAACTAACTTTTGTTCAAGTGGAAGGTTCATCATGGACATGAACAAACTGGAATTTTTTTCTAGGATTTTAGAAATAAATGGCAGGTTGGATATTGGTCTATAATTAGCCAAGACTCCTGGATCAAGACTAGGCTTTTTGAGTAAAGGTTTGATTATTGCAGTCTTAAACGCCTGTGGTACGTAGCCTGATACTAGAGATAAATTTTCGAAGTCTAATAAAGATGAGTTCATTAATGGCAGGGTGTCTTTAAGCAGTCTAGTCGGATAAGGGGTCTAAGAGACACGTTGATGATTTCGATGAAGCAACTACTGATGTAAATTCAGAGAGATCTATGGGAGAGAAGCAGTCTAAACATAACTGAGGTCCTAAAGATGATTCAAGAGCTACTGTAGTAGAAGATTCATTTATTGCAGGTATAGGAAGCATCTGCTGAATTTTATCTCTAATAGTTGTGATTTTATTTGTAAAGAAACTCATAAATTCATTACTGCTGAGTGCTAAGGGAACACTGGGCTCAACAGAGCTGTGACTTTTTGTCAGCCTGGCTACAGTGCTGAAAAGAAACCTGGGATTGTTCTTATTTTCCTCTATTAGTGATGAATAGTATGCAGTTCTGGCTTTACGAAGAGCTTTTTTATATGTTAGTAGACTGTTTTTCCAAGCTAGAAAAATTTCCTCTAAGTTTGTGGAACGCCACTTCCTTTCCAGCCTTTGTGATGCCTGCTTTAAGGTACGAACATGTAAATTATACCATGGGGCTAGTCTTCTCTGATTCACTAACTTCTTTTTCAGAAGGGCTACAGAATCAAGCATTTCACGCAGTGAGGTTACAGCGCTGTCAACAACATGATCAATTTGGTAGGGAGTAGGATTGAGGCAGCTGCCCTCCACTATGTTTATACTTGGCATAGATGCAAATAAAGATGGAATCATTTCCTTAAATTTATTAACAGCGTTGTTGGATAAACATCTGCTGTAGTGGAATTTTCTTCCAAACGCTGCATGATCCATCATTTTAAATTCAAAAGTTATTAAAGAATGATCTGACAAAACAGGATTTGGGGGAAAAACTATTAGATGTTCAATTTCGATGCCATAGGTCAGAACAAGATCAAGGGTGTGATTGCAACAGTGGATGGGTTTATTAACATTTTGAATGAAACCAATTGAATCTAATATAGAACTAAATGCAATGCTGAGGCCGTTATTTTCAACATCTACATGAATGTTAAAATCTCCCACTATAATAAGTTTATCTGATCTAAGCACTAAATCAGACAGAAAGTCAGGGAATTCAGTTAAAAACTCTGAGTAAGGAACAGGTGGCCGGTACACAGTGACAAATAGAACTGGTTTTTGTGTTTTCCAGTTTGGATGTGAGAGACTAAGAGTGAGGCTCTCAAATGAGTTATAACTGTTCTGAGGATGAAAGTTTAATAAAAAGTTTGAGTGGAAGATTGCAGCTACTCCTCCACCTCGACCTGTGCTTCGAGGAACATAATTTTTTTGACTGAGGGGGGTTGATTCATTCAGACTGACATATTCATCCTGCTGTAACCAGGTTTCAGTAAGATAAAGTAGGTCAATTTGGTGATCAGTTATCAAATCATTTACTAACAGAGATTTAGAAGAAAGGGACCTAATATTTAATCGTCCACATTTGACAGTTCTGTTTTTCTGTTCAATAAGAGGAGTGGTCTTAATTTTTTATGAATAACTCCTCTTCTGTTAACTTCTGATTTAATTGATTTATATGTTCGAGGGGCAGACACTGTTAGAAAGTCAACAGGCGTAGGGTGGAGCTCTGCGCATGCGCACCTCGCTGCAGTCTGCCCATGCTCAGCCTAGGAGCGCAGTTACCCTAAAAGAAGCTGATCTTAAATTGGTAGTGGTCCATTTGCAGTGTTCAGTTGATTCTTTTGTTGCTTGCTGTAATCCTGTGTGTTTGGCTGGACCCTTGGGTGCGGTGTGCGTCATTACCGAATAGTAAGTTCCGAAGTTCATATTGTATTATGAATGATTAGCAGCGCGACCGGGTGACTCGCGGTTACATAACGCTGCTAAGTAACTTGTGTTGGGGAACTAATACAAGCGATTGCATATCGCCTGTGCCGGGATGTTGTTATGTCGTTAATATTGATGTCACTTGTGTGAACGGTTGGATGTATCTTACCGATGTTTGTGACATTATAGTAGTGTTAGCTGGGAAGTGTCGATGTATGTTATGTGCCTTAGTGCAGTTCCTTAACTGTAAGGATATTGTTCGCCAGTAGATGGCGGTGCTGTTATACCCTCCATGTTTAAGTACTGATGTTAAGTTATTGGTATGATTACATCTGTAATAGAGTGGGTGGCCATATTGTATATTAATGTGTATTGTTCATTCGTTTGTAGACCACACCCACACCCACCTACATACCCACATCTGTGTACTTCAAGGAGCTCAATAAAGGATTTGGAGAAGTATCATATCGGCAGTGTTCTTATCGACACTCCAGGGTGACACTACCTTCATACGGCTACGCACCCCTACAGTCCACCTATCCTGCTCTTCTCATAACCTTCGAAACAACGGTCCTTCGAGCCGGATTAGGTGGTGCTTCCCTGGATACCTAACCTTCAGTATGTGGTCTCCTACACCTGATGATGAGCTTCCTGTACCTTCTACCCATGCTCAGCGTAGGTCCTATCTACCTACCTACCTACAAGACTACGACGTAGATTGTCCCTGGCAGAGAGAGGCGCTGCCACCGGACCCTAGTACGATGCAGTATGCACATGGGACACAGGACAGGCAATAGAGAGCGATGGTCAGGGATGAGAGAGATATGACACCCCCTTCATCTCCCTCCTCCAGTCATGTCAGCCAGGATCATGAATCTATGATATGGGAGGAGTGGCGTAGAAAGGGAGAACATCGGATGGGTGAGAGAGCTGTAGTACCAGACACCGTGGCGAGAGCCTCTCCTTACTACAGACCATGGGAGGAGTCTGTACTTCGGACGGCGCAAGTTGTAACACCTACTAAACTGATGGGATCATTGTATAATGAACCAACCACCCCGGCTCTTCCCCCTGATAAGGCTCCTTTAGTCTGGCAGCCTGTGTCAGCCACAACCCCTGTTCAGGGTCTGCAACCTGGTGTATATACTCAGGGATTTATGCCCGCCAGTATCAGATCTGATCGAAACCCCTGGCGTCCTACATCACTTAACTGTGGCCTGCAAAGGGACACAACACCTAAAGGCTACCATCATGGAGCTGATCCTACCCACGCATCGGTAGACTTAAGAGAGCAGGGCATGATGGATACTCTGAATAGGATGATGGGTGAGTTGCAGATCCTGAGAGATCAAGTAGGATTGGCATCTCCTGAAGTCTGTCACTCACAAGCCAGTGGTCATCCTCTTGCTGATCGACCCCGACCGGACCAGATAAATCAGAGAGAGGGTTATGCTCCTGCCTCTATACCTGAGTATTCTCTTCGGGAGCCAGTACCAAGGTCCATAGCTAGCTGGCACCACTCAAACCCAGCTGAGATGTCAAAGTCAGCCAACCTTAGTCGTCCATATACCTACTCTAAACCATCTCCTATGTACGAGCCACCGATTCCACCATATGGTACACCTCCACAACTGCCATTAACCTGTTTGAGAGAGAGAACATATCGGGGCCCTATTCCTACTATCCCTGACTTCGGTAGGAGAGATCCCAGTGAGTTTACACGCCTCAAGATGGCCTTAGAAAATCTTCTACCGCCTGACGCGACCGAGCTGTTTCGCTATCAGGTTCTATTGGATCATCTTAAGTTGGACGAGGCTCGTCTTGTGGCGGATGCCTACCTGAACTCACCTAACCCATACTCCGACACCATGGCCGCCTTGACCGATAAATTTGGCCAACCTCAGAGGCTTGCACTGAAGAAAATTGCCACTGTACTGAATGCACCAGATATCTGAGCAGGCGACTCACCAGCCTTCCAACGGTTTGCCTTACAAGTACGTGCCCTGGTCGGGATGCTGCAAACCCTTGGACCTGATGGCGGGGTGGAGCTCCAATGCGGGTCACACGTCGAACGATTACTGAGTAAATTACCGTCAGACCTGCGGTCAGAGTTTCGGAGGAACATGTATCGAAAGTCTGGACAAGGACATAACCTGATAGACTTTTCAGATTGGCTACAATATGAGGCATGGTGTCAGGACAGTGAGGGTCCTCCGAATAGCAGGGAGTCTAAACAGGAGACCAAGTGGAAGGACCATCAGAAACGACCCACAAGAGCTCTGCACCTGACTGCTGCCGTCCAGGGTGCAGAGGAGGCCGGTAATCAGCCTCCAGTAGGACCACAGGTTACGAGGCCTGACAGGGCCGTTAAAATGAGGTCCCAGCATGCCTACTGCCCGTATTGTGAGAGTAAAGAGCACTTCTTAAGTCAGTGTGACACCTTCAGGACCTTCGATAAAGACCAAATAGTGCAGTGGATAAAGACCAATCAGCGATGTTGGCGGTGTGGGAGGGCACATCAGGCATCTGATTGTAACCTCAAGAAGCGATGCCATAAGTGCCAAGGCAAACACCTCCAGGTGCTGCATGACGTCAATACCAGACCTTCTAAAGAAGATTCCTGTCTGACTAGTTCAGCCAGAGAGACGCTGAACCTAGATCGGCCGTCGGACAGCAGTAGGGTCCTCCTGAAAGTAGTGAGAGTTTTGCTACAATATCAAGACCGTACACTGGATACCTATGCAGTTCTGGACGATGGTTCAGAACGCACCATGCTGCTGGCTGCAGCCGCCCGTGAGTTAGGACTTCCAGGAGCTCCAGAAACTGTGACTTTACGAACCATCAGGCAGGATGTACAGACTTTGGCCGGCACATCGGTCACCTTCAAAATATCACCCTGTGCCCAGCCACACAAGACCTTTGTGATTAGGGACGCCTTCACTGCAGAACCTCTTAGTCTAGCTGATCACACATACCCTGTGAAAACCCTCAAGGCGAAGTTCAGATACCTACGAGACCTGGCCCTCCAATCCTTCAACAAGGTAACACCTACGTTGCTCATAGGTACAGATCATCCTCACTTAATAAATCCAGTCGAGCCAGTGCGTATAGGTCCACCTGGTGGCCCTGCGGCAGTGAAGACCAGACTTGGCTGGACGCTTCAGGGTCCAGCAAGGTTAGTCGAGACCCAAAGATCACACCAACAATGCTTGTTCACCTCTTTGAGTCCTGTAGAGGTCGAACTAAGAAGGAATGTCGAGAAGCTATGGCAGCTGGATGTGATGCCACTGAGAAATGACAAGCAAGTGGTGCGCTCAAGGGAAGACCAGCAGGCTCTTGACTTCCTGGAGACCAAGACTGTCAGGGTGGAAATAGATGGTATCACACGATATGCCACTCCATTACTCCGCAGAAAGAACTGGCCTGTCTTCCAAGCTCCGATGGAAGCTGTAATGCCAAGGCTTCGAAGTTTGGAGAAACGGCTGTTGAGGGAACCACCTCGCGCAACTGCTTACGAGGCTGAGATCACAAAGTTAGAACGTGCGGGTACTGTAGCACGACTATCAGAGCAACAGACACCACCTGACGGTGAGAGCTGGTACATCCCTCACCACATGGTGCAACACAATGGAAAGGACCGCATTGTATTTGATTGCTCATTCCGGTACAAAGACCTCTGCCTCAATGAAGCATTGTTGCCTGGTCCGCCACTGAGTCCTTCTCTCTTAGGAGTCCTTCTGCGCTTCCGAGAACACAATGTTGGCATTAGTGGCGATATAAAGGGTATGTTTCACCAAGTGGTGTTACTACCCGAGGACCGACCCCTGCTGCGCTTCCTGTGGCGTAATATGCAACGACAAGAGACCCCTCGAGTCTATGAGTGGCGGGTCCTACCCTTCGGCACCACATGTAGCCCGTGTTGTGCCACCTATGCACTGCAACGACATGTCTCAAGTCACACAGGCCCAGACAGTGCTGAGTGGTTTTCGGTGGAAAGGTCTTTTTATGTGGACAATTGTTTACAAACCTTGCCATCTACTCAAGAAGCCAAACAACTGATCGACAAGTTAAGGAGTCTCCTTGCCTCTGGGGTATTTGAAATTCGCCAATGGGCCAGTAATCACACTGAAGTGATAAGTCACCTACCTGCCGAGGCCAGATCAGATAAGATGGAGCTGTGGCTAGCTCATGATAAAACTGAGACACCCGAGTCGACATTAGGCCTTAGCTGGCAGTGTGATTCTGACACGCTCAGCTACAAGCATCGATCAGTGACATATGAGACTGTTACCATGCGTAACATCTACCGTGTATTAGCCAGTCAGTATGATCCACTTGGGTTTATCCTTCCTTATACCACAAGGGCCAAGGTGTTAGTTCAGAGACTGTGGGACTGTAAGCGAGACTGGGATGATCCCGATCTTCCAAAGGCCCTGTTGATAGCCTGGCACACATGGGAAGGGGAGATGGAATACCTGCATCACATACATTTGTCTAGATGTTACACCTTAGCTGACATGGATCAACCAGATACCAAAAGAGACATCCATGTGTTCTGTGATGCATCTACCCAGGCTTATGGAGCGGTTGCCTACCTACGATCTGAGGACGCAAAGGGATGGGTTCAGGTTGCTTTCCTCCTCGCACGTTCACGGGTTGCACCGCGCAAACAGTTGTCCGTGCCTAGGCTCGAGCTCTGTGCTGCAGTGACTGGAGCTCAGTTAGCTAAACTATTGACCACTGAGCTCACCTTTGATATCCAGGACGTTGTACTTTGGAGTGATTCAACTACAGTCCTCAACTGGCTACATTCCGAATCCTGCCGCTTTAAAGTGTTCGTAGGAACTAGAGTGGCGGAAATACAGGAACTAACGACCATTCAAAGCTGGCGATATGTTGAGTCTGCCCAAAATCCAGCAGATGACCTGACAAGGGGGAAATCACTACAGGATTTAGTGAAACCTAATCGCTGGTGTTGTGGACCAAACTTCCTGCTGCTACCTCCCTTGGAGTGGCCAAACCTTTTTTCCATGGACCACCCTACCAGCGAAGATACTACTGAGCTCAAGCGAGATTCCTTCTGCGGTCTCAGTACTACCTCCAATACCCGAGTAAGGGTGGAACCGACAGCCAAGACTTGGACTGAGTTAGTGGATGCCTTTGCGAAGGAGATCCACATGGGAAATAAACTTTCTGGAACACCTTCGGCTGATACCTATCGTGCAGCAGAAATGCTCGCATTCCGGAGGGCCCAACAGGACAGTTTTGTCAACGAGTATCAACTCCTCGAGTCTGGAAATTCTGTACCATCTAATAGTCGACTCCTTTGCCTTTCTCCGGAATTCGATGCCACTCACCAGGTGATCAGAGTAGGAGGACGGCTCCGGAGGGCTCAGGAGATAGATCCACTGACAAGGCATCCTGTTGTACTTGACCCGGACCACTATTTTACAAGGCTGCTTGTCCAGGAATACGACCATAAACTTCGTCACCCAGGCCCTGAACGTGTATTTGCCGAACTGAGACGCACAAGTATGGATCCTAAGAGGTCGGGAAGCAGTGAAACGTCATCAACGTAGCTGTCGTGAATGTCATCAGTGGAGATCAAAACCAGCAGTCCAGAAAATGTCTGATCTGCCACGTCCGCGGCTCAGATTGTTTAAGCCCGCCTTTTACTCTTGTGGAGTCGATTGTTTTGGTCCATTCTTGGTGAAGATTGGCCGCAGGACAGAGGAGCGTTGGGGTATCATCTTCAAATGCCTCACGACTAGAGCGGTACATCTAGACCTTTTGTATTCCATTGACTGCGACTCTTTCCTCATGTCCCTGCGGAGGTTTATAGCTCGGCGTGGTAAACCAGTAGAGTTATACTCAGATCAAGGAACCAACTTCCGAGGTGGGGAGAGAGAGTTAACGGAAACCTTCTCCAACCTCAATCCAGATCTCCAACGACAGCTAGCTACTCAGCAGATTTCATTCCATTTCAACCCTCCAGCGGCACCCCATTTCGGTGGTGCATGGGAACGAGAGATTCGTTCGGTAAAGTCCTGCCAGAGATTCCTGAGGATGATGACATATAGTCAAGCACGTAATGAACAGGTGTTGGCTTTCAATGGAACACATTTGCTCACAAATGTGGGGGCGGCTGTGTTAGAAAGTCAACAGGCGTAGGGTGGAGCTCTGCGCATGCGCACCTCGCTGCAGTCTGCCCATGCTCAGCCTAGCAGCGCAGTTACCCTAAAAGAAGCTGATCTTAAATTGGTAGTGGTCCATTTGCAGTGCTCAGTTGATTCCTTTGTTGCTTGCTGTAATCCTGTGTGTTTGGCTGGACCCTTGGGTGCGGTGTGCGTCATTACCGAACAGTAAGTTCCGAAGTTCATATTGTATTATGAATGATTAGCAGCGCGACCGGGTGACTCGCGGTTACATAACGCTGCTAAGTAACTTGTGTTGGGGAACTAATACAAGCGATTGCATACCGCCTGTGCCGGGATGTTGTTATGTCGTTAATATTGATGTCACTTGTGTGAACAGTTGGATGTATCTTACCGATGTTTGTGACATTATAGTAGTGTTAGCTGGGAAGTGTCAATGTATGTTATGTGCCTTAGTGCAGTTCCTTAACTGTAAGGATATTGTTCACCAGTAGATGGCGGTGCTGTTATACCCTCCATGTTTAAGTACTGATGTTAAGTTATTGGTATGATTACATCTGTAATAGAGTGGGTGGCCATACTGTATATTAATGTGTATTGTTCATTCGTTTGTAGACCACACCCACACCCACCTACATACCCACATCTGTGTACTTCAAGGAGCTCAATAAAGGATTTGGAGAAGTATCATATCGGCAGTGTTCTTATCGACACTCCAGGGTGACACTACCTTCATACGGCTACGCACCCCTACAGTCCACCTATCCTGCTCTTCTCATAACCTTCGAAACAGACACAGTCCCCACCCTGGATTGTCAGGCTTTAGGTCGGCTAATAAACTCGGCCAAATTTCTAGAGATGAGAGCTGCACCATTCAGAGTGGGATGGATGCCATCTCTCGCTACCAGACCGGGTTTTCCCCAGAAAGTGGCCCAATTGTCTTTGAAGCCCACATCATTTGCTGGACACCACCTAGACAACCAGCGACGGAACGACGACATGCGGCTAAACATGTCATCGCTGGTCAGATTGGGGAGGGGTCCAGAGAAAACTACGGAGTCCGACATTAATTTAGCAAAGTTACACATCGACTCAACATTAATTTTAGTGACCTCCGATTGGCGTAAACGGGTGTCATTGCTGCCGACGTGAATAACAATTTTCCCATATTTACGATTAGCCTTAGCCAGCAGTTTCAGATTTGACTCAATGTCACCCGCTCTGGCCCCAGGAATACATTTGACTATGGTCGCTGGCGTCTCTTTTTTCACGTTCCTGACTATGGAATTGGCAATTATCAGTCGGTTTCTCAGCGGGTGTGTCGCTGAGCGGGGAAAGTCTATTAGAAACGTGAACAGGCAGGTGATGAGCCGTGGGTTTCTGCTTAGGAGCACGTTTCCGTCGGACCGTCACCCAGGCTAATCCTCCGGGCTGCTCCGGAGCTGCCCTTGGACCGCTAACAGACCCTGACCCTGAGCTCGGTGGCTCCACACCAGCTAACGGGGCTGGGCTAGCTGGCTTTTGTTCGAAGGTGCCGAGCCGCGCTTCCAAATCAGTGATCCTCGCCTCCAAAGCTAGCAGAACCTTACACTTATTACAGGTATCATTATCGCTAAAGGAGGCAGAGGAATAACTAAATGTGGCACACCGAGCAAGAAAGAGAGAGAGAGGGAGAGGCCATGTTAGCTACGCTAACTAGCTAGCTAAGCTAACTGGTAGGCTAACGAGCACTAAGTCAGGAAATAGCAATAAATACCCGTCAAAATAGAAAGGTACTTGACTAGTATCGGAATGTAGCAGTTAATGAATTGTTTAGAGTTTAGTTAGTTTTTAGGTGTGTTAAACTATAGCTAGTCTGTTGCTAGTCTGTAGACGAACTATACAACACACACAACACGATACGCTTGCAAGACAAAAGTGATTCGCTTACCCGGAGGTCAACACCAACAGGGGGCCGACAGCTGTTACCTTACACAGCTTAGTTTAAGCATTTTGTTTTATTGGTTTGTAAGTTCCTATATTAATATCATGGCTTATCACATCGGTTTGGGTGGGAATGTCACTAAAAAGTACCAGGTTATTGTTGATGATCTCACGAATGTCAGCTCGGGCGGGTTCTAACAAGTGCGCCAAATAATGGTCTAAATTGGTTAAAATTTCCGAGTTCTGAAAACGCGCACAGGGGACAGAACTCTGTTTGTCACTTAACCCATCATCACTGGGTTTGTATGACGGCCGGGTGACAGACACAGAAGTAACAGGAACAATTATAGGAGAAGAGATCTCGTTCTCCAGGTCAACATACTTTTTAAGCATGTTTATGTGGCACACACAAGAGTTTTTCTTACGGTCGGGGGTCTGGATTACATGTCTGTGTAGATTCTCAGTTGTCCAGGGAAAGTTATCTAGAGGTTGAGTCATGGCAACTGGACTTATAGTTCTTTAAAGGTGAAACGTTTCGCCACCCATCCAAGTGGCTTCATCAGTCTGAGAGAGGCTGGACAGGAACCTCCAAATATAGTACCCAGACCCAGTGGAGTGAAACCAACCTGGGTAATATATTTTGAGGTTGTGCCATTGAAAGCGACTCACGAGCTACATCGCAAGCATGATGTAGCCTCTCTTTAAACGAACTGACATAGTCCAAGATGTTTTTCTCTGGGTTTGGCTTATCTGAGAGCCATGATTCACGCAGCAGATGCAATGGTCCACATACAGTGTAGCCAAAAACTAAATCAGCTGGACTGAACCCTAGAGACTCCTGGCAAGTTTCCCTCACAGCGAACAACAACAGTGGCAGCCCTTTGTCCCATTCATGGTTTGACTCAGTGCAGAACTTTCGAATCATGCTCTTTAACGTTTGGTGGAACCTTTCTAATGCGCCCTGACTCTCGGGATAATATGCGCCTGACGGTTGATGTTTAATGTTGAGCTCTGACATGACCTGGGCAAAAATTTTGGACATGTTTTGGAAGACCGAAAATTGAGAAAAATTTGAGAAGTGCCTTGACTATGGCACAAGCTTTTAACGAGTGCAGTGGCACTGCCTCAGGATAACGTGTGGCAGCACACATTATAGTGAGGATGTACTGATTGCCGGATTTGGGGCACTACAATTTGGCAAACGGAGTCATGTGTAAAACCAGAGCTCGGAGTCCAACGGCTCATTAAAACACCATCAACAATAAGGTAAGACAGAAACTGTTTGTTGGTTCTAATCAAACATCTACACAGAGACTTTCTTTTCTTTGTTCTAGGTTGAGCTCGTGACTGTTAGGAGATGCACACTCGATGCTATCCCCGGCTGCAGCGCGAGTCTAAACCAGCACACTTTAATTTATATCATGATGTGGTTACATGATTTCCAGGCACCGTCTCACTTTACACAATAGGGGAGAGGTGAAACATAGGCTATCTTCAAAGTTCATACAGAGTTCACATCCATATATTCACATGTCTTTGTGATTTGCACAGAGAAACAGGGAACATCCTTAACTGTGACATGCCTGGTTGCACCCTTTGCATAAATCTGTCTGCAAAATGACAATTCTCATAACACAGTCAGCGATTTACAATGCCCTTATTCTAACACTGTTTACATGTTTGACTTTTCACTAGTGATATACAAGAAGACAAAGTAGGATCAGCTTGCTGTGCTCTAATTAGCTGCTCTCTGTCTACTGAAAGAGACAGCGTTTTGTCATCAGGCCATAGTTCAACACACACAGATTTCTTTTCTTCACATTTTGTTGATAAACTTGTGGGATCAGAGGTGCTCATGAAAGAGTCACTGAGATCCACCAAGTTTTCGAATTTTCGTGCCTGAGCACGGATTACAGCACACATGGGAAACACCAGGGGCAAGTTCAACGCAGCAGAATCAGAAACACACGTGATCGCAGTCTGATTTTCAATCACTTCCAGAGACAGAAACACTTTTCCTCCAACTAAATCGTTTCTTTTTTAATAAATTTGCAAAAATTTCTACATTTCTGTTTTTTTCTGTCAAGATGGGGTGCTGAGTGTACATTAATGAGAAATAAAATTAACTTTTTTGATTTTGGCAAATGGCTGCAATGACACAAAGAGTGAAAAATTTAAAGAGGTCTGAATACTTTCCGTACCCACTGTAGATAAGTACGTAGCAAGGCTGGGCGAAAAACCCCTCCTTTAGGGGAAAATTCCCAGCCGACTCCCTCACCAGGGCAGTCACCTTGTGGCTTGCTACCTTAAAACGTTATATAGATAAAAGAAAAACGCACACATCTCTTTTACACTCGGTCCTCTTCCTCCAATAGAATTGTTTGTAGGAGAGTATAGGACACAAAGGCTTGGGTGAACATTTTGGTAATCATTGACTTCATACATGGCAGAATACATGTAGTAAATAAGCAAAACAGTATTAAAACAACAAAAGGCGTTACTAGCTTCATAATGATCTGCCACCAGGGACCACTAGTAAACCAAGCAAGTGGGTCCCAATTGGCAGCCTTCTTATCCTGGGCTAATGCTCCCTGGAACTGTTTTAAGGCGTGCATAGCTTCAGAAATATTTGTATTCACTTAATCAGGAATATAAGTACAACAGGAGTCCTCTATCATATGGCATATAAGAACATACGTAGCATCCGGTTCGGTTTTTTTGCTCTGGCCTCATGGGCAGCATATCTATACCACATATTAGTCTTAAACGGATGGGGCATTCCAGTCATTTCCTGTATCCAATGCCAGTCCATGAGATCAGTGCGTGTCCATCGTTTGGCCCTAGGGTTTTTGTACTCCTTCGTAAAATTATTGTACGCTATAGTCTCTAGATCTGCCACTGTGAGGAAGATTACCAGTATGGTCAGGCAGAGCCATACTGCCAGGAGGACACATTCCCACCCTTTAGGGCAGGCGGTGGGTGCCATAGCTGGGAGCGAGGATTAGATGTTTTCTTCAGCGGCCAAGGGTTTTGATACCGGCCGACTTCCACCTCTACTCGACACTCACCAGGTGTCGCAGTACCTTACAGTGGCTCTGATGAATCCACGTGGGTCTCTCTTGGATCTTTACAGCTGTGGGTGTGGTCAGGATCACGGTATAGGGTCCTTCCCACTTAGGTGTAGACCAGGTTTTCCTTTTTATGACCTTTATCAGCACTTGGTCTCCTGGTTTAACCCTCTGCCCCTGTGGAGACAAAAGGTCATCTGGCAGATTATTTGCACTCACAACTTCCTTAGTCTTTAACATTTTACTCATCCACTCTGCAAGAGTAATTTCTCCTTGAGGTTTTTCACACACATCCTCACAAATGGGAAGTGTAAAAGGTCTCCCATAAAGGATTTCAAATGGGGTCAGACCTTTATCTGTTGGCGTGACCCTCATGTACACTTTTACCAGGGGGAGGCATTCTACCCATGTCCTCCCCGTTTGCTCCTGGATTTTCTGTCTCATTTTTATAGTGCCATTAGTTCTTTCAACTAATCCTGCACTGTACCACTTCTGCTGATGCTTGCACTGCCATTGCAGCCGCACACACAGCTCTGACACAGGCAGGCAGGGCACAAGCCACAGGATCTAACTTCTTAGAGTAATAGGCTACTGGTTTCTGTTTTCCTCCTGACAGCTGAGTCAACACTGAAGTCATAAACGTCCATTTACAGTCTACTGTCTGGACAAAAGGTTTACTATAATCTGGCAGGCCTAAAACTGGTGTGGTCACCTTACTAGAATTCCTGCATCTAACATTTCCTGAACTACGGGCCTAATTCCCACCAAAGCATCAAGCTTCAATGGGTATTGTCTTATTCTGGGCCTGTAGTCTGATCTGGGTTTTATCATGACTTCTGAGGCAGTGGTCATTAAGCCTACATCAGTCTTGCCTCGGGACCAGAAACTGCTGGGCACTTCAGCCAAGCACGGATCTATGTCCTCTAGTAGCAACACTCATTCTCGATCATCCTCCCCCATGTGGGCATGGGGAGTGGCAGTTACAACCCAATTTAGGTTTTTGTAAAAGCGGTTTCCCACACTGTTACTGAACCAGCCCCCCTCATCCTTGTGCCAATCACAAATGCTTTCTACTTCATTTAAAAACTGTTTCAGCTCCTCCCAGTGCATGTCATTAGTCTTAGACACTGACAGATGAGGATTAGGTGTCCACCCTTTTACAAAACGTTTAGCTTCCTTGGTGAGGCCTACAGAACAGACTGCTTTTTCTTTTCTGTCAATGTAAAGAGTTTTAAGAGTTATTCTTTGTGGCCCTAGTTTTTCAAATTTCTGTGCATAATCTAAGTCAGGGCCTGGAGTGTGCTTATAGTAAAGAGTGACATGCATCTGCTCTGGAGTGAGGCTGTCTGTGTGAGGTGGTTGAGGATCAGGCAACAGGCGCAGGAGCTGCTCTCCTGTCCGTCCGGGGTCAGGCATGGGCAGGTCTAGGGACCACCAGTAGTAAGGCGTCCCTTGTTTTAGCACTACATAAGAGGGGACCTCTTCCCCTGTACCTATTGCAGCCATTCCATTGGTGGTGGGCACCAAGGATATTTTTAATTTGCTCAGCAAATCTCTGCCCAGTAAATTCACTGGACAGCTTGGACATAAAACTGCCATTGCCTTCTCCTGGAAGCCAGATGCCTCATCCTCAATCACAAAACTTTGAGAGAAGCTGCAAGGAGTGACCTGTCCATTGGTTTGATTTCACAAAGATATGTTTATCACCTCTTGTCACTCCAGGAATTCTGTCCCTCAATACTGTTCTGTCTGCTCCTGTATCACACAAAAATTTTATTTTTACTCCATTAATTTTTAACATTCTGATGGGCATTACTTTGTTCTCTTCTATATTATAATAAGTCTCCACAATTTCACTAAGATCCAATTCTTCAGTATTTGAGGGGTCTAGTCATGCATTAAGGTTATGGGGCTCAGGTCTATTGTACTCATCAAAAGCCGTCTCTTTTCTGCCTGTTCCTGCCATTTAACAGCTTCTATAATTTGTAATTTAAATTTATCAGTTTTCTTAGGTTCTGCTATAGCCATTTCTGCTTTTAATTGAGTTACCAATTTATCGCATGCGCAGGTTTCCAGTTTCCCAGGAAACTCATACTTTTTCTTCCATTCACCCAAATATCTTGCTGATCCGGGGGAATAGGTATTCATAAATTTAGGATCCCCCGTTAATTGGGGTTAACTGTTTCCCTTTCCCATAGTTGCAACTTGGCACAAGCAAACGATCAGTCACAACAGCGTGGGGATCGTCCACTGTATCAGGCTTCTACAGGTACTAATTACCTGCGGATACAGCCGTCCAACACACTCAACTTTTCAATTTTTACTTGTGCCCAACAAATAACACACAGTTTCAGTGGGAAGTGACACCGTTCTACTCGGTTGGCAATTGCCTGTCCAACGTCCGCTGACACCGGAAATACCTCATCATGTCCCTGACATGTGAATTTATTTTGCCATGGTCTTTTATCCCTCTGTCCCCTGACAGATATCAAGTGGTCTTGTCTAACAATTTTCACCGTCCGTGTATTCGAATCAAATTGATTCTAATCCCGCTCTGCAACTATATTTAGTTTAGACTCACACATTATTTTTTTTCTGATGTCCATTCACACAGTTTCACCCGCGGATTTTTACCTGATTTGACGCGAAGATTGCCTCCACGGTTTCTGTCAGACAGCAGGGCTGAGAGGATGTTTCCAGACGGGGATCCGCCGACCTCCCAACGAATTCACGTGGGTGGATTTTCTCCAGCCGTCTAACGGCTGACTCTGCAGAGATTCACGGCGTCCTCGTCCTCCTCTTCATCCAAACTGTCGTATTTGGAAACCGGGCGGAAACACCAATAAATATGTCAGGTTTACGCTACACTGACATGGTTCTTTTCCTGAAGGCAATGAAACACACGACAACTTTGTACCGAGTATATGCCTGCAAGTGAAAACGCCTCAGTTCCAGACGGAGAGAAGAGACTTTCTTCTCTCCCTCTTGCGACTTTCACCCATCTCCTTCCCTTTTCACTCAGCAGTCCTTTATTTGTATAGTGAAAAACAAACCAGACACAGGATGCATGGGTGCAGTAAAAAGCTTCAGTTCATCAAAGGTCATAAGGTCATGTGGGTTATCTGAAGAAACAGGCAGCTGTTTACAACCTCTTACACAAACATCCCATCTTCAAATTCTGTTACACAATGACAACAATTTAACTTTTGACCTCATGACCCCAACAACAAGCACATATGAAAAAATACATTCAATATGTCAGGAATTTATTACAAATACAATCACATATAAAAAAATACATTCAATATGTCAGGTTATTATTATTATTACAAATACCAGGTCAAAATCGTCTTAAAAAATTAGTCAGTATTGAGCCCATGGCACAGAGGACTGTTTGTAACGTGCAACCCTTATGGGTCTTGGTGGAGCTGTCACTGTTCTGCTTTTCCTTTCACTGGTGTGTGAAGAGCTAGATTCGACCTCATCTTTACCTGTCTTATGCTCTTGTAGGACCCGTCGCGCCTGAGTGTTTGATACTGCTGAATATGGTACATTCAGATCTGCAAGTGTTTTTAGAAACTGATCCCAGCCATGAGGAGTTAATGACACTAAGGGGTGCAGTGACGCTTTTAATTAAATCATATTGATGGGAGCCTCTGATCGTCTGGGTGTTGATTCTGATTTCACCCTGGGCTGACCATGAAAACACATTTGGTGATCTAGACAGTGCAGACATAAGGTGCTCTGCATTTTTTCTCTGTCTCTTGGGAACATGACTCAACACCTCATCAGCCACCAAATCTACCCTCCTGCTGTCACTCTCCTCACCAGATCTCACACTCTCATCACCACCTCCTGCAGACCCTGGCATGGGGGGCAGAGACAAAGTCAGCACATCCTTTTCACCCTCACCATGTCGCACCAGTGTGAGATACCTCTGCAGAATCCCTGCATACTTTTTATCCTTCTTGTGAACATCGCTGCCTTGGGAATATAAAACAGCAGTCATCTCCCGGTCAAGATCATTCTGTACAGTTATGAGGAGAAGTTATGAGAGAATTATGTTACCACTGTCCTGGTTTTGCTTTAACATCTCCAGCTGGTGATGCAGGACCAGGTACATTTTTTTGCGCATGCTCCATTATCTACCTGCTATTGTTTATAAGACTAATGATCATAGGTAAGGCAGCACCTAGCAGGGGGAGCAGGAAGCCTCCTGACTGATTGATAAGCTTCCTTTTCCTGATACTGAATAGTTTCCTGTCAGCCACAAGTCTGATTACAGATTTGCGCTTTTTCAGCTGTGTATACTGCTAATCACTCAGAGGTATATTCCCCTTTAACACATTGAGGGCAATCTCACACAGAGCAGTAATAAAGTCGTTGTCACAGTTGGTTATGATGCTCTTTGCCTCGGTCACGTCTGATGGTGTCAGTCTCTGTGATGATGTGCTTGTCTGCTTGCTGATCAGCCACAACTGATTTAACAAGTCCTGCTAGAGACTCCTGAGTCACAACTGCTGCGTTAGTTGAATTCAGAATCACCCCTTTACATTTAACATGTCTGTTCCCTCTCTGTGTATGGTAAGCATAGCATTTGGGTCCACCTGAGACAAACTCTGTGATAAAATCATTCTCCCCACCCACACAGCTCATCTGTCAAGTCCCCTAGGTAGGAGCCTAGACTTGGCATCAGTCTAGATGTGAAAATGACAGAATCAGTATCACAGTACAATACTAGTTCCTGCAGCTTGTCCAATATCTCATACAACATGAGCTGGGCATGAGCTGTTGTCACTGCACCAATAAACACATTCACATCACTGGCCCTACCATCTCGGTCATCACTATGACGCCACTGAACCATAGCTATCTCATCAGATATGAAGCAAAACTGTCTGACATCAAAATGGTCGCTAAACATGAGCTCTGTGAATCGCTCACATGTGCCCATATTAGTCCTCATGCTAAACCGCCCCCACAATGAGTTTAACAGAAGCTTGTTGCAGCTCCTGACGGCTTTATTGACAGCAATCTTGTCACGATTTAGCCTTATGCCTTCATGGGCTTCATAGTCCTGGACATACTTCTGCTTTTCCTCCTCTGTTTTGACATTTTTGGGGTACCCTGAGGCCTCCTGCTTACATTTCAAAAATATTTTAACATATTCCCGAAATAACGTTAGTCTTTTTCGGAAAATGCCACACTTCATCAATGCTCACAATCTAGTAGCCCTCTCAAGAGCTTTTTCAAGCTCAAAGGAAACCCATGACCCCGTCAGCTGTCTCTCACAGTCGGTGTGATTACAGCCACTGACCTGTAATCACACCTAAACATGAGCTTATGATGACACCTGTATGGCAAAACAGGATGGTACAGACCTCTAGGGGGCAAAACAGTGCACCAAAATAATTTTCAATGCTGTCAAAATTGCCTACAATTTTTTCGGGATGCCCAATCGGGTAATCTTTCTTAGCCTGCACAGTAGGATACAAGCTTGTGAAATCGAAATAATGCACTTTTTCTCCCTCTGCACACTCAGTCACGTGCAAGAGCTTCATTGTATTTGTCCTACCGCCGAATAGTGCATCCCTAGGATTCAGACGCTCAGGCTTCTTGTAGTCTGCAAGAAATGCCTTGACAGCTGGATCTGTCTGTTTTATTAGATTCCACTCACACTCCCACATCACAACCACACTGACACCGTGACGGAGCCATTGAGCTTCAACTTTGTTGTTAAACTGTGCATAAAGCCCTACATTATTCTTGGTAGTGGATTCTGGGAAGTATTTTATACAGCGGTGATAATAGCAGCCTGCAAATTCAAAACAGGTGTTTGAGTCTGCATCAAATCCATCAACACAATAGAACCCCACCTTGTGTTCACCACCTCTCAGGGCATGTCTGATCACCCTCTTTTCAGACTAGGCCATTGTCGTATTCAAGCCATTGCACAGACACATCTGAGAATGCTTTATTACATTCCAGGTACATCCCGTCATATGTGAGAGCCAGAGTATCCTGAGGCAGGAAGAGCTTCTTAAAAACACCCATACAACTTGATGCCAGAGTCGTGAACGCAAAAGGGTCAGTCTCTGTACACTGCATGAACGCTGAGCGGTAAATCCTGCATGCCTGGCGCAATACTTCCACATCATTTCGACAATAATGAGCTAACTCAGCCTGCATTTTAAAAGGCTTGTCTTTAACTTCATTATACCACAGCATGAATTTCACCTGTTCACTCTGGGGCAGCTTGTCATAGCCATAGTAGTCTGGTGAGGGGTAGGGTCCTTCATAAAATTCATTTTCAACAGTGTTGAATTTATGAGGAAAGTACCCTTTCGACACACCATCAACGCCTAAGGCGTCTGGTGTTTTAGCCAGACTCATAGGCAGAAAGCTGTACGCTGGCTGGCTATCCAGCGCTGGCTGTAGTCGTTATCGTACATCATGATTACACGACTCCCTTTCATAATGACTTGTGGGAGGTGATACACTGTCTCACAAGATACTCGAGGACGACATAACTGTCAAACCCTGCTGCGTTTTGAGCTATGAACGTGTGTCCCCTGTACTCTTGCGTCTAAACTGTCTGATAAATGCGGCCACTCAATCAACACCAGTGTAACAAAACGGGTAGGGGTCACCCTTTTCACCCATCTCCATAGCACAAACATAATTCACTTCATGCCTCCCGTCATGGTACCTGGTTTCCAAGTCATACAGAATGTAATTATCATGGGGTTCCTCCTCTACCTCTTTAAGCGGTGGTAGCTGTATGTAGCACTGGTGCATCATACCTCCTCTAAGTGCACCGCAGTGTCTGCACCGGGGGCCGCACAACTGTGTTTAGAGCCAGATGGTGCGGTGGTGTGGGGATCCGTGTGTTTGGAGGCAGATCGGCCGTTTTCTACCACCACCGCCCCCATCGTGATGAAAAATAATTATCTTTGCATCTATTTCCCCCTCAAATCTAGTGACATCACTAAAACCCACCTGCTGTGTGGGGGAAAGACCTACAGATTCCTGTAGTTCTTTAGCTCTGTGTAATATTTCCAGAGCCCCCAGTGAGGGGTTTTCTGCTCTGATAATACACATGCTGAAACATAAATTGTTTTCTGAGGTGTCATTATCAGGATCATACAAATGCTTTCCCTTTCTAGACAAAATTTCACTATAAGGCACACTCCCAAGCTTGAGCCGTGTGCCGCCGCCCCTGCCTTCTTGTGCCACACTCACCACAAACTCAAGGTCCACATCTGACAACGAGTCATCATTGCTCTGGATCACTTGAGAAACTTCATCGATGAAGGTATCTACGTCGTAGCCATTATTGGACCTTAAAACCACCTGCACATCGATAACCAAAGAGGGCCCCCTCAACACCACATTCAGCACACTACCCGGACATGACACATCAATAGCCCTATTTATAAAAATGGTTAGGCATTCCCTAACAGGAACTGTACACTGCATACAGTGACACTGATACCAACCCTGAACAGGAATCTGTTCAGGGTTGGTATCAGTGTCAATATCTCTGAAATGAATAGGTTGTCTCAACTCCATAGCATCAAATGTTGGAATATCCCGGACAGTAATTAAACCTGCCCCATGCTGAAGACCACTAGGGCAGGGGGGAATGTTATCTGTAGACCCATCAGTCAGAGGAGGGTCTGAAATCACTGAACCATCCACATGGCTGCCCTGCAGCAGGTGAGGAGGCCCTCCCTGAATCAGCACCAGCAACACCACCAGCAACAACTTCAACATTACATAGCATACAATGATCATCAGCAGGTGGCGGGGCCTGCTGACCCTGCCCGTATGAAGGACTAGTGACATGCATCAGACAGGTAGGCTCTGAATCTGCAGCTGCAGCCCCACCAACAACAACTTCGTTATCATCTGCAACATCACACACAGTCCTCTGGTCATTTGCGTGCTCAACTACAGCAACACCGGGGACATTAGGTGACAGAGCGAGGCATTTAGCCACGCCACCCTGCGGAAGAAGACTAATTCTTCTCTTGAGCTGGACAAACGTTTGGCGTGTGTTTTCAGACTATCTGTCGAAATCTGCAGTACTTAACCCTCTGGGGTCTGAGGGGGTTTTGGGGGCCTGGACAAATTTTGACATGTCCTGACATTTGTGCTTTTTTCAGTGTCTTTTAAACATATTAATGTCTAAAGTCTAATAACACTGTAATCAGCACAAAATGGGCTACAATAATATGTGAGCAGCAAGTTGCTCACATGATTGTGTTTTTGAGAAAAACAGCATGGTTATGCATGGTTAGTGAAAAACTACAATTTTTTAGTAACTGAAATAAGACCATAAAACACAAACAGAACATTGGTTCACAAAACTTTGGAGACCTGCATGTTGTAGGCTAAAGTGTTTACTTCACAGTGTTGTGAAAGTCATCTTGTTCACACATTCACAGTAAACAATACACTGATTTAAATTTTTATAAGACACTTTTTGTCCAGAAAGGCCATATGCAAGAGGGTGTGTCTGAGGATGAATAGTCATGTGATTTACCTGAGAACACAAAAGACGCACTGAACGACCAGACAAAGACGCACATAATGAGCCTTTCAGTCAATGTTCAGCACATGTGCAGTCAATGTGCAGCACAATACAAAACAATGAGGAGCCAAACGATCCTCATTTGAGTTAAAAAAGCAGTGTTTTTACTCTGAGGACAAGCTAAAGTATTTGTCTCTGTGTGGAATACAGGAAGCGGAATGATGTGGAATGATGAAGTTTGACGTTTTATGTAATTTCTCACGGGTTGTGCACATATTTACCTGGTTCACCTGAGATTATTTACATGTGAACAGTGAACAGTGTACAAGGACTTCTCCTTACGTTCATACGGATTAAATAAAAAGTGATGATTTGTTTTCAACTTGAATTGTTTCATTTAAAAGAAAACATTTCAAGCTTTCTAGCCATATAATTCTTATTTTTATGAGCCAAGTATTCACTGAGATTCTGGTTGTTTTATTTACGCGTCTGTGAAGAGAAATGGCAGAGACAGAAAAGGCCGAGAGCGCACCCTGTCAGCTTTCTTTATTAGAAAAAAGCACAACGTTTTTATTATGATGGTATTCAACTAAAAGTAGACCCTTTACAGATTTGAATGATATATTTCTTTTATCTGTACGATCAGAATTGACGGAGTAATTTAAGTTTGTTTCGGCGTTATCAGGAAAAGATACATCAAAACGCGCCGGCACGTGCGTGGGTGATGGATGGATCAGCCTCCGAAACCCAGCCCCTGCTTCCCTTATGGAAGACGTGTTGACAGGATTGAGGAGATCCTCGAAATATTCCTTCCACCGTCCGACAATATCCCCAGTTGAGGTCAGCAGCTCCCCACTTCCACTGTAAACAGTGTTGGCAGAGTACTGTTTCCCCCTCCTGAGGTGATGGACGGTTTGCCAGAAACTTTTCAGGGCCAACAGGTAGTCCTTCTCCATGGCCTCACCGATCTCTTCCCATACCCGAGTTTTTGCTGCCGTCGCTACCTGGGCTGCAGCACGCTTGGCCCGGCGGTACCCATCAGCTGCTTCGGGAGTCCCACAAGCCAACCAAGCTCGGTAGGACTCCTTCTTCAGCTTGACGGCATCTCTTACCTCCGGTGTCCACCACCGGGTTCGGGGATTGCTGACACGACAGGCATCCGAGACCTTACGGCCTCAGCTCCTAGCCACCAGAAAACATGGTCCATTCGGACTCAATGTCCACAGCCTCCCCTGAGATCTGGTTGAAGCTCTCTCAGAGGTGGGAGTTAAAGACCCCTCTGACAGTGGGTTCGGCCAAACATTCCCAACAGACCCTCACAGTACGTTTGGGCATGCCAAGTCTGTCCATCCAGTGGATCCAACTCACCACCAGGTGGTGATCACTTGACAGCTCTGCCCCTTTCTTCAACCGAGTGTCCAAGACATACGGCCGAAGGTCAGATGACACAATTACAAAATCGATCATCGACCTCTGGCCTAGGTTGTCCTGGTGCCATGTGCACAGATGGACACCTTATGCTTGAACATGGTGTTCCTTATGGACAAACTGTGACTAGCACAGAAGTCCAACAACAGAATACCACTCGGGTTTGTATCAGGGAGACCGTTCCTCTTGGTTCCCCTCCTTGAACTGCCACCTTATCGTGGTGGAGGAATTTGAGTGCCTGAATGATCCTAGGAGCTATGTTATCCAGGGCTATATGCCCCTGCCAGAGTCTCCCAAGGCAAACAGGTCCTAGGTGACGGACCAGACTAAGAGTGGTTCATTGACTCCTTATGAAGCGAACATCGAGGACCATGACGTCGCCCGGCATGGCAAAGCTGGGGCCCCACCCTGGAGCCAGCTGGAGCCACCCTGGAGCCAGCTGAAGCTGTTTGATTTATAATTATTACATTATTTTCAAATTTCACTTACCCTACTGTGCATGAACAGAGCTGTTCCTCAATTTGTGTATTTCCCATTTGAATGGTCAGCGTATGAGGCAGCTGCTGCTTTCGCTGGGACCTATAGGCTTTAGCTTCAATTTTGATGAAATTATTTTCTAATCAGTTGCATATTGTCATTGATATATCCTCTCGAATGCATACTGCAGACCCTTTTGTCTTGCTCTCTCAAATATCTCACCTGTTCGCCAAAAATTACTAATTATCTCCTTGGGAATGTCTGACACCATACTGTATACTATACACTATACATACTGTAATAGACGTCCCAGGCTCGAAAGCTTGATAGGCGTAGCAACAGTAATTAAGGAGGGCGGGGCTTAGCGAAGGGTCAATTTTACCAGAATTAAAATCAAGACTGAGGTCGTAATCTGTTGCCAATGCTCCATGATGATTGGCTTTAGAGATGCATCACATTAAAGCCTATGGCTATCCTGATTGACAATAGGTTACATCAAAATATGCCAACTCCATTCATTAACCTACTTCAAAATTATGAAAAAATGGAAATTATATTTTCAACCACCTTCCTCCATGGGTAGTCTTCTCCCCCATAGTCATATGTGATCTCTTTGCCTGTTTTTATGTCCATACAGGCAAACAGACACAAATGTGGCTTTCCATTTACATAAATTATTTTCACATTGGAGTTGGGGCTTCTATGTTCATCATTCACCAACTGCCCAAATGATCCATCTTCTCTGCAAGCATCAATACTTATTGGACATAAACAAGAAAAATGGTGAAAAACAAATTTAGAATCTTGAAATTTTAAATTCTTAATTTTTAGCTCCATATATGTCCATTTTCCCTCCACTTGAAGTAAAAAAAAATCCACAAGATGGGTGGCAAATCTTTTTTCTAATCTTCTCGATATTCAGCCACAAAATTCAAAAAAATGGATGTAGGGCAAATACACCACGTCCTGTGAAGAGAAAGACATATTCAATGAAACAAGAAATGCTTGATTGTTTGGTAACATACTCTGACAGATACAAACACATGTATGTATATACTGACCCACATACAGTATATCTCTATGCAAAATAGATGAGACATCTTATCTTTGATGGGGTTTATGTATTTCATCTCCAGTTTAGATGTTTTATCAGTTTTTGATGGTTTAAAAAGTGAATATTTGCCTCTATTTCAAGCAGAACAGTTATATATATATATATATATATATATATATATATGTGTGTGTCCACGTAAAAAGGGATAAATTATAACTCTGTAAAAGTAGAACTCATGGCAGAGCTATTGTATTGGATTGCATTAGTTTGGACAGGTGCTCATAATGTTATGCCTGATCAATGTCTGATGTAATAAATAATGAAGGTCCAGTTCAGTGTAGGTGCAGAGCCTTGTATTTGTTATCAGTAACAGATAACAGCCACTTTGAAAATATGTAATCAGTAATATGATGCTAAATTATTCAACACTACGAACACAACTCATTCCAATTGTGCAACACATCTATCAGCCTGCACTGGTCATTAAGTGCACATACTGTACATACTGTACAGTGCATACATACTGTAAGTGCACATACATTAACTTTTAAACTACGTTTAACGACAGTTTTCAAGAATAAAAAAGCAACAGGGAGGTGCATATAGTCGGTAATATTGTGCAACAGTAAATAGTCACTAACTTACACACCGACTCCATGGCTACAATTATTGAGTTAGCTGACTGCTTGTTAAGGCTGCTTGTTACGACGCATGTGACATCAGCTCACTAACTTTTAAACTATGTTTTTAATGGCAGTTTTCAAGACTCAAAAGCAACAGGAAGGTGGATTCAGTTGGTAATATTGTGCAAAGACAGGAAATACGTATTGCACATTGACTTCTCAGCTGCATCCATCAATTTCTGACATTGAAATCGCAATAAGCTAGTCACTTTTACATTTCCATATCCAGTGTCTTTTCAACATAAAGTCCTCTTAGAGGAAATGACTTACAGTTTATGCTAGTATTTTAATAGCGACATTAACTCGTGCTCAGTGAGAAAGGTTTTCTTTGTCGCAAAATGATTATTAGAATGTAATATATGGTATAGAACAGAGGTTTTCAAACTTTTTAATTCCATGGACTCTCAAATATGTATTGGCATCTAATTAAGATTGATAAAGGGTGACAGTAATTTGTTTTTGTCAAACTTATATATACTTACATATACTTAAGATAAATGTATGACCTGACGCATAACGTTAGCATTAGTAGTTTGCACAAGTTTGCATTAAGATCTGCTACTATTGTCAGGATCCGCATTTTTGTGACTTCCTGTTTTTTTTATTTTGAAGGATCCTGACAGGAACTGGTTTTTGTTTTATTCTGTTCTCTTTACGTTGACCTAATTAGTTATTGTGCTCACCTGTGTCTTGTTTTGCAGCTTTGCTTTATATTCCTTTGTTCACTCACATTTTGTTTGTCAGGTTGTCTGTTTATACCCTGGAATTTTGGTCATGGACTGCCTTTTGTGCTCCCAGGTTTGAGTTAAGTTGTCTGCCACCTTTTGTATTTGTTTTCTTGTCTTTTTCCCATGTCTGGTGTTTCTCATCTAGCTCCCGTTTGTTCATGCCTCGTTCCCTTCTTGTGTTCTTGTGTCTGTGTGGTCTGGTGCGTCTCCCCAAGTGTGTGTGACCCAGACTGCTTCATACCTTGACTCCCTTTTCTTGTGTTCATGTGTCTGTGTGGTCTGGTGCGTCTCCCCAAGTGTGTGTGACCCAGACCTCATGCCTTGTTCCCTTGTGTCCATGTCTTTGTCCTATGTTCAGGTTTCATGTCCATGTTTCCCTGCCTTGATCTGTACCTGTCTAGCCTAGTGTTAGATTCTTGTTTTTTTTTGGTCTTGTTCAGTTAAATAAAGTCTTGATTTGAACCATGAGTACCGGAGTGGGCGCGCCACTGGTCCTAAAATTAAATAAATAATTCCCAGAACCTGACAACTATGGTCTCAGTATTGTGTTAACATTACCTAGTCAGCATGACTTAAAGTGCATTGATGTTTCCATTTTGTGTTACAGAGCTAGGGCACAGCAACATGACCATTTCAACAAAGACATAATTCTACTTCCCAATACATCATGGGGACGTTTGCAAACAAGGTTACACAAACATGGGCACATCCTTAATGCCTTTGAGTTTCAGAGGGCCTGGGACTACCAGACTGTTGTAAAACATATCAGGGATGGCTTTGGGGAGCACATTCCAGAGGATGTCAGGAAGATTTCTATTTATTTTGTTCTTACTCTATAAATAATAATCTTAATTTATAGACCACTGGAAAAAATGCAAAAACAAATCCAGACTTACTAAGTACAATTTTGAGTGTTACAACTATGGCATTTGTTTTAAAAAGGTACATGATTTAGGTTCAGACATGTTGAAGGAACAAGAAAAGAAGATGGATGCAGGCACACACAAAGGATTCATTGTTGTCATACCCCAATCTTCTTTGTAGTCTTGAATTTCTAATGGCTTGTGCCAGTAACTAGTGGCCCCTAAGCTCCAGGAATGTCAAGAGCTGAATGGCATGCTCATCCCTAAGGCTTATAAAACCAAAGCCCTGTATGTGAGACCCTCAAGGACCCATTTAGTAAGTTTGCTCTTATGTTTAGAAATGTTTGTTCCATGCAACAATATAAATCAATTACTTGTTTTCCATATGGTTATTTACAGCATTTTGAAAGTTTTATTTTTGCTTTTGATATGTACTTTTGGTCCTCTTTCCTTTTTTGTTTCAGACTGACTTGGAGGAAGAAAATAAGCTGACGCATGCTCCCAAATCAACATTCAGCAATCATACAAGTGCTAAGGATAGTGATGGTGATTGTATTGAAGTTGATGGTCCACAAATCCACACAGGCATGAGCAGCCATTGCACAACAAGTGCTACAAGGTTTAGCAGTCATGGCAACCTTGGCACTTTCAGTTATGAAGATGGCTATGGCATCAACGACATTGCCAGCAGTGCTGTTAAAAGGCAAAGAGTAATCCAAGAAAGTGATGACAGCTGTGAAAATAATGGTCATGATGGAGGCAGCCTTGAGAGATGTGAACCTGGCACTAGCAGTCAAGATGAAGACTACTCTTCATATTTAACACTCATGACTTCTTTTCCTGATGACTTTTCAGATGATGAGGACATAAACCTGGCTATAATTGCCAGTATGGAGAGCCAAGTGTGAGTAACATATTCATGTAGTATAGTTGAATCAGAAATACTTTATGCGGAAAATTGTTTGGTCCTGTGCTCCATACCACTCCATATACGTTATAGCAAAAAAGAAAAATTATATATAAGGAAAAGATTAGACACTGTTCAAAAAAATTTATATACAGTGGGTACGGAAAGTATTTAGACCCCTTTTAAATTTTTCATTCTTTGAGTCATTGCAGCCATTTGCCAAAATCAAAAAAGTTCATTTTATTTCTCATTAATGTACACTCAGCACCCCATCTTGACAGAAAAAAACAGAAATGTAGAAATTTTTGCAAATTTATTAAAAAAGAAAAACTGAAATATCACATGGTCATAAGTATTCAGACCCTTTGCAGTGACACTCATATTTAACTCACATGCTGTCCATTTCTTCTGATCCTCCTTGAGATGGTTCTGCTCCTTCATTGGAGTCCAGCTGTGTTTAATTAAACTGATTGGACTTGATTAGGAAAGGCACATACCTGTCTATATAAGACCTTACAGCTCACAGTGCATGTCAGAGCAAATGAGAATCATGAGGTCGAAGGAAAACTGTCCAAGGAGCTCAGAGACAGAATTGTGGCAAGGCACAGATCTGGCCAAGGTTACAAAATAATTTCTGCAGCACTCAAGGTTCCGAAGAGCACAGTGGCCTCCATAATCCTCAAATGGAAAAAGTTTGGGATGACCAGAACTCTTCCTAGACCTGGCCTGGTTTTTGATTTTGGCAAATGGCTGCAATGACACAAAGAGTGAAAAATTTAAAGGGGTCTGAATACTTTCCGTACCCACTGTATGTATATTTATAGTTTAATCTTTGGGTTATAACACATTAATTCATTGCTTACAATCAATTTTGGAAAACAGAGGCTGTTATAATTTGTTGCATCATTGTGTTTTTGATCAGTCATTTTTGATTGTTGTCTTTGAAGCATAGAAAAGGTCCCGGTTCAAGAGATACTGCTGGAACTGTCAAGCAAAGGATAAATCGCTCTGCTGTCTGGGAGGGACAAAAACATCAAACCACAGCTGCCGAACTCACTGCAGAATTAAATGTGCACCTCAACTCTCATGTTTCCACCAAAACTGTTGGTCGGGAGCTCCACAGGGTCAGTATCCATGGCCGGGCTGCTATAGCCAAACCTTTGGTCACTCGCGACAATGCCAGACGTCGGTTTCAATGGTGCCAGCAGTGAAAACCTTGGGCTGTGGACAATGTGAAACATGTACTGTTCTCTGATGAGTCCACTTTCACTGTCTTTCCCACATCCGGGAGAGTTACGGTGTGGAGAAGCCCCAAAGAAGCGTACCACCCAGACTGTTGCATGCCCAGAGTGAAGCATGGGGTTGGATCAGTGATGGTTTGGGCTGCAATATCATGGCATTCCCTAGGCCTAATACTTGTGCTAGATGGGCCAAGGATTACTGAACCATTCTGGAGGACCATGTGCACCCAATGGTTCAAACATTGTATCCTGAAGGCTGTGCTGTGTATCAGGATGATAATGCACCAATACACACAAGCCTGGTGAGAGTGGTTTGATGAACATGAAAGTGAAGTTGAACATCTCCCACGGTCTGCACAGTCACCAGATCTAAATATTATTGAGCCACTTTGGGGTGTTTTGGAGGAGCGAATCATGAAACGTTTTCCTCCACCATCTTCACGTAGTGACCTGGGCACTATTCTTCAAGAAGAATGGCTCAAACTCCCTCTGGCCACTGTACAGGACTTGTATCTGTCATTCCCAAGATGAATTGATGCTGTATTGGCCGCAAAAGGAGGCCCTACACCATACCAGGTCTAAAACCAGGCGTTTCAGTTTCATTGTCCAACCCCTGCAGCTGACACTGAACTCCCGAAGAAAGTCAGAAAGGTCAGTTAGTAATTAATTTAGGAATGTTATATTGCATTAGTTAGGTTACACTATAACGTTTTGTTGCTGTAGTCCATTTTCAGGATTATCAGTTCAACCGAGGATGACCATTGCAGAATGCTCACTGCCCATATAGTATATTTTGTTTTTAATTATATCACTGATAGTGTAGTCAGCAGTCATTTTTTATAATGTAGCAAAGTTTAAAACTGCACTATGACCTGTCGGGATCCCTTTGGGCATCATGTAATGGTGCAGACCTTTTGTGTCTGGGTTTTCATCAATATTTTTTAAGACTAATAATTAGCCTGCATAACAAGCCACTCTACTGCTCCTTGTGATACTAGGTGTCTGAAAGTACAACTCTTGAGGACCTTGAAAAGGCAAAGGCACCTTTGTATGACTACTTGGCCAATGCAGGATGTCTGAGGCCTATGTATGCTGATACATGACTTTGTCATGGTTCAAGTTGTCCACAGGGTTCAAGGTCCATTTCAAAGATATTTAGTGTTTGTTGTTCACAATCAGGTGAAATAGGAACAGGATAGGAATTAGAATTGTACCTATTCAACAACATACTCGACAAATAGCTTCTGTAATATCTATTATATAAAATGAAGTAACAAATTGGCAAAGCACAAGTGTTATTAGGAACCCTAACTAACTTATGCAAAATGATTACTTCGATGTTCTTTGGGCAGATTCTGTGAAGGGCTGAAAACACTTGGGATTTTGGAAAACATACGGAAGCATCCAGACAGCTTCCTTCCCCTGTTCTGCTATGAACCAAGCCCACTGACTGCTGACCAGTTGGATGGCATTTTCAGCATTCGTTTGTCTCCAGAAGGGCACAAGAGAACCGCTGAAGAGATGGTTGTTACCTTTTAGAGAGACTATCTTCAGGATGCAGAAGGTAATTCTGCTTTGTGTACACGTAAATGTAAGGCATCCATTTATATTCCAGAATTTGTGCCTGAGGAAATGGCAGCAGAGCCTCGTAGCTTCTGAAATGTTCACTCTTTTTTGATAATTTTTTGACAACTACTGATTTTTTATTTTTTTGCATAATTACTTATTGATATTACTGCTGACTTATAACTACATGACTACCTGAATTTTCCTTCTGGGATGACTAAAGTTTACTCATCCCATCATATATTTTTAGCAATGGTTTTTTGTTAGTATTATTTTAAAACAACATGGGCATCATACTTTAAAACTTATTCCGGTGGCAGAGGGAGGAGGTTTGTGACTTGGCAAATTGGATAAGCTGACTGCAGGGCAGAGATTGGCATTGGGAGACTTTAGGGCGGTTATTCAGAGGTGCCTGACCAGTATAGATGCATGAGACCTTGAGAGGGCAGCAGGGACCTTGCGCCGGCATGATGAGGAGCCGTTTGCGCAATGGGCTGGTGACCTGAGCAGGGTGATTAGAGAAAAATATCCATTACCCACTTCGTCCGCCGTGCCCAAATTGGCATGGAACTCGAAAGAAAATCCAAGGACCTTTTTAGATCAGACTAAGGAACTCTGGGTGCATCATACTGGGTGTCATCCTGGCAAACCAGGGCCCCAGAGGGAGTGGTATAGACAGGCGGTGTTGGAGGGAGTACCTGAGAAGGTGAAAACTGCTATGTGCGACAATTCTGATTTGCAGGGGACCGACTCTGTGGTGTGGGAGAGACATCTGGTGCACCATCTGACTCGTGTCCAGCAACAATTGCAAAAGGAAGAAGAGCAGAATCAGGGCCTCCAAACTCAGCTTTTAAAGCTGCAGCTGTCAGAGGCCCGGCAAAGGGTTAATTCAGAAAAAAAGAAGGAGAAAAACGAGGAACCAAAGAAATTGATGTGGCAATGGAGAATGGATGCTCCGGAATCCCCGGACCTGTTTCCCATACCGCCCTGGGAGCCGAATCGCCGTCTACCGGGGAACAGAGGGGGTACAGGGGAGCTCCGAGGGGGGGAAATGGATGGAGAGGATGCGGAGGGCGTGGGGGCCCACCTCGAGGCACTTCAAATTTATGCTTCCTATGTGGGGACACAGACCATTGGGTAAAAAACTGTCCTCACAGAGGTTACTTCGCCCGAGGAAGAGCCCGGGGGGGGACAAGGTGCCGGTCCGTATTGTGGACGAGGTGGCCGTCCATCCTACAACATGCCAGTGATGGACTGGGGATCTCCCGTGACCTGGGAGGATCCCTACCAAGAATGATACACCCCACCGAGAGACCCGGACAGCAGTAAAACTACGGCAGATCCACTGCTGCCTGTGACGGTCAATTACATGAAGTTGTCGTTTTTGGTCGACACTGGGGCAACGTGCTCCACGTTGAACATCACCTCAAAATCTACGCTGTCGACGCAGACTACCACAGTTATGGGCTTCTCGGGGTAGAAACAGACTCTGCCGGTGACACTGCCACTACTCACACAAGTGGGCCACCAGTGCGTCCGCCACTCCTACATCTACTCTCCGGGCACTCCTGTCAACCTCCTGGGCAGGGATTTACTGATCAAACTGGGGGCTACTATTCTCTGCTCCCTTGAAGGACTGAGTGTGACTCTACCAGATGGCATGTGCTTGCCCTGCAGCCGGTATTCTACTGGGGAATGTACGCAGTTCCTACTTAGACCCTCTGAGGAAGAGGGAGCTGACATTTACTGGGCTAAACTTTGCCCTGAACCACCAGACCAGGGAGGCATCTGGTCAGCATATCAAAGGTGGTGCCCCTGGATCTCGCTCCTCGACCCCTACGTCCCTCCCCCGGACCCTCTCCATGTCACCCTCTTCTATGACAGGCTCCAAACCGATTGGTACAGGGAAGAGTTCGATCAGGTCGTAGGAGATTCTTGGAGCATCGATACGGAAAATATTTATGTGGCACCAGAAGGTGTGGCGGCAGCGGTGAAGCTGCTCCCGGCACAACAACAGTGGTATCAAATGGAGGAGGACTGTGTCTCTTGCACTACACCCGAGTCATGAGGCCAAAGAATTGGGAGGTATCGTTAAGAGGGCATTGGCTCACTCTGACTGGAAGCCCACCTCAATACCGCAGGTCTTGTATGCTCCCATTATACAGACTTTTTGTATCCAGCTTTCCACTACAGACACGGTGACTTTGGAGCATTGTGAGGTTTCTAGGTATCACGGGAGAGAAAAAACAGACCACCATTTGGCTGCCAGTATGCTTGCTACTCTGCCGGACTCACTTTTGGCGCAGTCGCCCCACGGATGTGGGGTTGACAGATTGTGCGCCAGTCACCTTTCAGGTACGGGAAGGGCCCCCTTTGTGGGTCCGCCAGTACCCCCATAAAAACCAGGAAGCAGAGGGGATCCGGGACACCATTGAACCCTCTTATTCCAATTGGAATACTCCCATTCTCCCGGTTGAGAAAAAAGGTACCGGTAAATATCGCATTGCCCATGACTTGAGAGCAATAAATGATATTCTGCTCACACCTACGGTGCCTGTGCCCAACCCTTACGTTGCTCTGGCCAATCTCGACCCAGCACAGAATTGGTTCACCTGTATTGACCTGGCCAATGCATTCTTTTGTCTGCCATTGGCAGAGAGTTGTAGAGATATCTTTTCCTTCACATATCAGGGAGCCCAGTTTCGGTATACTAGATAACCTCAGGGCTTCGCTCTCTCACCCGACATATTTGATCAGGTACTGAAGCAGGCTCTCGTCACTTGTCAATTGCCGGACCAGACCACCCTTATTCAGAATGTAGACAATCTCTTGCTGGTGGTGCCATCTGCAACTGCCTGCATCCAGGTCACTAAGACAGTCTTGATGCTTCTGGCAGAGAGGGGTTTTAAGGTTAGTAAACAGAAACTCCAAACTTGCAGAAGACAAGTCTCCTTCCTGGGGCGTTTGATCTCCCAATAGGGGGCAGGGTTGTCCCCTGCCCACAGATCCACCATACTGCACCACCCCAAGCCCCTGCTGGTAAAGGACATGCTCTCCTTCCTTGGCCTTACAGAGTACAGCCGCTCCTACATCCTGGATTACACCAACCTCACGAGCTCCCTCCGACGGATGGTGAAAGACCAAGGTCTGAGGAACCTCTCCGCCCACCTTGTTTGGACGACTGAGGCAGAGCAAAACTTCATCCGCCTTAAACAAGAACTGGCTACAGCAGCTGATTTGGCTATTCCAGACTATTCACTCCCATTCTTTTTGGATGTTTCTGTCACAGACGCCGTGGCCAATGGTGTCCTGTTCCAGAAAAAAGGGGGAGAGAGGAGAATTCTGATGTATACCAGTGTAATGCTGGATACAACGGAAAAGAGACACCATGTCTGTACACAACACATCAGATAATGGGACTCACTTTAAAAATCAGGACCTACAGAAGGTAGAAGCAATGCTGGGATTGAAGCATGGGTTTGGTACAGTCTACCATCCTCAGTCACAGGGAAAGGTAGAAAGAATGAATAGGACAGTGAAAACTAAATTGGCTAAAATCTGTGCACAGACAAAAATGAATTGGGTGGATGCATTACCACTTGCCTTAATGTCGGTTAGGTGTTCAGTTAATAAATCTACAGGCTTTACTCCCTTTGAACTTCAGACAGGTAGAGCTTTCCCTGGGCCACACACTACTAGCCCAGTGGAAGGTGATAGCGGAGAAAGTCTGTCAGCTAAAGCCTATTTTAACTTTTTGCAAGGTCTCGTTTCAGCTTTTTCTCAACGGGTGGCGAACAAGGGGGTCTCCGTACAACAGACGGTGCCAGAAGCCGACTGGGTGCTTCTGAAGGTCATCAAAAGGAAGTGGTCCGAACCACATTGGACAGGACCCTATAAGGTCACAGAGAGAACATCGCACGCAGTGAGGCTGCAGGGAAAAGGCGATACCTGATATCACTGGTCACAGTGTGCTCCAGGGGACCCACCATCCAGATCACTGACCCAGGTACAGAAGGTCCTGCAAGAACATACCTCTGACTCAGTTGAGACAGAGAAGGACCCTCCTCACGAAGGGGCAGAATAATCCCCGAGGTTTGGGTCTAGGTACTGAGGTAGTCTACCCTCAGTCCGAAGATAAGAGGAACAGCGGCCTAAAGGGACGGGGTGAAAGCAGCGCCCCTCTCCAACAAGAGGTGTGCAAAGCCTCCAGCCGACGAATCAGAGCGCAGAGGGAGGCAATGTCGAGGGACTGTTGGTTGTGATTTTGAGTGGTAGTTTTAGCCGTTGATTTATTTAGTTTATAGTGTATGCTTAGCCATTGTTAGATAGTTTAGTTAACAACTGGGGAATTAAAATGGAGCTGTTTAGAGTTGGGAAGGTATTGGGGGTCCTTACGACCCAGACTGTAATGATTGTTGTTTTGTGTTTGGTTATATTTTCTTTTTCCACTGACCCAACTATCATTTACAGGGATCGCCGTGGGTTTGTGACAGGGTATTACTGTGAAGTTGACCCTCAACTACACTCGACGGTCTGAGACGCTATTCAAATTCGACCTGTGCGCTGTCATAAATTGTGGCGGCTATTTTTCCTATTACTCCGAGCAAAAGCATTGACCGTATTAATTACATGCATTATAAGTTACTCCGATTGGCTAATCTGACCAGGGATGCGGTAGAGGGGTTGGCGGAGCAAGCCGGTCCTACCTCCCTGATGTCAGTTCAAAATCGTATGGCGCTGGATATGTTGTTGGCCGAGAAGGGAGGTGTATGCGCTATGTTTGGTGACATGTGTTGCACTTTCATTCCCAACAATACGGCACCAGATGGGTCGGTTTCTAAAGCTCTGGAAGGGCTGCGTACGCTCTCACAAATTATGCACGAACACTCTGGTATCAACAATCCCCTGGAGGACTGGATGACGGGTATGTTCGGTCAGTGGAAAAATCTTATTATGTCATTATTGGTTTTGATTTCTGTATTTGTAGGCATATTGGTCACATGTGGGTGTTGCTGCATTCCCTGTATGAGATCCCTGGCGCTCCGGGTAATTTCATCCACCATAGAGAAGCAGGACCCGAAGGTCCTCATGCCTTTATTGGCTACTGATCCTGATGATATACATGGTAGTGATGCCATAATAAGGCCTATTGATATGTGATCTCCTAGGGGAGATCAAAAGGGGGATATCAAATTTTGATACCTCTTTATTAGGGGTGGGCTCTTAGGAGAGCCCAAAAGGGGGAATTGTGGGAATGCAGACACGCTTTGTGTGACTAGTATTGCAGTATAGTGTGTAAAGTGTAATCCTATATGTTTAGACACGTGACAGGGTCAACGCTCTTCACTATGAGGGGAGACAAAAGGGAATAACAACTCCATATATGGTAATAGTGTGAATTCCTTTTATGGAAAAGTACTGGCATGTAGGGCGGTGGCTAAGCTATATACATTCTATAGATTCCGCTTATAGCTCAAATCTCCTCGTGTGTCCCATGAGGGATGATCTCCAGAGCGCTCTGTATAGTTTAAATAAAACCTGTAATCAGCTGAACCACTCCAGCCGCCTCTGTGCACTTCCTCATCAACGGACCTGGGTAAATTACGTGAGTATTTAACACAAGTTAAGTCTGGAAATAGCAAGACGTGCTGAACAAGAAAGAACACTTGACTAGTACAGGAATATGTAACAATTTTAGAAGTTTGTTGTACTCACAACTGCAAGTCAAGATTTAAGGCTTTGGTCACAAGTCCAAGTCAATATCAAGTGTCATGGTTGCAGTGAACAAAGCATACTGTTTAGGCTGCAGAGCTCTACAAAGCTAATAAAAAGCTGTTTAATTTGATGTGGAACATGGCAATATTCTTTGTGTTACTGGTTTGTAATTTGCTTTGGACCAGGGTAAAATAAACCATTGTTGCCTTGAATTCTGATTTGAACTCAACAATTCCATATTCAGTTAAATTCAGTTTTATTTGTATAGAATTGCCCCACTGAATGCTGGTTTATTTTTATTGACCGCTGCAGATACAGATTTTGTCAGGGAGTCTGAGTCATCATATTGAGTTTGACTGTTTATTGCACTAGATTTGACCATGTGATGGCCGCACCTGTGGCCACCCACAGCTGAGATTAATGTCGGTAATCCTCAAGCACTACACATCTGAATTTCTTTAGTTTAAGTTAGTTTTTCAATTTACTTTAAACATTATTAGTTTTAAAGATTACACAAATAAAGCACACACTTTGTTTCACACAGTATATTTATTTGGCATGTTGACAGCACATGGTTTCTATCTGTAGCGCGCACAGTTAGGAAACTTTTGTATAGTCACACTTTAACCCTCTGGGATCGACGAACGCTCCGGCGCGTTTTGACGCATCTTTTTCTGATAAGGCCGAAACAAACTTAAATTACTCCATCAATTCTGATCGTACAGATAAAAGAAGTATATCATTCAAATCTGTAAAGCGTCTAGTTTTAGTGGTATACCATCATAATAACAACAAAACGTTGTGCTTTTTTTAAATAAAGAAAGCCGACAGGGTGCGCTCTCTGACTTTTCTGTCTCTGCCATTTCTCTTCACAGACGCGTAAATAAAACAACCAGAATCTCAGCGAATACTTGCCTCATAAAAATAATAATTATATGGCTAGAAAGCCTGAAATGTTTTCTTTTGAGTGAAACAATTCAAGTCAAAAACAAATCATCACTTTTTATTTAATCTGTATGAACGTAAGGAGAAGTCCGTTTTTTCCTGTCTCACCTCATTACAGGTAATGCGGTCCCGCCTTGTACACTGTCCACTGTTCACATGTAAATAATCTCAGGTGAACCAGGTAAATATGTGCACACCCCCGAGAAATGACACAAAATATCAAACTTCATCATAGAATTTACTCACTTTTTCTGCGCGTTTGGATGATGGCGTGGCACGGACGTGAAGAAGCGCTTCTTGTATTCCACACAGAGACAAATAGTTTAGCTTGTCCTCAGAGTAAAAACACAGATTTTAACTCAAATGAGGATCGTTTGGCTCCTCATTGTGTTGTATTGTGCTGCACTAATCTGTCCCATCTACATTGACTGAAAGGCTCATTATGCGCGGCTTTGTCTGGTCGTTCAGTGCGTCTTTTGTGTTCTCAGGTAAATCACATGACTATTCATCCTCAGACACACCCTCTTGCATATGGCCTTTCTGGACAAAAAGTGTCTTAGAAAATTTAAATCAGTGTATTGTTTACTGTGAATGTGTGAACAAGATGACATTCACAGCACTCTGAAGTAAACACTTTAGCCTACAACATGCAGGTCTCCAAAGTCTTGTGAACCAATGTTCTGTTTGTGTTTTATGGTCTTATTTCAGTGAGTAAAAAATTGTAGTTTTTCACTAACCATGCATAAACACTTTTTTCTCAAAAACACAATACTGTATAAACTTGCTGCTCACATATTATTGTAGCCAATTTTGTGCTGATTACAGTGTTATCAGACTTTAGACATTAATATGTTTAAAAGACACTGAAAAAAGCACAAATGTCAGGATATGTCAAAATTTGTCCAGGCCCCAAAAACCCCCTCAGACCCCAGAGGGTTAATTTAGTTACTCTTTAATCGTATATCTTCTAATCATTATTTCTTTGAGTTATCAGTGCTGGGATGCCGATGGTGGTTGGTGCCGCTCCTGGAGTGACGTTCTGGTGGGCCTCAGGCAAAGGATGCACTACAGGAAGTAGAGCACTTTAATAGAGGAAGTGGCCAATTGGATTTTACTAAGTGCCGACCACATTGTAGGCGGAGTTGGGAAATTTGTCTTTGGTTTGGTTTGGTTTCTCTGATCTGTTTTAAGAGCTCATGTTATTATAAAGTTAAGTTATTTTGTCTATTCCTTTTGGGGAAATAAACCCCCCTTTTTTTTTTTTTTTTAAATGTATTTTGCCTGGTCCTCTCCGTGCCAGCTTGGTCCATTACAGACCATACACACATTAGTGTCTTTCTGAAACAAATAAACAGATAT
Source organism: Mastacembelus armatus (assembly GCF_900324485.2). Lineage (NCBI taxonomy): Eukaryota > Metazoa > Chordata > Actinopteri > Synbranchiformes > Mastacembelidae > Mastacembelus > Mastacembelus armatus. The sequence continues at coordinate 22,454,697 of NC_046642.1, forward strand.
TAATAGTCATTGTGCAAATATAACCAAGGACTCAACATATCACAAACTTGATAATAAACAACTCTGTAAAGGATATATATGTATATATATGGAATGTAAACTGAGAAATATATCAGCAATATCGCTGTGCGAATAACAATCTGCATAGTGCAATGAAGATTACAAACAATTCTATATAAGTTATATAGAAATGAGACTGTATCAATAATACAGAGGTGAGTAATGATGGTTGTTGAAGGGTATTATCACCATGAAAATGTTACTTAAATGTAATAAAGTTGTAAACATGAACAACGCATGCCACAAAGCTAATGTGCTAAGCCGTTTGTTAAACGGGATCATGTTACACTCATAAAGCTCCCTAACATCAATGACATAAAGACTGTCAAGTTAACCCCACCGGTGGTACACTGTAATCTAGGTAATTAACAACTTACATCGAAGTAACTTACTTTGTCATGCACTTTTTCTTGTACATAATCGCTGCACCTGAGAGACCACGCAATGTGACTGCTTCACTGAAGTAACTTAGTGCAGTGTTCACAGCAAGTACGTTCTTAGCGTAACTGCCAACACACTATGTTATTTACACAAGTCATGATTGTAAGTTTTAAAGGGGAAGAATTCACAACAGGAGTATCAGATAATTTGAATAGAATAGCAGATTATTGGTCAGTTTTGATGAGTCACCCTGCAATCATTGCAACATGTACTCACATGGTGAAATTAAATTCTGGTAAATGACAAGTGATGCAGCAATTTGCTGCCTTTTATGTCTTTATTTTCTCTGGTGTCAAAGTACTCACAAAATCCACTTTATTTTAGCATTTATTATTTGAGTCTGCCACTGGGCATCATATATTAAAAGCAATAAAAAAAGCCTTAAAACATACTGTGAGAAGTGGGAAATAAATACAGTGTGACTGTTGATCTTTCCTATAGAGCAGGAAATAACTGCATGCCTTTATAACTCCATCCTATATAATTATGAATGCAATTATAAGACAGGATATGGTGGCATGCAGAGACAGTGGTTCACTGCTCTCCCTTTCATTGCTTTGTTTACCTGTTTGTGTGTGTGTGTTGTTACTCGTTCGACAACATCCTGCTGGGCGAACAACATCTACAGCCGACATGATCTTCTAGAAATAGGATTACATAGTGAGTGGGCTATAACAGCCAGATTTCTTCACGCACACGGCATCCCAGTAGATATAACAAGGCCCCCCTGGGGGAAGGCAATGAAGGCGGCAAAAATTAGGCTGCAGACCCGGTGAGCTGGTGAGACTACGGAAGCGGGCACACAAATCACCGCTTCCTAGTGTATTCCTTGCAAATACAAGATCCCTCACTAACAAGATGGATGAACTGAGACTACAGGTTGCAGCAAACATTGATAAGGACAGCTGCATTCTGCTCTTCACAGAAACGTGGCTTCATTCACTTGTTCGGACACAGCTATTGAGCTAGCAGGCTGCATGCTACATCACGTTGACAGGAACAAGGACTCCGGTGAGAGCAGAGGAAGGGAATTACGCATTTATGTGAATAACAGCTGGTGCACAAACACTAAGACTGTAAGCAGCCACTGCTCCCTGGACCTGAAGTATGTGACTTTTAAATGCAGGCTCATATATCTTGCCCAGGAGTTTACTGCTGTCATAATAACTGCTATGTATTAGTGATGGTAGGTCCAGCGCTTTTCAAAGATTCTGCTCTTCTGGCTCAGTTCCCTTGGAAGAGCTGGCTCTTACGGCTCCCAAATGGCTTTTCATTTAGTATCACTCCTAAATGTCTGTGCAGGTTTCTTGTTGACCCTGCTCTGACCAATATTTTCATTTCACAAATTCTGCGCTCCACTTTGCAGTCTCCAATTTCACTGAAATGCAGCCAAGTGCTTCTTTCTTTTCGGTTTTCGCTCATTTCTTCACTTTTCCCCGATGAAGTTGCATTTAAATCCGTCTCCCCCGCATCCCTCTGTTGCTTTGTGTACCTGGCCTGTGCCACTACACCGACTTCAGAGCCTCTGCCACCCCCCTTTCTTTCACATAATGGTATGAGCCTAGTCTGGCCATTGTAAATTTGCATGACAGCATTAGCAGTCAGCAAAGTGTGCATCCTGAGGCTGACATTATTGCATTATTGAGATTTTAACTATGTTGATTCAAAGACATTGCTCCCTAAATTCCATCAGCACGTTAAGTGAGCTACCAGGCGAGCAAGCACACTGGACAAGGTCTACTCAAACTTAAAGCTGGGCTTGAAGGAAAAGTGCTACTATCACATCTAGAACTGAAGGCAATGAAGGCAGCAAAAATTAGGCTGCAAATTTCCAATGGCCGGGCTAGCATTAGCATTTGGAGCAATAAACAGAGTAGGGATGTGTGGTTTGCAAAGAGCCGATTCTTTGTAGTGAACAAGAAGAGCCACCTCCTGTTGGCCTGAGGATTCCTCTCAACAGCTGTAAGATTGCTTTGAGTCAACAAACTAGGATGTCTTTGAACATCAGGGCAGCCAAGTCTGCCTACAAGAAACAAATTGAGGGCTGTTTCCGGAGCAACAACTCCAGGCAGGTATGGAAGGGGGTCCAGCACATCACCAAGTACAGACCCGGTCACCTCTCAGCTGATGAGTTATCTCTCACTGGCAGAGGAGCTGAACTGCTTCTTCACCCGTTTCGAGGTGGACTCACCAAAGGTGGCCACACCGTCGCCACCTCCCTCACAGTGGTGATGTTCTCACAGTGGATGAGGACTCACACAATCATAGATAGGTGCACACTGAAGGTCATAATCCCGAGTAAAGCTGCGGGAACAGACTGTCACAGGACAGGTGTTGAAGGTCTGTGCAGATCAGCTAGCAGAGCTCTTCATGAAGATCTTCAATCAAACTCCATCACAGGTTGCTGTTCCACCTTGCTTGATGTCCTCTACAATCATCCCAGTCCTGAAGAAAAACACCATTAGCAGGTTGAATGACTACCACTCAGTAGCACTAACACCATTGTCATGAAGTGCTTCAAGAAACTGATCCAGTCCCACATTATCTCCAGCCTCCCACCCAGGTTTGACCCTCACCGGAACCAGTAGGTCCACAGAGAATGCCACAGCCACAGCCCTCCACTTTAGTATGTCCCACCGGGTGCAGCAGGGGAGCAGATGCTCTTTGTGGACTTTAGCTCGGCGTTTAACACCATTCTCCCCAACAAACCGGTGACCAAACTGTCACACCTGGGTATATCCCAATCCATCTGCCTCTGACCATCTTCCCAGACGGTGGCCCCCACATCTCCTTAGATCTCAACCAAAGCACCGGTTCAGAGCAGTTGTGGGTGTTTTCATATCAGGACGAGGTGGAGCAGGTGTCAGCGTGGTGCACAGAGAACAACCTGGTCTTGAACACCATCAAATCTACGGACCTGATTGTGGACTTCAGGAGGAAAACAACTGAAATTCAGCTCCTGTTCATTGTGGAATGCATGGAGAGGGTCTCAGATTTCAGGCGTTCATATACAGGATGACCTGAGCTGGAATATTAAGACCACTGCTACCATCAAGAAGGCACGCAGGGACTGCTCTTCCTGAGAGTTCACAGGAATTACCACCTCACACAGATACTACTTGTGTCCTACTATCGTTGCTCCATCGAAAACTTCCTGAGCTACTGCATCTATGTATGGTTCTCCAACTGTACAGCTGCAAAGAGGAATGTGCAATGAAAACACAGGTTTTTTTACAATTACATTTACAATTTTTGTGCTTGTGCAATGAAAATAAAGACATTCATTCATTCATTCATTGTCGTCACCAAGGTTACCAAATGGTATTGGACATACATTGCATAAGGCATTGCTTTTTAACAGTTTAACATTAACAACTTGGACTTAATAATAGTTCAGCTTTTTGATTCATATTAAGTCACATGAACAGTCACACAGTTCTGGTTGGAGTAGGTTTTCACACAAAAGGTGAAGTTTAGTAGATTAGTACTAGTTTCATATGTGATTAGTATTGGTGACAGTTTTTAAGCAGCCTAAACAAACAAACAGGACGGCACGCCAACCAATTAGTCGGCACACCACCAATAAAGGCTCTGGTCCTCCCTGATCGCGTCGCCAGTTCGTCCGTCTACCTGCCCTGGTAGTAACGCACCGATCACGGCTCTCTTAAATTCGACTACTGTTCTGACAACCCCGCTTTGTTTTCCAGACTGCCAGTTTCCTCCTAGTTGCCTGTGGACCCCGTCGCCCCGGCCAGCGCTCCAGCGTACCTACCTGCCCTGCACGCCGGCAGCACGATCTTCCGCCAGCCACACAGTGTAACCTTTCCAGTCGGCTGCGCCCCGTCTCTCCTCCTTCTCTTCGATAATAGAGAAAGACTCGAACTAGCATCAGCACTTGGGTCCTCTGTGTTGCTTCACACACATCGCCTTCACCGTGACAGAACGAACTGGCCATGGACGCTAATCACCAACTCCTCCAGCAGGTAGTTCAACTCACCGAGCAGGTGCGCGCCTTCACCGCCCAGCTTAACCCTCCTGCCCCCCGGGAAGGACAACAACCGGAGCCCCGCTCTGCCAGCCTCAGTCAAGCCGGTGCTGCACCGCGTCCTGAGGTTCCTCATGACACGCCAGTTCCGGAGCCTTTCCCCTTCTCGGGAGACCCAGATAAGTGCCGTACATTTATTTTTTTGTGCACGAATGTTTTCAAGGCTCGTCCCTCCAGTTATTCTACTGATCTAGCTAAGTTGCTTTTTTTTTCTGGACTTTTGAGGGATGATGCGTTAATGTGGGCTCAGGCGGAGTTTGCCGCTCGCCCTATGGAGACTCAGACTTTTGAGCAGTTTTTGGTTTCTTTTCGTCATACTTTCGATCATGCTAATCACGCCGGCACTACGGTAAAGAGACTGCTTGCCCTTCGCCAGGGAGATCGGCGGGTGGTGAAATATGCCATTGATTTTAATACTCTGGCGAGGGCCACTAACTGGGGGGACAAAGAGTTAATGGGAATTTATGCTCAAGGTTTGAATAGGGACATTAAGGACTTGCTAATTGGCCGAGTCGAAGAAACTTCCCTCAGTTCTCTGGTCTCTCTTACAGTCACTTTGGACAACCAGCTGCGGGAACGAGAGAGGGAGAGAGAAGCGGAGCTGGGGACCCGGCAGAGATATTTGGGGAACCCTGTCGCTGCCTTGCCCTGTCCGACTCCCGGTCACTCCGAGCTGGAGGAGCCGATGCAACTGGGTCGCGCCAGATTAAGCCCTGCCGAGCGCCAGCGGCGCCTCCGTCAGGGGAGTTGCCTCTATTGTGGCGTTGAAGGACATTTCATTGCCACCTGCCCCACCCGTCCGAGGTCCCCAAAATCCCAGGCTCGCCAGTAAGAGTGGGGGTCCTGGTGAGCCCGCATGTGAACCCCGTACGTAATCTTCGGTTGCTGTTACCAGCAACTTTAACTGTCGGCACCGCGAACCATTCCCTCGCGGCCTTAATTGACTCGGGGGCAGACGATAACTTTGTAGATGAGAACCTTGCTCGCCAGCTCGGCGTGCCCCTGCAGCCCCTCACGGAGACTCTCCGGGTAGAGGCGCTGGACGGGCGGCTGTTAGCCCAAATTAACCACACCACCGGGCCCCTCCCTCTTCTCCTCTCAGGTAATCATCGGGAGGAGATAAAATTTAAACTTATTTCCTCCCCTAATGCCCCGTTAGTTTTAGGTCACCCGTGGCTGGTCCAGCACAACCCCCATATAGACTGGGAGCGAAGCAAGGTGGTAGAATGGAGCATTTTTTGTCATGCCTGTTGCCTTCGCTCCGCTCAGTCCCCAGCCAAGACCTCAGCTGCAACTCCCAAGCCCCTCCCAGATCTCGCCGGAGTGCCCGGAGAGTATCACGACCTGGCGAGGGTCTTTAGTAAAGACCGTGCCATCTCCCTGCCTCCCCACCGGCCATATGACTGTGCCATTGACTTCCTCCCGGGTTCACCACTGCCTTCGAGCAGACTCTACAGTCTGTCTCGCCCTGAGAGGGAGTCAATGGAGAGTTACATCCGAGACTCCCTAGCAGCTGGCCTAATCCGACCGTCCTCCTCCCCACTCAGCTCGGGTTTCTTCTTCGTCGAGAAGAAGGATGGGGGTCTCCGCCCCTGTATCGATTTCCGCAGGGTAAACGAGATAACAGTAAGAAATCGCTATCCCCTACCATTACTCTCCTCTGCCTTTGAGGGCTTGCAGGGAGCAAAAGTGTTCACCAAGCTTGACTTGCGGAACGCGTATCACCTTATCCGGGTACGGGAGGGGGACGAATGGAAGACGGCTTTTAAGACACATGTTGGGCACTTTGAGTATTTAGTTATGCCTTTCGGTTTGACCAATGCCCCTGCCGTTTTTCAATCGTTTATTAATGACGTTCTCAGGGACTTTTTGCACCAGTTTGTTTTCGTCTATTTAGACGATATATTAATTTATTCTCGGTCAATGACGGAACACCGTCAACATGTCCGCCTAGTCCTCCAACGCCTCCTAGAGAACCGCCTCTTCGTTAGGGCGGGGAAATGCGACTTTCACTGTTCGGAGGTCGCCTTTCTCGGTTTTATTATTGAGGCTGGTAAGCTCCACCCTGACCCGAGCAAAATAAAGGCCGTGGTTGACTGGCCGCGACCCAGAAACCGGCGGGAGCTTCAGCGCTTCCTCGGGTTCGCCAACTTTTACCGCCGGTTCATCAGGAACTACGGCACCTTAGCACAACCCCTCACTAGTCTCACCTCCACTAAGATTCCGTTCCAATGGTCCCCACAAGCAGAAAGTGCCTTTCAGTCCCTTAAGCGGCGCTTTACAGCTGCCCCTATTTTAATCCAGCCTGACCCCCTACGCCAGTTTATCGTGGAGGTAGACGCCTCCGAGGTAGGGGTCGGGGCAGTTCTCTCCCAGCGGGCCGAGGAGGATCAAAAACTACATCCTTGTGCCTTCATGTCCAAACGACTGTCGCCAGCTGAGCAGAACTATGATGTGGGAAATCGAGAACTGCTGGCGATAAAGCTGGCACTCGAGGAATGGAGGCACTGGTTAGAGGGTGCAGAACAACCATTCCTGATCTGGACTGACCACAGGAACCTCGAATATCTCCGCGCCGCCAAGAGACTCAATCCCCGCCAGGCCCGGTGGGCCTCATTATTTAGCCGTTTCCACTTCACGGTGACCTATCGACCCGGCTCCCAGAACCAGAAACCGGACGCCCTCTCACGTCAGTTTCCCCACCTCCCAAGAGGAGACACGGCTGAAACCATCCTGCCGCCTCAAAGGGTCGTCGCAGCTCTGACCTGGGACATAGAAACCCAGGTTCGAAAGGCTCAGGAACAGGAACCGGACCCAGGCGGTGGCCCACAAAACTGTCTCTTTGTCCCTGCCTCTGTTCGTCCACAGGTACTACACTGGGCCCATGCATCCCGGATCGCCTGTCACCCTGGAGTGACCAGGACCCGCAACATCCTGCGTCGGCAGTTCTGGTGGCCGGCAATGGATTCTGACACCAGGGAGTTTGTAGCGGCCTGCTCCACCTGCGCTCGAGGGAAGGCGTCCAATCGAAAGCTGCCAGGACTGTTGCACCCCCTTCCTGTTCCGTCCAGACCCTGGTCCCACATAGCCTTGGACTTCATCACGGGGCTTCCTCCATCAGACGGTAATACAACCATCCTCACAGTTGTTGATCGATTTTCTAAGGCTGTGCACTTTATCCCTCTTCTTAAGTTGCCCACAGCACTGGAGACCGCCCAGCTCCTTACCAACCACGTCTTCCGACTTCACGGAATCCCCCAGGATATCGTTTCTGACCGGGGTCCCCAGTTCACATCCAGGGTCTGGACCGCCTTCAGCAAAGCGCTAGGGGCATCAGTGAGTTTATCCTCCGGGTTCCATCCCCAGTCTAACGGTCAGTGTGAGAGGGCCAACCAAGAACTCGAGGCAGCTCTCCGTTGCCTAACTGCGGAGAACCCTTCTTCCTGGTCATCCACATTGGCTTGGGTCGTCATAACCCCATAATTCCCAGTGGTCGTCGGCACTCCGGATGACCCCCTTTGAGGCCTCCATCGGCTACCTGCCTCCCCTGTTCCCTTCCCAGGAGGCGGAGGTGTCGGTCCCCTCGGTTCGACACCACCTCCGGCGTTGTCAGCGCGCCTGGACCCGAACCCGGGCCGCGCTACAGCGCTCATCGGCCCAGAACAAGCGCCTGGCGGACCGACGAAGGGCCCCTGCTCCTGCTTATTGGGTCGGCCAGTCAGTTTGGCTGGCCACGAAGTCTGTTCCCCTCCGTTCGGACGCCAAGAAACTGACTCCTAAGTGTATCGGCCCATTCCAAATCTCCCGTTTAGTTAACCCTGTAGCGGTCAGACTGCAGCTACCTCCCACCATGAAGATTCATCCCGTGTTCCACGTCTCCCAGCTAAAACCAGTTTCCTCGAGCAACCTCCAGAGTCCCACCATTCCTCCCCCTCCTCCTCGCCTCGTCGACAATGCTCCGGCCTTCACCATCCGTCGGCTCCTGGACGTCCGCCGGCGGGGCAGGGGTCTCCAGTTCTTGGTAGATTGGGAAGGATACGGTCCGGAGGAACGGTGTTGGGTGGCTCGCTCCGACATCCTGGACCGGGACATGGTCCGGGATTTTCTTCGCCGCCATCCAGAGAAGCCTGGGGGACGCCGTCCCAAAGGGGGGGGGGTCCTGTCATGAGGCGGCAGGTCCAGTCCCTGTTCGTTCTCTCTCTCTCTCTCTCTCTCTCTCTCTCTCTCTCTCTCTCCTTTAGGTTAACAAGGCACAGGTGCGTGAGGCAGGACGGCACGCCAATCAATTAGTCGGCACACCACCAATAAAGGCTCTGGTCCTCCCTGATCGCGTCGCCAGTTCGTCCGTCTACCTGCCCTGGTAGTAACGCACCGATCACAGCTCTCTTAAATTCGACTACTGTTCTGACAACCCCGCTTTGTTTTCCAGACTGCCAGTTTCCTCCTAGTTGCCTGTGGACCCCGTCGCCCCGGCCAGCGCTCCAGCGTACCTACCTGCCCTGCACGCCGGCAGCACGATCTTCCGCCAGCCACACAGTGTAACCTTTCCAGTCGGCTGCGCCCCGTCTCTCCTCCTTCTCTTCGATAATAAAGAAAGACTCGAACTAGCATCAGCACTTGGGTCCTCTGTGTTGCTTCACACACATCGCCTTCACCGTGACACAAATTCAAAAAGGCAGACACACCAGACTGTTTGTGAAAACACCCTTATATCACATCTTCAAATGAGCACTGGTTCATTTGAGCATCATGTTTTAGTTTTAATTTCTTAGGAGTTTACTCACTAAACTCAAGCAAAGACAAATATTAAATAAAACTACTTACTAGTGGTTGAATTTGATTATTCTGTCAATAGACAGTCATTAGATGCTTCGCAGCCACAGTATTATCCTTACACAGAAACTGATCATTTCATACTTTGAAATATAGTGCCCAATAATGATCTGTTTTGAGAACTGTAATGATCCATCCACCCTTGTTACTATACATCATTTTATCATCAACATCCCATGCTCCTCCCAATTGTGCATCCCCACTTCCACTAGTCAATGCAGTCATGCAGCTGCAATATGCCACACTGTATATAAAGATGAACAATAGGACAGCTCCTCAGAGTTAAAGCCATCGTAAGTCAATTGGTTAACCCTCAGGGGTTGACGAAAGCACCGGCGCATTTTGTGGCATCTTCTCCTGATAACGCCAAAACAAACTTAAATTACTCCGTCAATTTTGATCATACAGATAAAAGCAATACAGTATATCATTCAAATCTGAAAAGGGTCTAGTTTTAGTTGTATACACTCATAATACAAAACGCTGTGCTTTTGTAAAATAAAGAAAGCAGACAGGGTCCTCTCTCTGTCATCTCTCTTCACAGACACATAAATAAAACAACCAGAATCTCATCAAATACTTGCCTCATAAAATATATAAGAAATATATGGCTAGACAGATTGAAATGTTTTCTTTTAAATTAAACAATTCAATTCAAAAACAAATCATCACTTTTTATTTAATCCGTATGAACGTAAGGAGAAGTACATTTTCTCCTGCCTCACCTCATTACAGCTAATTTGATCCCGCATTGCACTGAGCGCACTGTTCATATGGAAATAATCTGAGGTGTGCACGCCCCGAGAAATGACATAAAACGTCAAACTTCATCATAGAATTTACTCACTTTTTCTATGCGTTTGGATGATGGCACACTACGTGGGTGAAGAAGTGTTTTGTATGTTCCACACAGAGACGAATAGTTTACTTTGTCCTCACAGTAAAAACACGACTCAAATGAGGAACATTTGGATCTGCATTGTATTATATTGTGTTAGGGGTTACTATATGTTATGTAGTTATTATATGTGGTTATTATATTACATATTATATTACATATACACTACATATTATAGCTAATATGTAGTTATTATATTGTGTTGTCCACTGAGACGGCAGGGTCAGTGATGTGAATGTGTTTATTGGGGCAGTGACAACAGCTCATGCCAGGCTCGTTGTACGAGCTACTGGACAAGCTGCAGGAACGAGTATTGTACTGCGATACTGATTCAGTCATTTTCACATCTAGACCTGGTGAGTGGATGCCAGGTCTAGACCCCTACCTAGGGGACTTGACAGATGAGTTGTGTGATGAGGGCGGGGAGAATGATTTTATAACAGAGTTTGTCTCAGGTGGACCCAAATGCTATGCCTACCACACGCAGAGAGGAGAGAAACATGTTAAATGTAAAGGGGTAACTCTACTGCAACAGTTGTGACTCAGGAGTCTCACTTGAGCCGTGTGCCACTGCCCCTGCCCTCTTGTGCCACACTCACCAAAAACTCAAGGTCCCCATCTGACAACAAGTCATCATTACTCTAGATCACTTGCATCAGACAGGTTGGCTCTGAATCAGCAGCAGCAGCACCACCAACAACTTCATCATTACATAGCATACAATGATCATCAGAAGGTATCAGGGTCTACTGACCCTGATTGTATGGAGGACTAGTGACACGCATCAGACAGGTAGGCTCTGAATCAGCAGCAGCAGCAGCACCACCAACAACTTCCTCATCATCTGCAACATCACATACAGTCATCTGACCATTTGCATGCTCAACAACAACAGCAACACCGGGGACATTAGGTGACAGAGCGGGGCGTTTAGCCACGCCACCCTGTGGAAGAAGGCTAATTCTTGTCTTGAGCTGTACAACCTTTCGGCGTGTGTTCTCAGACCATCTGTCGAAATCTGCAGTACTTAATGACGCATTGATATATTCTGAGGATGAGTGTTCAACATCTTCATGAGTATTTTTTGCACGCATCTCGACAGCCCAGCGTGAGAATTCAGCATGTGACATTGTATTCCTGAATGAACCATTATCAGCAAAGCCGGTGTTCCGGTTATCACACCCTGCCATTTTTGTCTAAAGAGGTGGAAAACAGATTTTGTGCGTTGGTTACGTAGTCGGTTAACTCTGATACTGCATGCGATACATACGCTTCTAAACGTGTGTGTTTTGTGTCAAGGTGCTTCAGCCCACTGCCCAGCTCTCTCACTATGGCACAGAGGTTTGACAATAGTTCTGCAGCGTTCTGATTTACAAGGCATGTGTTATCAACACTGGTCTGTGTGTAAGCATCTGATGCACCAGCAGGTGCCACATCTACAGAATCAATATCTAGAGCTGACACACTGCTAATCTCTGAAGCTACAGAATAACAGTCATCTGCCTCTGATGAAGAAGTCTCTGACTCTGATGACGAAGAAGTCTCGTGTATGCAGCACTAGCTAGTAACTTAAGCATAGACAACTGTTTCCCGCCCTTCCGGATCAGATCAACAGGAGAAGGAGGAGTGACATTGAGCGTATGCAACAGCAACCTCTCACATACCACCTCAGCCGGCAGTGAAGAGCCCTGACTGAATAACAAATCACCAAAGTTTATGGTAGGAAAACATACAGCCACATCACCTTGAGATGAAACAGTCGCATCCTCCTGATCGCCTCGAGTTGAATCAGCTGCAGCGAATTCCTCCTGAGCATACTGTGTCCATACTTTGGCATCCTCCTCCTGATCACGCGAAAACTGTAGCTCCCCCTGCTGCTCCAGGAAGCGTGTTGCCGCTGCAGTCTCTGCAGCCCACTCTGAAGCCCACAGGTCGATCTCCTTTTCGACCAGCGGTGTCGCTGCACTACCAATAGCGTTATCCTTCTTCTTCTGCTGCTCCTCCTTCTTCTTCTTCCTTGCAGCTCTTGCAGGGGCGGCTCTCAGTCTCTTAGCTGGATGAAAATCATCTAGATATAAACACAGACAAATCGATTTAAAAAATGTATTTAAAACGTGGTTATAAACCACGTGGAGATGCAATTTTTATCAATTTCGTACCCGTAATCACAGAATTGTATGCGCGGTGTTATCACATGCTCCTGACGGAGATTTGCCAGTCCGGGGAGCTCTTCCTTCCTCAGCAGACCGTCGGTGCTCGCCAGACGCCCAGAGACTCTGGGGAGCGTTGAGCAGCCAGCACACACGCTGGGACTTCCTCCTGACCATCCACTCACTGCGCTCTCGGCACAGCCTGCATTACCAGATTGTATAAAAGATGATCAGCTACACCCCGCCGATAAAACAATACTTCATCTTTTATTTAATATAAACCTACCACCATATATAGAACTGTTTATTTCGGTTAAAATCGGGCTCTCTCTAGAGCTCTTTAACCCTCTGGGGTCGACACATCTGGGGGTTTGACGCATCATTTCCCGATAAGGCCGAAACAAACTTAAATTACTCCGTCAATTCTGATCATACAGATAAAAGAAGTATATCATTCAAATCTGTAAAGCGTCTAGTTTTAGTGGTATACCATCATAATAACAACAAAACGTTGTGCTTTTTTTAAATAAAGAAAGCCGACAGGGTGCACTCTCTGACTTTTCTGTCTCTGCCATTTCTCTTCACAGACACGTAAATAAAACAACCAGAATCTCAGCGAATACTTGCCTCATAAAAATAAGAATTATATGGCTAGAAAGCTTGAAATGTTTTCTTTTAAGTGAAACAATTCAAGTCAAAAACAAATCATCACTTTTTATTTACTCCGTATGAACATAAGGAGAAGTCCGTTTTTTCCTGTCTCACCTCATTACAGGTAATGCGGTCCCGCCTTGTACTCTGTTCACTGTTCACATGTAAATAATCTCAGGTCAACCAGGTAAATATGTGCACACCCCCGAGAAATGACACAAAATATCAAACTTCATCATAGAATTTACTCACTTTTTCTGTGCGTTTGGATGATGGCGCGGCACGGACGTGAAGAAGCGCTTCTTGTATTCCACACAGAGACAAATAGTTTAGCTTGTCCTCAGAGTAAAAACACCGATTTTAACTCAAATGAGGATCGTTTGGCTCCTCATTGTTTTGTATTGTGCTGCACTAATCCGTCCCATCTACATTGACTGAAAGGCTCATTATGCGCGTCTTTGTCTGGTCGTTCAGTGCGTCTTTTGTGTTCTCAGGTAAATCACATGACTATTCATCCTCAGACACACCCTCTTGCATATGGCCTTTCTGGACAAAAAGTGTCTTAGAAAATTTAAATCAGTGTATTGTTTACTGTGAATGTGTGAACAAGATGACATTCACAGCACTCTGAAGTAAACACTTTAGCCTACAACATGCAGGTCTCCAAAGTCTTGTGAACCAATGCTCTGTTTGTGTTTTATGGTCTTATTTCAGTGAGTAAAAAAAATTTAGTTTTTCACTAACCATGCATAAACACTTTTTCTCAAAAACACAATAATGTATAAACTTATCTCACAGCCAACAGCCAATTTTGTGCTGATTACAGTGTTATCAGTCTTTAGACATTAATATGTTTAAAAGACACTGAAAAAAGCACAAATGTCAGAACATGTCAAAATTTGTCCAGGCCCCGAAAACCCCCTCAGACCCCAGAGGGTTAAAGACAGAGGGCCTCTTTGCGGCCCTCCAGGATTTTCTGCAAAGCACACCAAGAATTTGTAAAAAATCAGGAGTTCCTGTTAGCATTAACCAATAACCCTACTTTAAGCACAAATACATACTAGAATAACTCTTACCTTTATCACGCAAGTATGTAATGTTCCATTTATCTGGTTCAGAGCGGCCCACAGCGCTGGAGCCTGTTGAGCGGCCCATATTTCCATTAGATCCACATCAGTAACAGTCACACTCCAAAATAAAATACTGTATAAAAAACATTATAAAAGAAGAATACATACCTCCAGCAGCTGATGGGAGTGGAGAATCCTTGTCCACCAACGAAATGGTTGCGCCACCTGATGGAGTCACGCTATTTTGAAATACAGCGTATTCAATGCAGACGATCTCATATACTCACTATTAAATCGATGAACAAAGGACAAAGTACCTGAAGGAAAGATCACCATGTTTGCTCCCCACAGTTTTTACTAATAAACAAGCGGTTGGAAAAGGCAGCCTTGCGCTTGTTGTAGGTATTTAAACGCCTCTGACATGTGGTAAACACATACGTAACGGTATTCACGTCAGCACGCCGCATCCCACAAACAACGTCACGTCCAATAGGAAATAGCGCCGCCCGGTGGGAGGAGAGCGTGACGTCGTTTTTTATTGCTTTATTTACTGATTTATGACGGTTATAAAAGTGACCCCCCTTAATAGTCCACAAGACAAACCAAATATATACTACTCACTTTACACTACAAGATGCATTTCTTAAAAGTCTTTGTGAACCAATGTTCTGTTTGTGTTTTACGGTCTTATTTCAGTGACTTAAAAATTTTTGTTTTTCACTAACCATGCATAAACTTGCTGCTCACATATTATTGTGACCCAGGTTACAGTGTGACACATCACAGTGTTATCAGACTTTATTCATTAATATGTTTAAAAGCAACTGAAAAAAGCACAAATGTCAGGGCATGTCAAAACTTGTCCAGGGCCCCAAAACACCCTCAGACCCCAGAGGGTTAAACTAAACATTCAATCCACAAATTAAATAACCTTTTCCCAAAGGTGACTTCCATCATTGTAATGTAAAAACATAAATATATACATGTATTGAACATGTCTGATTTATGAATTATTAATATCATAAACCATCTTCATAATTTAGGAGCATCAGAGCCTTTGATGTCGGTTCAACCAGTCAATTAATGATCAATGCAGGATATCCGTCAAGTGTTGTAAGTTTTTAAGAATGTTTTCTAAAATAGGAAAAATAATTTCTTTGTCCACCCAACAAAGTTCAAACACATGACAAACTTAGCAACTAACTAGAGTCCATAGCTCAGCAATATCATAAATGAAAATCAATAAACTCCACATAGTTATGTTGATTAACTAGCATGAATGACACATAAACAATAACAAAGCTTTTATATCACACCGTAGTCTGACATTGATGCTCTGTATAAGTCTGGTTGCAAGTTATATATTTAGCAATCAAAGCACAAATATAACAAGAACAACTTATAAGTCAGAGGTGCAGAGGTTTCAGGCCCTTTCTGGAAGGGAGTAGTTTTAAGTTATTTATGGCAGGATGTGAGCAGTGGAAGGCTGTTTGTCAATAGGGTTCCTTTTTGTAAGAGCGGGTGGTCTGCTCTTTGTCAAATGGAGTCTTGACAGTGCAGTATTTGCCTGCCTTAGATCCGCTACAGATTTTTTTCTTTTCTGTTTTTTCTGTAACTGATGACTTTCATTGGCAGCCTGATACCACAGCTCCACATCTGATTGTAACACTTCTGGAGAAGATTTGTTTTTAGTTAATGCAGTGCAATTCAGCATGTTAACATTATGCTTGTGAGCATGTCAACATGTTCAAATTAAACAGCACAAACTCTTGGCACAAATTGGCATTTAGCTCAAAACACTGCGATGTGAAAGCTAATAGCTGCTAGCATGACCTGATGGTTACTTCGCTATATGCAGCAAGAAAATCACAGTAAACCACTGACTCAGTAGAGGTAAAATCAATACATAAAAATCAACTAAAAAACACCATAGCCAAGCCATAACCTATTTCTGTAACATATACTGTTGTTTCATTGATTTTCTTGTATAACCAGTTCATGGATCAACTCAAGAGTGCAACCTCAGTATCATTAATGTTCTGCATGCAAGAACTACTAATTGTGATGTGTATTTTCCTTATGTTGGAAATCTCAGAGTGGGAATAATTTATGGAACATGTTACACGTCAGTAATAGAACATTATCTAGGAAAATTAAGCTTGGTAACTTTAGCGGAACATATTTGTTTCCAGAGGACCCTGAAGGTCTTCTTATTCTGCTGCAGCTATGAAGAATCACGCACAGTTTAAATGATGTTGTAAATGCTACTGCACATAGAGGCTTATCCATGTTTCAAAACAAGCCTGTGAATACTAAATGCACATGTGGCATTAGCATATGAATACTAATGTTGTCTCCATCTCTCTTTGTCATAGTGTGAAACACAAGCTCAAAATGTGTTACAGAGCTGAGTCAGCAGATTGAATGTGTAGTGTTTGGGGATATGGAAAATTTGTGAATGTGTAGACAAAAAGCCTTTTTTTGTAAGAATGCTTATTTAAATTACATTGATGACTGACAGTATATGACACTACTACTGCATTTGGCCTGCCAGAGTTGAGGAATAAAAGTATTAACTATGTAGGATATTGCATTTCAGTGTGGTCACTATAATAACAGACTGCATTATTTTTAATGTAAATTTAGTTGTAATATACTTTTGAAAGATTATTGAATATTAGTCATTTTAATATTTGTTAGAAAAAGACCATTGATATGAAGTGATAAAACCCAATGTGCAGGAATTGTCTGGCATTGCACCACATGTGACCTGCTTTGTATACCTGATTTCAAACAAAGTCATATAAAAAATGATGAATGAAAAGGCAGAATGAGGGTGAGGCAGTAAATATTTTCTCTGAAAAGAGGAGAGCAAGATTGCAGGGAAAGAGACAGCAAGAATGAGTACTGATATTAGTACATTTGTTGTGACTCAGAAAAAGAAGTTGTCTCTTTGCCTTAATGTTGTCTCAACTGCTGCTGTGCAAGAAGCTCCCTATGTGTATCTGTATGTGTGTCAATATTTGTCTGCATAGATGTGTTTGACTTTATATGGCTGTGCATGCAGTGTGTAATGTTTTACTAGCTGACTCTGAGGACCATTAATAATGCGTTTAATTTCAGTTTACACCAGTTTCCCACTGATACTGTTTTGAAAATACCAACCTTTGAAGAGACATCTGCCAGTTCTGTTACTATACTCAATTTGAGCAAATGAGACTCATTATTAAAAAATTTAATAAATGAAATGACTGCCTTCATCCATGGGCACAACATGGCATAAAAAAATCTCGGTCCATTCAGTTAAGAGGCTGGTTAACAATAAAAGGTTTGACATATTCCCATTAAATTCAATTCAATTCAATCAATTTTATTTGTATAATGCCAAATCACAATACAAATCATCTCAAGGCACTTTAAAAAAACTAAAACTAAAATCCCAACAAATCCCTTATGAGCAAGCACTTGGCGACAGTGGAGAGGAAAAACTCCCTTTAACGGAAGAAAAAACCTCCAGCAGAACCAGGCTCAGTTTGGGCGGCCATCTGCCTCGACCGGTTGGGGTGAGTGGCTAGAGCAGAGAGAAAAGAACAGCAACAAAAAACAACAAATAGACACTGCAGGTTGGTGGGGCCAGTAACTGCACATCAGCAATATACAGCTCCAGGACCAGGGACACCTGCAGAAGATAGAGAACAGAGAGAGAGGGAGAGAGAGAGCACAAGGTTAGTGACATTCAATGGTGGAATATACATGTGAGGTGTGAGGAGAGGAGGAGGAGAGGGGAAGGGAAGGGAAGGGAAGGAAAGGTGGGGGGGTTAGGGCAGGGGAGCTCAGTGCACCGATGGTCTTCGGGCAGTCTAGGCCTATAGCAGCATAACTAAGAGATGGTTCAGGGTTGCCTGAAGCCAGCCCTAACTATACATTTTGTCAAAGAGGAAGGTTTTAAGTCTAGCCTTAAAAGTACAGAGAGTGTCTGCCTCCTGAACCCAGGCTGGGAGCTGGTTCCACAGGAGAGGAGCTTGATAGCTAAAGGCTCTGCCTCCCATTCTGCTTTTGGAAACTCTGGGAACCACAAGTTAGACCTGCACTCTGAGAGACAGGATGTTCCTAATTTTGGCAATGTTGTGCAGGATAAAGAATTCAGTTCTAGAGATTTGTTTTATGTGTGAGTTAAAGGACATGTCCTGGTCAAAAATAACTCCAAGGTTTTTCACAGTAGTGCTGGAGGCCAGGGCTATGCCACCTAAAGTAGCTATAATTTTAGAAAAGTTATTTCTGAGATTTTTAGGCCCAAATACAATAACTTCTGTTTTCTCTGAATTTAAAAGAAGAGGCTTACTGGTCATACAGGCCTTTATGTCAGTCAGGCATGCTTGAAGTCTGGTTTGTGTTAACAGGTTTAATAGATAGATACAACTGAGTGTCATCTGCATAGCTGTTGTAATTAATAGAGTGCTTCCTAATGACATAGCCTAAAGGAAATATGTACGGGGTGAACAGAATCGGTCCTAGCACAGAGCCTTGTGGAACTCCATAACTAACTTTTGTTCGTGTGGAAGGTTCATCATGGACATGAACAAACTGGAATCTGTCTGATAAATAGGATTGGAACCACTTTAACGCTGTTCCTCTGATACCAGTCACATACTCCAGTCTCTGTAATAAGATGTTGTGGTCAATAGTGTCGAATGCAGCACTAAGGTCTAGGAGAACAAGTATAGAAACAAGTCCATTGTCTGAGGCTAAGAGAAGATCGTTGGTGACTTTTAACAGTGCTGTTTCTGTTCTATGATGTGCTCTAAATCCCAATTGAAAATCTTCAAATAGTTCATTCCTGTGTAAGTGGTCTGATAGCTGGTTAGCAACAGCTTTTTCTAGGATTTTAGAAATAAATGTGACTTGACAAAGTTCACTAATGCATCATTTTCTGACGTGCAAGCTATCAACACAGTAAAAAATAGATGGAGCTCATTCGTCAGTCATACTGGCACACGTCTTTATTAAACAAACATGCATTCATTTACTCACTAATGAGGGCATGCTTTTTACAGTTGGATTGGCTGTCCAACATCGAAAAAACGAGAAAAACAAACAAACAATTTGAGAGCACAACACAAGTAGTATATAGGAGTTTTCTTGGCGGGGATACACGGGGGAGGGTCAAAAGTGGCATATATGACGGTCATAAATCATATGACCATAAAACAATAACAACAAAATTATGTTACACTCTGCTCACCGGGCGGAGCTATTTGCTATTGGGTGTGCCATTGTTGTGGGTTGATGTACTGTATAAATGAGTGTGTGTTGTTCATGCTGTGTGATTTTATCTAAAGACGTTGTCAGTAGCCATGGGTCTGAGCAGCGTGTCTATCGGAAGTGGAAACGGCAGTGGGCGTGCAGAGCGTGCTGAGGGTGACTTATGTGCATCGGTGCCACGTAGGATGATTAGCAGTCTTGCTGTTCCCTGTGAGCATCTGTATGAAGGGGCTACCGGGAACGTGTATAAGGTTAAATATAGTGCAGGTAGGGTTTCGTTGTGTGTGGAGGATCCTGCCTACGGTGAGCAGTGGGGTTTGGGTGAGACACATACCATGAGCGTGAAAGACTGGGCGCTATTCCGCGATGTGACCTGTCCGGATCTCAACCAGAGGGGTGATGACAAAGTGAATGTTGCACAGTAGGCCAGTCCTGCTGGTGTAGAGCTCTACAGGGTAATCGCTGATCGTTTTGAGGCGCCTGTAACCGATTTTATTGTGATAAGAGTTTGTGAGGACAGGGAAAGAATCGTAGCTCAGCCTAGTCGTAACAATCGGAGCACCCACCCTTATCCTATCTGGCACCATGATTGTGAGCCTTAGTTTAAAGAAAGTGTGTTTGCCAAGATCGACGAGGCTATCAAGGAGGACAAGGTCAGCAGATTTTGAGGGTGTTAGGAAACGTCTGTATTATGATAACATGGAAAATGCTGGGATTATGTATGTCCGTCACATGCGCCAACGCAAAACCTGTGCATCCTAATGTTGTGTGTGTGTGTGTGTGTGTGTGTGTGTGTGTGTGTGTGGTGCGCGCGCAGTGTATGTTAGTTAGGAGCTTGTGTGTTAACGGTGTTTTTATATTTCTGTATTTTTAAATAGAGATTGATGGGCCCCTGTCTCTGTTGGAGTTGTGTTGCAGAGTTACCCCTTCAACATCATTATCATCAGCACAACTCGATCACAGCTGAGCAGTCAGCTGTGTTTGTGAAGACAATGGAGTTGGCTGTGGCGCATCTGCTGTACTGTGCGTTGGCTCAATATTGGATGGACAGAGAGAATTGGTGTTTTGCTTGTTCACTGGACTGTCCGTCCTAGGAAGGCCATGAATGTCTTTGGGAATTCCCATCAGATTTCCTGGCACATTGTTTTGACCTCGTTCTGCAGAAACTTTGGACCTGGCCATTTCATCCCTGCTCTCTCAGCATACCTGTGCCAGACCGGCATTGATGCTGACGATGCGCGAATCAGGGAGTTATTCTATAAATGCTGAAGACTTCACAAAAATGCACCAACATCGAGCCAGTCTGGGGTTTCAACAATTCTGTAGAACTTGAACGCCTTGCGGTTCTGGTGGACACGTGGATGACGGGGCAGAAGTGATAACAGCATGTTGTTTCATGCATGTATTCATTATCATTTTTATGTATTTATTAAAATTTCCTGTATTCATTAGTCCTTAGGTATTCATTATTTGTTTTATGTATTCTGCATTCTTTACACTTTTCTGTATTCATTAAACTTTTATGCATTCATTATTAGTTTCTGTATTCATCATTAGCTATTTCTGTATTCATTATTAGCTATTTCTGTATTTGTTAAGCTGTTCTGTATTCATCATTGGGCCCAAGATAATCATTATGTCTGTATTCATTAAAATATTATGTATTCATCAGTTTATATTCATCCTGTAGTCTCTGAATGTATTAATTTTGACAGGTATCCCTACGATTTATGCCAGTAATTCTGTGAATAAAAAACAAGAGTTTTGAAAATAAATGTCATTGTTTCTCATTGTTTGGAATGTGAAATGAACAGAATCTATCATGACCCCGCCAATCCTGGAGATCTAGCAAGCATTAACAAGCTGTGCACTGTGGTTAGATATCAAAAATTATTTATGGGCCGAAGATGCATACCCTTTACACGCAGCTACCAGGAAGTTGGTGGGTGGCATAGACAACAAAATTTCACAATAAGGTACACTGCCAAGTTTCAGCCGTGTACAGCCATCACGACCCTCTTGTGCAACACTAACCACAAACTCAAGGTCCCCATCTGACAACGAGTCATCATTACTGTGAATCACTTGGGACACTTCATCCGTGAAGGTATCCACATCATATCCATTATTTGACCTTAAAACCACTTGCACATCGCTAACCAAAGATGGGCCTCTCTCAAGACAATATTCAACACGCTCCCAGGACGTGACACAACAATAGCTCTATTAATGACTTCGGTCAGCCGCTCCCTAATGAGCATAGGAATCTGTTCAGGGTTGGTATCAATATTGACATCCCTGAAATGAATAGGCTGTCTATTTGTAGAGCTAGTAGATGGAGGGCTATGCGTCTGCAGAGGGGGCCCTGAAGTCACTGAATCAGCATCAACAACAACATCACATAGCATGCTCTGATCATCTGCATGCTCAACAACAACAACAGGGGCCTGCCCAACAGATGCTAAGGCAGCACATTTAGCCACACCACCTTGTGGGAGAAGGTTAATTCTTCTCTTCAGCTGTTCTGACTTCAGCCATGTGTTTTCATACCATCTGTGAAAATCAGCAGTACTTAATGCCACATTGAGAGTTTGGCGGTGGATGAGTGTTCAACATGTTCATGAAATGAGTATTTTTTGTACGCATCTCGGCAGTCCAGCGTGAGAATTCAGAATGTGACCTTGCATGCCTGAATGTATTATTATCAACAGAGTTACTATTTTGATCATCATACCTGTCCATTTTTGTCTATAATAGTGGAAACCAGCTTGTGTGTAACTGTTATGTACCCGGTATACCCTCCCATATCAGATCAACAGTAGGAGGAGTAACACAGAGTGTTTGCAAAAGTGACCTCTCACACAATACCTCATCCGGCAGTGTGGACCCCTGACTTGTACAAGATTGACTGGATAACAAAACACCAAAGTCGACTGTAGGGAATAATGTAGCCACATCACCTTGAGATGAAACAGCTGCAGCGGAATCCTCCTGATCACACAGTAGCAGCAGTGGTAAAATCAGATGATCCAGGAAGCTTGTTGTTGCTGTAGTCTCTGTGGCCCACAGAGACTCGTCATCATCCCTAGGTGTCAGCAGCAGCGTTATACTCTTGCTTCTCCTCTTCCTTCTTCCTCACTGTTGTTGGGGTCCTGTACGATGGGGTGCCTCTCAGTCTCTTAGCAGGCTGAAAATCATCTAGATGTATACACAGACATACCAATTAAAACAAAGTATTTATATATGTATATTAACAACCAATGTGTTTAAATTGTGATGAGGTGCATTTTTTCTCTCTCATACCCTCACTATTGTAATCCCAGGAGTGTACGCTGGGAGTTGTCACGCGCTCCTGACCACTAATAGTTGGTCTGGGCCTCTCTCGCGCCATCCGCTGTCCGCTGGGGAGTACCGAAACGCTAGCGCTTCCTCCTGACGATTCTCTCGTGGAGGTATTAGAATACCTCCACTCTCTGCGCCTCTTTAAAGACAGCTATCCTCTTCGTGGACCCTCTGTGTTTTCTGCAGCCAAACCATACCAATTTTTTTTAAAAATCATGCATTCCTGATTAGCTTTAACCAATGTCCCTACTTTAAACACAAATACATGCTACAATGATGTCTACCTTTATCACGCAGGTATTCTGTTCGCGTCAGCGCAGGGCACAACACTGGGACCTGTTGAACACCCCATTTTTCATTAGCCCCCCTCAGTATCAGCCACAGAAGAAAAAATTCTGTACAATATTATAAAAGAATTGCAGCGTACATACCTACAACAGGCGTCTGGTTTGGCGAATCCCTATCCAGCAATGAATTGGATACATGACCTGATGGATTATTTTGAAATTCAACATCACATATTCAATGCAGACAATCTCACATGCTTACAATAAAGCCGTCGAACAAAGGATCCACGTACCTGAAGGAAAGATCAGCATGTTTTCCACCGTTTTTTTTTTTTTTATTAATAAAAAAAATAAGTCTGACTACGTTCGTCACTGGTATTTAAATGCCACAGACTGGACGCCACATGATACACGCATACGTAAAGGTCTACACGTCATCACGCCACATCCCACAACAGCAGCACACCCAATAGCAAATAGCGCTGCCCGGTGGGCGGAGAGTGTGTTTTTGTTTTATTGTCATATACGCCATTTTTGAAATTTTTTCTTTGAAATGAAACAATTCAAGTTGAAAACAAATCATCACTTTTATTTAATCTGTATGAACGTAAGGAGTGGTAAGTTTTCTGTGAATGAGTGAACAAGATGACTTTCACATCATTGTGAAGCAAACACTCTAGGCTACAAGATGCATTTCTTAAATGTCTTGTAAACCAATGTATGTATGTGTTTTATGGCCTTATTTCAGTGACTTAAAAATTGCAGTTTATCACTAACCATGCATAAACACTGTTTTCTCAAAAACACAATCATGTATAAACATGCAGCTCACGTATTATTGTAGTCCAGTTTGTGCTGATTACAATGTTATCAGACTTTAGCCATTAATATGTTTAAAAGCAACTGAATAAAGCACAATTGTCAGGACATGTCAAAATTTGTCCAGGGCCCCAAAACCCCTCAGACCCCAGAGGGTTAAGCTACTGTACTACCTACTGCCTCTCTGTATTTTCTGACATTCATTCACTACTTCAGTATTACCAGTGTAGTTCAGTTTTTGTTCGCGGGGTGTAGCTCTTGGTTTACAATTTTCCTTATCAAACCTCTCAAATATTTTCTCAACATACCTGAGTTGTGACATTTTGACAAAATCATCACCTTGCTCAAAGTCAATACCAAAAACATGTGTCAGGTTTCTTAAATCCTTCATTTAAATTTTGCTGTGAGCATCTCCTTCACAAGGTGTGAAAGAGATGTGTAGTCATATCACTGCTTGCAATGATCAAGTTGTCAACCCATATGATTATGAAAACGTTCTGAGTTTCTGTAACGTTTGTGTAAATCAGCTGGGTTTTGAATAAGCTTATTTTCACATAGGTACTCATGTAATATTCTATTCAGTTCCATTCTGTTTTAGTTCATATAGTGATTTTTCCAGTTTATACACCATTTTTCTTTTCCCAGTGATTTCAGTTCGTAACCCTGTGCCAGTTCCTTGTAAATCTCACACTCTATTGCTGCATGTAAATATGCAGTTTTCACATGTATCTGATCTACCTGTACAATCAAATTTTCTTGTGCTGCTTTTTGCATCAACACTGATATGAGTCATGCTAGCAGCTGGCAAAAAAGTATCATCATAGTTTACTCCTCATTTTTGACTACATCCTTTTGCAGAATATTGTGCCTTGTATTTGTCTGATTTTTCAGCCATTTTCTTTAGGGACCAGATAGACCCATTTAGCCCGCCTACATCTTTTGGTCAGCGTAAAGGTCACATTTTCTTTTAATGACTGCATCTTGACATCCATGGTTTTAATCCACTCCTTTGTCTTTGTTGATGTTACAACTTCTTTGTATTGCATAGGTCCACAGCAAATGCTCATTTGTGCTTCAGCATGGCATGTGTTAGGCGGTAATGTCTGTAGGTGGTGCTCAGCTTACACTCACACTTACACCATTCTGAACATACACAAAACAAGGTCCAAAATAGACTAATGAATGTGGTTGTCTCCTGTACCGTTCTGTGGAGCATCTGGACAGGAGCAGTCTCTCGCTGAAAGTACTCTTCCAAAATGAGCCATGGAGAGGATGCAGGGAGTTTCCCAGGATGGACTTAATCTTTCCCAATATCCTCCTCTCCGTCACAGTAGTTAAGGAGTGCATCTCCTCTCCAACATCATCACTGGCCTTCCTGATCAGTTTGTTGAGCCTGTTGCTGTCAACTTCCTTAAGCCTGCTCCCCCAGCATTTCACTGCATATGGGGGGGCAGTCAAAAAACATGGCCCTTGCTGTGCTTGCTGAATTTCATCGATCCAGCATGTAGATAATGGCATCCTCTATTCCAATTTGGGTCTGGTAGGCAAACTGGAGTAGTTCAAGAAGTGGCCTCAGTTTATTCAGAACCAGCCTCTCCATGGTCTTCATAATATGAGAGGTGAGAGCAACTGGTCTTTCTCTCCAGCCTTCTCCTGTACATCTCCTTTACCTCTCTGATCTTTACTTTCAGATCAGCCTGGATTCTCTTCATCTCCTCCCTGTCACCCGCTCTGAAGGCCCTTTTCTTTTTATTTAGCATGTGCTTGGTATTTGAGTAACACTGGGCAGTTGTTACAGCACAGTCTACACAAAATTTTATATAGACTGTTATACACTCAATGAGCCCATCAGTGTCATTTTCATGTGGCTCACACAACACTTCCCAGTCAGTTAATTCACAACAGTACCCCAGGCCATCATAAGACCCCTCTGACCATCTTATCAGTGTGTTATACTCTAATATTTTGGAAATTTACACATGAATTCATTAGGGCAATCAGCCAACCTTCTTTCCTAAAACATTCCTGTGCAATTAAACTGCAAACATATATATGTTTTGTAAGGAGCATATTTGTCTGATTTTAACATATTTTTTGAACAAATGACATTCTGCTTTTTCCAGTAACACCCCTTTAATCAGCACTCTGAGATGGCGATGGTAATTACTTTTAATTTTTGCTGCGAGACTGTGCGCATTATAAGTAAAGAAAATTTAAGCTGTAGTCAGAAAACTGACTTTTGTCAGTTGTGTCAAAGTATTGGCAGTCGTAGTTTATACAAGTATAAGCTACACAGGTACTGTTAAATCAACACTAAACACTTATATGTGAAGACAGTACACAAAAAATATCCATTAGTGCTAAATTAACACTCATTTAACACTGGTGATTTTGCTATGTAGGGATTTAATTTCTAAGAGGTTCAGTACTATAGTGTAGTCCCTGAAAAATGAGACTGGAGGTTTTTAATCAAATTTGCATGAAGTTATAAAAATGTATTCACAACTTTCACATGGCACAGTGAATAATAAAATAGCATTAACACATTGCATGGCTGCTTATGCAAGGATTTACCTCATCGATGAGAGCCATTATCTACAAATGGCGAAAACATGGAATAGTGGCGAATCTTGCCAGGAGTGGCCAGCCGACCAATATTACCCCAAGAGAACAGCAACGACTCATCCAAGAGGTCACAAAAGACCCCACAACAACATCCAAAGAACTGCCTCAGTCAGGCTCGGGCTCACTTGCCTCAGTTAAGGTCACTGTTTATGACTCCACCATAAGAAAGAGACTCGGCAAAAATGGCCTGCATGGCAGAGTTCCAAGACAAAAACCGCTGCTGAGCAAAAAGAAAATAAAGGCTTGTCTCAGTTTTGCCTGAAAACACCTTGATGATCCCCAAGACTTTTGAGAAAATACTCTGTGGACAGAAGAGTCAAAAGTTGAACTTTTTGGAAGGTGTGTGTCCCATTACGTCTGGCATAAAAGTAACATGGCATTTCAGAAAAAGAACACCACACCAACAGTAAAATATGGTGGTGGTAGTGTGATGGCCTGGGGCTGTTTTGCTGCTTCAGGACCTGGAAGACTTGCTGTGATAAATGGAACCATGAATTCTGCTGTCTACCAAAAAATCCTGAAGGAGAATGTCCGACCATCTGTTTCTGATCTCAAGCTGAAGCAAACTTGGGTTCTGCAGCAGGACAATGATCCAAAACACACCAGCAAGTCCACCTCTGAATGGCTGAAGAAAAACAAAATTAAGACTTTGGAGAGGCCTAGTCAAAGTCCTGACCTGAATCTGATTGAGATGCTGTGGCATGACCTTGAAAAGGCGGTTCATGCTTAAAAGCCCTCCAATGTGGCTGAATTACAACAATTCAGCAAAGATGAGTGGGCCAAAATTATTCCACAGCGCTGTAACAGACTCATTGCAAGTTATCACAAACACTTGATTGCAGTTGTTGCTGCCAAGGGTGGCCCAACCAGTTATTAGGTTTAGGGGACAAACACTTTTTCACACAGGGCCATGTAGTTTTGGATTTTGTTTTCACTTAATAATAAAAACCTTCATTTAAAAACTGCATGATGTGTTTACTTGTTATCTTTGACTAATATTAAAAATTTGTTTGATGATCTAAAACAAAGTGTGACAAACATGCAACAAAAAAAAGAATTCAGGAAGGGGGCCAACAGTTTATCACACCACTGTACATGCGATGGGGGGAGGGGAAAGTTAGGGTTTTACACCTTGAAAATCTTCAAGTCTCTCCAGCATATTTAAGAGAAACCTGGCTGCTACATCTTGCAATTTCTCAGAGTTTGATGATTACTGCTAAACAATCACCAGTTTGACAAGAAATAAAGAGCTTGTGATTGTGTGTTACTGTTTCTATCTGTAACATACTGTGCTGTTACATTTCTCAGATAGGGGTGGGGTTACTTTTTGATTGGTGATCACATTTTATCACCAGTTCAATTCAATTCAATTCAAATTTATTTGTATAGCGCCAAATCACAATACAAATCATCTCAAGGCACTTTACAAAAACTAAAACTAAAAACCTAACAATTCCCTTATGAGCAAGCACTTGGCGACAGTGGAGAGGAAAAACTCCCTTTAATGGAAGAAAAAACCTCCAGCAGAACCGGGCTCAGTTTGGGCGGCCATCTGCCTCGACCAGTTGGGGTGAGTGGATAAAACAGATTGAAAAGAACCACAACAATAAACAACAAATAGACACTGCAGGTTGGTGGGACCAGTAACTGCACATCAGCGATATACAGCTCCAGGACCAGGGACACCTGCAGAAGGTACAGAGAGAACAGAGAGGGAGGGAGAGAGCACAAACTAGGGGAGAGAGAGAGCACAAGGTTAGTGACATTCAATGGTGGAATGTACATGAGGTGGGAGGAGAGGAAGAGAGGGGAAGGGAAGGGGGGGGGGGGGTTAGGGTAGGGGAGCTCAGTGCACCGATGGTCTTCGGGCAGTCTAGGATTATAGCAGCATAACTAAGGGATGGTTCAGGGTTGCCTGAAGCCAGCCCTAACTATATGCTTTGTCAAAGAGGAAGGTTTTAAGTCTAGCCTTAAAAGTACAGAGAGTGTCTGCCTCCTGAACCCAGGCTGGGAGCTTGTTCTACAGGAGAGGAGCTTGATAGCTAAAGGCTCTGCCTCCCAGTCTGCTTTTGGAAACTCTGGGAACCACAAGTTAGACCTGCACTCTGAGAACGAAGTGGTCTATTGGGATAATATGGTACTATGAGGTCTTTAAGTTATGAAGGAGCTTGATTATGAAGGGATTTGTATGTGAGAAGAAGGATTTTAAATTCTATTCTATATTTTACAGGGAGCCAATGAAGAGAAGCCAATATAGGAGAAATATGATCTCTCTTGCTGGTTCCTGTCAGGACTCTGGCTGGGGCATTCTGGATTAATTGGAGGTTTTTTATGGAGATATTGGGACATCCAGATAGTAATGAGTTACAGTAATCTAGCCTTGAGGTAACAAATGCATGGACTAGTTTTTCTGCATCATTTTGAGACAGGAAGCTCCTAATTTTGGCAATGTTGCGCAGGTGAAATAATGCAGTTCTAGCGATTTGTTTTATGTGTGAGTTAAAGGACATGTCCTGGTCAAAAATAACTCCAAGGTTTTTTACAGTAGTGCTGGAGGCCAGGGTTATGCCATTTAGAGTAGCTATAATTTTAGAAAAGTTATTTCTGAGATTTTTTGGCCCAAATATAATGACTTCTGTTTTCTCTGAGTTTAAAAGTAAAAAATTACTGGTCATCCAGGCCTTTATGTCAGTTAGGCTTGAAGTCTGGTTAACTGGTTTGTGTTAACAGGTTTAATAGATAGATATGACTGAGTGTCATCTGCATAGTAGTGGTAATTAATAGAGTGCTTCCTA
Source organism: Mastacembelus armatus (assembly GCF_900324485.2). NCBI lineage: Eukaryota > Metazoa > Chordata > Actinopteri > Synbranchiformes > Mastacembelidae > Mastacembelus > Mastacembelus armatus. The sequence continues at coordinate 22,483,975 of NC_046642.1, forward strand.
ATGATATATCCTAAAGGAAGCATGTACAGGGTGAACAGAATCGGTCCTAGCACAGAGCCTTGTGGAACTCTATAACTAACTTCTGTTCGTGTGGAAGGTTCATCATGGACATGAACAAACTGGAATCTGTCCAATGAATAGGATTGGAACCATTTTAACGCTGTTCCTCTGATACCATTCACATGCTCCAGTCTCTGTAATAAGATGTTGTGGTCAATGGTGTCAAATGCAGCACTAAGGTCTAGGAGGACAAGTATAGAAACAAGTCCATTATCTGAGGCTAAGAGAAGATCGTTGGTAACTTTTAACAGTGCTGTTTCTGTACTATGATGTGCTCAAAATCCTGATTGAAAATCTTCAAATAGTTCATTCCTGTGTAAGTGGTCTGATAGCTGCTTAGCAACAGCTTTTTCTAGGATTTTAGAAATAAATGGTAGGTGGGATATTGGTCTATAATTAGCCAAGACTCCTGGCTTTTTGAGTAAAGGTTTGATTACTGCAGTCTTAAAGGCCTGTGGTACGTAGCCTGATACTAGAGATAAATTTACCAAGTCTAATAAAGATGAGTTCATTAATGGCAGGGTGTCTTTAAGCAGTCTAGTCGGGATGGGGTCTAAGAGACATGTTGATGATTTCGATGAAGCAACTACTGATGTAAATTCAGAGAGATCTTTGGGAGAGAAGCAGTCTAAGCATAACTGAGGTCCTACAAATGATTCAAGAGCTACTGTAGTAGAAGATTAACTCTCTGGGGTCGATGCACGCGCCGGTGCGTTTTGATGCATCTTTTCCTGATAAGGCCGAAACAAACTTAAATTACTCCGTCAATTCTGATCGTACAGATAAAAGAAGTATATCATTCAAATCTGTAAAGGGTCTAGTTTTAGTGGTATACCATCATAATAACAACAAAACGTTGTGCTTTTTTTAAATAAAGAAAGCCGACAGGGTGCGCGCTCGGCCTTTTCTGTCTCTGCCATTTCTCTTCACAGACACGTAAATAAAACAACCAGAATCTCAGCGAATATTTGGCTCATAAAAGTAATAATTATATGGCTAGAAAGCTTGAAATGTTTTCTTTTGAGTGAAACAATTCAAGTCAAAAACAAATCATCACTTTTTATTTAATCCGTATGAACGTAAGGAGAAGTCCGTTTTTTCCTGTCTCACCTCATTACAGGTAATGCGGTCCCGCCTTGTACACTGTCCACTGTTCACATGTAAATAATCTCAGGTGAACCAGGTAAATATGTGCACACCCCCGAGAAATGACATAAAACGTCCAACTTCATCATAGAATTTACTCACTTTTTCTGCGCGTTTGGATGATGGCGCGTCACGGGCGTGAAGAAGCGCTTCTTGTATTCCACACAGAGACAAATAGTTTGGCTTGTCCTCAGAGTAAAAACACTGATTTTAACTCAAATGAGGATCGTTTGGCTCCTCATTGTGTTGTATTGTGCTACACTAATCCGTCCCATCTACATTGACTGAAAGGCTCATTATGCGCGTCTTTGTCTGGTCGTTCAGTGCGTCTTTTGTCTTCTCAGGTAAATCACATGACTATTCATCCTCAGACACACCCTCTTGCATATGGCCTTTCTGGACAAAAGTGTCTTAGAAAATTTAAATCAGTGTATTGTTTACTGTGAATGTGTGAACAAGATGACATTCACAGCACTCTGAAGTAAACACTTTAGCCTACAACATGCAGGTCTCCAAAGTCTTGTGAACCAATGTTCTGTTTGTGTTTTATGGTCTTATTTCAGTGAGTAAAAAATTGTAGTTTTTCACTAACCATGCATAAACACTTTTTTCTCAAAAGCACAATCATGTATAAACTTGCTGCTCACATATTATTGCAGCAAATTTTGTGCTGATTACAGTTATCAGACTGTAGACATTAATATCAACAGAGCTTTGACTTTTTCACGCAGTGAGGTGTTGGAACTGGAATGTCCTCCCTCAGTTCCGCGTGTTCGTTTGATTGATAAAACGGAGGAGATAAATGTGGTTTCAAATTAGCTGTTTATTAAAACACACTGAATAAAGCAGTTACAGAGCTCTGGGTCAACCTTTCCCTAGCCAATAACAGTCTTTGTCAGGGCATGAAGTCTGACTGACTATTCTTCCCTCGACCCAGTGATAATATTACAGAATGAAATGTGCAATCTTTAGGAAGCTGGCTTGTTCTTCTCCCATAGGTTGAGAACGATGGGATGTCCTGAGATATCACTGTTACTATACCTCCTGGCAGAGGTCAACCTGCCCCGTAAGACAGAGTACAACAACAAAAGCAACAGGCACATCCTAGCTGATGTTATGTCTAGTCCACTTCTTGCCCTGTAAGAAACCTTGCAATTACTGAAAAACAAGTTCATGTCTAAACTACTACTGTTTCACACATACCAAAATGCTTCATGACTATACTGTAATAATGCATTAAAATGTAATCTATAATATGATAAAAGTAATCTAATACTGCCTTATACCTTAAACTGTAATGTAATAAAAGTAATAATTCCCACAGAGGTTACAGCGCTGTCAACAACATGATCAATTTGGTAGGGAGTGGGATTGACGCAGCTGCCCTCCACTATGTTTATACTTGGTATAGATGTAAATGAAGATGGAATCATTTTCTTAAATTTATTAACAGCGTTGTCGGATAAACATCTGCTGTAGTGGAATTTTCTTCCAAACACTGCATGATCCATCATTTTAAATTCAAAAGTTATTAAAGAATGATCTGACAAAACAGGATTTGGGGGAAAAACTATTAAATGTTAAATTTCGATGCCATAGGTCAGAACAAGATCAAGGGTGTGATTGAAACAGTGGGTGGGTTTATTAACATTTTGAATGAAACCAATTGAATCTAATATAGAATTAAATGCAATGCTGAGGCTGTTATTTTCAACATCTACATGAATGTTAAAATCTCCCACTATAATGACTTTATCTGATCTAAGCACTAAATCAGACAGGAAGTCAGGGAATTCAGTTAAAAACTCTGAGTAAGGGACAGGTGGCCGGTACACAATGACAAGTAGAATTGCTTTTTGTGTTTTCCAGTTTGGGTGCGAGAGACTAAGAGTGAGGCTCTCAAATGAGTTATAACTGTTCTGAGGATGAAAGTTTAATAATAAGTTTGAGTGGAAGATTGCAGCTACTCCTCCACCTCGACCTGTGCTTCGAGGAACATGATAATTTTTATGACTGCGGGGGGTTGATTCATTCAGACTGACATCTTCATCCTGCTGTAACCAGGTTTCAGTAAGACAGAGTAAGTCAATTTGGTGATCAGTTATCAAATCATTTACTAACAGAGATTTAGATGAAAGAGACCTGATATTTATTAATCCACATTTGACAGTTCTGTTTTTCTGTTCAATAAGAGGAGTGGTCTTAATTTTTATTAAGTTTTTATGAATAACTCCTCTTCTGTTAACTTCTGATTTATTTGATTTATATGTTCGAGGGGCAGACACAGTCTCTATGTGGTTTGAGGGGGGCGGCGGCTCTAAGGAAACTGCAGAGAGGCGTTTTAGACTGAGTCTCTGCATCCCGGTCCCCACCCTGGATTGTCAGGCTTTAGGTCGGCTAATAAACTCGGGCAAATTTCTAGAAATGAGAGCTGCACCATTCAAAGTTGGATGGATGCCATCTCTCGCTACCAGACCGGGTTTTCCCCAGAAAGTGGCCCAATTGTCTATGAAGCCCACATCGTTTGCTGGACACCACCTAGACAGCCAACGACGGAACGACGACATGCGGCTAAACATGTCATCGCTGGTCAGATTGGGGAGGGGTCCAGAGAAAACTACGGAGTCCAACATTAATTTAGCAAAGTTACACACCGACTGAACATTAATTTTAGTGACCTCCGATTGGCGTAATCGGGTGTCATCAGAAGTTACTTTACTCATTCATTGATGTCATGAGGTGGATTTTTCAGTTCCGGTTTTGGACTCTTATTTTGGTCAGTTTCCTGTTGTTCTCCTGTGTGATCTGGGTTAACTTTGTTTCTCCTTAGTCTATTAGTTTCACCTGTGCTAATTAGTCTTCAGTTCTGTCTACTTATACCTCCTGTGTTCCTTTGTTCCTTGTCGGAGCATTAAAGTAGGCAAGGCATGGTAAGGCAAGATTATTTATTTAGCACAATTCATACACAGAGTAATTCAAAGTGCTTTACAGAAATAAAGGACAAGTCAAAAATACATAGCCTAAGCAAGAATTAAAAGTGAAATTAATATTAAAGGAAACTGAGTGCAGATAAATAACTTTGGATAAAACACTCATATGTTATATGCCACACTAAAAAGAAAGGTTTTTAGCTGCCAACATTGCCAGAGATGAGGCTTGTCTAACATCATCAGGAAGACTATTCCAGGTTTTAGCTGCATATAACTGAAACGCTGCTTCTCCCTGTTTTGTCCTGACTCTGGGCATGAGCAGAAGGCATGTCCCTGATGCTCTCAGAGTTTGAGATGGTTCATATGGCATCAACATGTCAGAGATGTAATGTGGTCCTGAGCCATGAAGAGACTATACACAAGCAGTGCTGTTTTAAAGTCAATTCTCTGAGCCAGTCTAGTCTATTCTTTGAAGCCAGTGCAGAGATCTGAGAACAGGAGTAATGTGGTTGTACTTCCTGGTTTTAGTCAGGACCCGAGCAGCTGCGTTCTGAATGTACTGTAGCTGCCTTACAGCTCATTTTGAGAGCCCTGTGAACAGGCCGTTACAGTAATCTAACCTGCTAGAGATGAATGCATGGATGAGTCTTTCCAAGTCTGATTTAGACATGATCCCTTTGATTCTGGCAATGTTTTTGAGATGATAAAATGCTGACGATGTTATCGATTTAATGTGGCTGTTAAAGTTCAAGTCTGAGTCCATGATTACCCCTAGATTTCTGACTTGATTTTTAAATTTTAGAGAAAGAGACTCGAGGTGACTGACACTTTCTCTTTGTTTCTGTGGCCCAAAGATGATTATTTCAGTCTTGTCACTGTTTATTTGGAGAGAATTGTTTTGCATCCACAGAGTGATCTGTTCAATACAGCAGCACAGTGCATTGTCTGGTCCATATTCACCAGCTGTGAGTGAAATGTAAATCTGAGTGTCATCTGCATAGTTATGGTAGGACACATTATTGCTGCGTATTAACTGGCCTAAATGAAACATGTAAAGATCCCAAGATGGACCCCTGGGGGACCCCACATGTCAACACCATTTGGTCTGAGACACAGTTACCAACTTCAATGAAATACTTCCTGTCTTCAAGATAGGACTTAAAACATTTAAGGGCAGTACCAGAGATGCCTATCCAGTCCTCTAACCTTTGTAACAGGATCACATGGTCCGCTGTGTCAAAAGCAGCACTTAGATCCAGCAGTGCTAAGACAGAGACTCTGCCAGCGTCGGTGTTCAGACGAATGTCATTTGTCACCTTGATGAGGTCAGTTTCAGTGCTGTGATGGGGCCTAAAACCTGACTGAAAATCATCAAAGCAGTTGTTTAGCATGAGAAAGTCGGTAAGTTGTTGGTAAACAACTTTTTCAATGATTTTGCTTAAAAACGGCAGGTTTGATATGTACCATAGCATCAAGACTGCTCTTCTTCAGGAGAGGCTTGATCACGGCAATTTTCAAAGCCCTTGGAATTGTTCCAGACTGTAATGAGTTATTAACTAATTGAGTGAGTTGTGGTAACAAACTGCTTAGTACTGATTTCAGAAATCTAGTGGGTAAAACATCAAGGCAACAGGTGGATGAACTCAGACTGGGGATGATCTCTTCAACTTTTATGTCATTTAAAGGTGTAAAGTGTGTTAGTTCTACCAAGTGTCTCCTGGATGGCTGCAGAGTTGGTATCTGCCTTATGCAATTTATTGTTTGTTTAATATGCTGAATCTTATCATTAAAAAATAATGCAAATTCATTACAAAGTAAGGTTGGTTGCTTGTATGAAGAGGGATTTGTTTCTTACGTCAAGTGGCGTTTCTGTTTTTGCCTGTCTGCCTGCCCGCCGAGTGGCGGAGAATTTTCCGTGTTCGTTTGTGCCTGAACTCTGGGAAATAATCCTGCTTTTTGTCCTGTCCTTGGGTCTTACCTGTGGTAGAAATTTCTTTAAGTGGTAGAAATTTCTTTAAGTTTGAGAGTTGCTAATTCTCAGAAAACAACCACAAGTGTGATGAATCATCTCAGTTTAATCACGGGCCCGGAGAGTACGTCCTTGCAGAAAGTCCTCTCCCATCTGTGTTAAAAGACCAGTTTATATACATTTTGACAAGAAAGGGGTGGACTAATCTTGAACAGACTCCACATTGTTTGTTCAGGTACTATCTTCAGTCTTCTTACCATCAAAGAAACAAATTGTTGGCAGTTATTTACAACCTTCTACCCTAAAACACTAAACCAATAAAACAGACAGAACCACATACCATGAAAGGGTCAAGCAAACATTCAACCCCCACATTGGTTTAAGTTGGTGACCATTTGCTCTGTTGTAAAATCCTCACATACCTCTCCTCCTTCAACATCACCAACACCAGTTTCATGACATTTGAAGTATGTCACATCTTTTCAAATTAGCTTTCATCTCCAAAGGACAACTGCAATTCTTATTTGAATTTACGTATATGGCATAATGGCTGCAATTATGGACAACTGACTTCCATGTTCTGTTTGTTCATAATTTACTACAAAATAGAGATGTGGTGGATGCCTCAGTCAGCAGTTTGAAGTTTAGCTCTTCACAAAGAATTTTTGACACATACAATAAGCAGCCTTTTTGTAGTTTTAACTAGCTTCTATGAACAAATATGTAGTGTTTGATTCATCGCAGTTACAGAACGTATCTCGTTGTTGAACTCCGTGGCTTGTCAGTGCAACTCTCACAGCTAGAGGGATGCCCAGCCCTTGACTTACTTCTAGTCAGTTGTAATTTGTAGTTGAAGTGAATCGTGTGCTACTGCAAAACATTATTATTTGTTGTTTATGTTTTAACTTGGTGAGGATTTTAGCAGGCAAACAAAGCAGGTGAACAGCTCTATGAGATAGGAATGGAAATTCTAAACATGAACATAGAGCTGTGCGATATAATGTCCACAATCCACATGGAGAAAAGATGAAGATGATTTTGCAACACCTGGTGGAAGAAATAACAACTGCATTCTCGATGTTACGAGGCTAAAGGAAACTGCATTCCTACAAGAGCACTGAAAACACAGCTGTGGAAAGGTATGACACTTTGAAGGGTTTCCACTGTAGAAGCACATTTATGGTCCATTGAGAAATGTATTGTGTGGGCACCTGTGTATATGTGTCAGACACTAATGTAGTTTGAAAAATATCAGCATCATATGCCAATAAAACTCTTATGTGCACAAAGCAAAAAGTAATTTAGGGGTCGTCTTTAAGGGCTCTTTGTCAAGTTATCAAACAGCATCTGTAACTCCTTTCATAGCTTTTTGTACTGTTTTCAAACTGTAAAACTATCACTGCCTCACTGATTAGATAACACCCAAATATGATGTGAAGCCCTGTTTTCCTTGTGAATCCTGTTATATGTTTTAGTGTGTTTCATTAGGCTGGCTCAAATGTAAAAGGTAAGGCTTAATGTAATTATTTTAGATTATAATCATTGTTTTGATGATCATAGCTGGATCTTCAAATTAATTGTATGGGTTGCTTTCGTTGGTATTAGAGATAGAAATTCGAGACCAATACACAGCTGGGACTGAGCCGTCAGATCTCCTGAATATTGGATCATTACAGTACTGTGCTTTTTAGTGTTTTGCTTTCTGCTTTTTCCAGTGTTCTCACCAAAAGGTATCAAAGTAAAGTTCTCTGTCAATGAATTACTGGATGTTGAGGAGAGAGATGGAGAGGAAAAAGAGAAAGGCTCTGCAGATTTGTAAGTAAGGTTGCCAGCTGAGAGCTTCTCTTGGCTTTGGGAAACTAATCAATTTTTGCCTCTTCTGCTAGTTCTAATATACACTTATGTGCAACTTAGACACATCATCAGTGATGTATCATGGGGTCACTGGGTGTTTCGGGTCTCGCAACATCAGACACCCTCGCCCAGGCGACCCAGCTGGGGTTGCATCGGGTCCTCTATCCCCTGCTTTGACATTCGCCTGCCAGCACCTCATACTTGGACCTCTTCCTCTCGAAGGCCTCCTCCATCCGGTCTTCCCAGGGAACAGTCAACTCCAGCAGGACCACTTGCCTTGTTGTTTCTGACACCAGGACCATGTCTGGCCTGAGAGAGGTCACTGTGATGTTTTCCGGGAGTTGGAGCTTCAGGTCCCTTCAGCTGCCAGACCCGAGCTGCTGCCAGCAGCCCCTCTGCTTGACTCGGGCGCTGCTGTGGCTTCTCCCCAGCCCTAACAAAGGCGATGGACTGCCTTGTTGGTTGTTGGTATTTACTGGTGGAGATCCCTCTGCTGATGGCTTCTGCAATGACCCAGAGCACTTGGTCATGGCGTCAACGGTAACGCCCTTCTCCTAGTGCCCTAGGGCAGCAGCTCAAGATGTGCTCCAGCGATCCTCGTCCCTGGCAAAGAGGGCACAGTGGAGTCTCAGCCAAGAGCCAGCGGAAGAGGTTGGACGAGCTTGGTAGGAGATTGTACACTGACTGAATGAGAAACTTAATCCGGTGTGGCTCAGACCTCCATAGCTCTGTCCACGAGATCTTCCGGTCGGCTGCCTCATCCCATGAGGTCCATGCCCCCTGCTGCCGCATCCCTACTGTCCTACTGCAGCGGGCTTCCTCCACCCCTGCTTGGATCTCCTCCTGGATCAGGTGATGCCTTTCCTTTTCCTGGGACTTGTTGTAATGTGGTCTTGTGTTGCTCCCAAGACCTGCTCGTCCGGATGCCACTGTTCCCACCAGCTCTCTATGTTACAACCAGGACTCAGCCTGGTCGACTGCCACATGAGCCTTCCACTTCCTGCCGGTTCTTACTTCTATGCCAGCCGAGGAGACCTTGATGTCACTGGAGTCCCTATACAGCAGCAGCTCTTTTGCTCGGGTAACCATAAACTCCTCCGTTAGACTGCCGAAGGGCAGCTTCAGCTTGTTGTTCCTCCCGTACAGGGCGGTGCTGCTGAGACTTCGCGGTAGGCCCAACTACTTCTGCAGGAAACAGCTGACCTTCCTCTTGAAGCACTCGACGGTGGTCATTGCCACATCATAGACACGCAGTGGCCAGAGGAGTCGTGGCAAAATGCCATGCTGGTAGATCCAGGCTTTGTACTTGCCTGGTAGCCCTGACTTATCTACTGCTGTCAGCCAGCTTCCCAACTCCTCCGTTGTTGCCTGGATTGCTGCAGTGTCCTTCAAGGTGCAGTCATAGATCTTACCCAAGCTCTTCACTGGTTTCTCTCCCACAGATGGAATCTGGATGCCTCCTAGTGAAAAACGAAACTGGTCTGTCACCTTCCCCTTCTTCACAACCAGCAACCTGGACTTGGATGGCTTGAAGTTCATCCGGGCCCAGTTAATAAGATGTTCCAGGCCTTGCAGGATCCATCTACAGCCCGGGACTGATGTTGTAGTCACTGTCAGATCATCCATAAATGCTCTGATAGGGGGCTGCCGCATACCTGAGTTGGTGAGTGGGTCTCTACACTCCACCTCTGCTGACTTCACTAGCATATTCATGGCCAAGGCAAACGATATCACAGTAAAAACACTGATTTTAACTCAAATGAGGATCTTTTGGCTCCTCATTGTGTTGTATTGTGCTGCACTAATCCGTCCCATCTACATTGACTGAAAGGCTCATTGCGCGCGTCTTCGTCTGGTCGTTCAGTGCTTTTGTCTTCTCAGGTAAATCACATGACTATTCATCCTCAGACACACCCTCTTGCATATGGCCTTTCTGGACAAAAAGTGTCTTAGGAAATTTAAATCAGTGTATTGTTTACTGTGAATGTGTGAACAAGATGACATTCACAGCACTCTGAAGTAAACACTTTAGCCTACAACATGCAAGTCTCCAAAGTCTTGTGAACCAATGTTCTGTTTGTGTTTTATGGTCTTATTTCAGTGAGTAAAAGATTGTAGTTTTTCACTAACCATGCATAAACACTTTTTCCTCAAAAACACAATCATGTATAAACTTGCTGCTTACATATTATTGTAGCCAATTTTGTGCTGATTACAGTGTTATTAGACTTTAGACATTAATATGTTTAAAAGACACTGAAAAAAGCACAAATGTCAGGATATGTCAAAATTTGTCCAGGCCCCGAAAACCCCCTCAGACCCCAGAGGGTTAACAGAGACCGTTTTGTAATTAATTACTGTAGTAGGCAACACAGTAAGGGACTGGGTCCCACGAGGAAAGATAACAAGGGAGAACGGCTACTAGAGTAATGGGTTTAGTACTGGGTACTAAGAAAGAAGCTAATGCCTGGCCAGGGTCTAGTCTACCAACTTATTTGTCACTGTTAAATGAAGAAATTAGAAAAAAGTACAATACAAGTTGTAAGCAACTGTTTTGGTGAGTGAGTTTGGTGAGGCTTCAAACACGTGTTTTGAATTTGCAGGGTGTTACTATCACAGATGTATAAAGTGCTATCTGCAGGCCTCTGCCGATAATACTGGTGTTTATGCACAGTTTATCAACAAGGTGGATGCTCTTAGGAAGCGGCACGGTCTCTGTGTGGTTGTGATGTGGGAGTGTGAGTGGAAGCAGTTGATACAATCAGATCCAGCTGTTCAGGCCTTTCTAGCCAATTACAAGAAACCTGAATGGCTGAATCATAGGGACACCCTTTTTGGAGGTAGGACAAATGCTATGAAGCTCCTGCATGTGACAGACTGTGCTGCTGAGGAAAAAGTCCACTACTACGATTTCACAAGTCTTTATCCTACCGTTCAATCCAAGAAAGATTATCCAATAGGCCACCCTGAGGTGATTGTGGGTAATTTCGACAGTATTGAGAATTTTTTTTGGTCTTGTTAAATGTACTGTCTTGCCGCCTAGAGGACTCTTCCATCTTGTTTTGCCCTACAGATGCCATCACAAACTAATGTTTCCCCTCTGCCGAACATGTGCTGAGGCCCTGAATCAGGTTGCCGAGTGTATGCACAGCAACGGTGAGAGGCAGTTGTCTGGTTGGCAGTTGGCTCCCTGTAAAATATAGAATAGAATTTAAAATCTTTCTTCTCACATACAAATCCCTTCATAATCAAGCTCCTTCATACCTTAAAGACCTCATGGTACCATATTATCCCAATAGACCACTTCGCTCTCAGAGTGCAGGCCTACTTGTGGTTCCCAGAGTTCTCAAAAGCAGAATGGGAGGCAGAGCCTTTAGCTATCAAGATCCTCTCCTGTGGAACCAGCTCTCAGCCTGGGTTCAGGAGGCAGACACTCTCTGTACTTTTAAGGCTAGACTTAAAACCTTCCTCTTTGACAAAGCATATAGTTAGGGCTGGCTTCAGGCAACCCTGAACCATCCCTTAGTTAGTTATGCTGCTATAGGCCTAGACTGCCCGAGGACCATCGGTGCACTGAGCTCCCCTACCCTAACCCCCCCCCCTCTTCTCTCCCACCTCATGTATATTCCACCATTGAATGTTACTAACCTTGTGCTCTCTCTCTCCCCTAGTTTGTGCTCTCTCCCTCCCTCTCTCTCTCTCTCTCTCTCTCTGTACCTTCTGCAGGTGTCCCTGGTCCTGGAGCTGTTTATCGCTGATGTGCAGTTACTGGCCCCACCAACTTGCAGTGTCTATTTGTTGTTTATTGTTGCTGTTCTTTTCTCTCTGCTCTATCCACTCACCCCAACCGGTCGAGGCAGATGGCCGCCCAAACTGAGCCCGGTTCTGCTGGAGGTTTTTTTTCTTCCGTTAAAGGGAGTTTTTTCCTCTCCACTGTCGCCAAGTGCTTGCTCATAAGGGAATTGTTGGGTTTTTAGTTTTAGTTTTTGTAAAGTGCCTTGAGATGATTTGTATTGTGATTTGGCGCTATACAAATAAAAAATAAATTGAATAAATTGAAATTGGTACCTGGGTGTCTTTTGAGCTTGAAAAAGCTATTGAAAAGGGCTATCGGGTTCTTTGCATTGATGAGGTCTGGCATTTTCCAAAAAAGAGCAACACTCTCTTTAAAGCCTATGTCAAGACATTTCTAAAATGTAAGCAAGAAGCATCTGGCTATCCCAAGTATGTCAAAACCGAGGAGGAAAAGCAGAAATATGTACAAGACTATTTCATTCATGAAGACATCAAACTCGATCCTGACAAGATAACCGTCAACAAGGCAGTCAGGAGCTGTAACAAGTTACTTTTAAAATCCCTATGGGGGCGTTTTAGTATGAGAACCAATCAGGGGTCGTGTGAGTTGATCACAGAGCCTGAGAGGTTCACAGCGCTGATGTTTAATGATTGTATCGATGTCAGACAATTCTGCCTCATTCCCGTTCAGCATGATTGTGAGCGGGCCGTCGAATAGTGGAAAAACTTTTTTTGTCAAAAACATAATTGAAAATGCACAGTGGCTTATTTCGCACAAAATTGATAACATTGTATATGTATATTCATGCTGGCAGCTTCTGTATAATCAACTCCTAAAGATTAGAGATATAAACTTTGTCAATGGTCTGCCAGAATCACTGGGGGACGACAACCTCCTACCTCCAGACAAAATTAACCTCCTGATTATTGATGATCTGATGAACGATGCCAGCGGCAATTTGGAGGTTCAAAATGTTTTTACAAAATATGTACATCATAGAAATCTGAGTTGTATCTATCTAGTACAGAATTTGTTCATACAGGGCAAGGCCAGTCGCACTAATTATCTAGTGTTATTTAAGAACCCCTGAGACAAATTTCAGATAACGCTGATAGCCCGTCCGATGTATCCCGGTAACACCAAATACTTTTTAGAGGCTTTCAACGATGCCACAAGTGCTCCTTATGGTTACTTACTCATTGATTATAAAGCCAAAACACCCAATTGTCTGAGACTCAGATCGGATCTGCTCTCCACACAGCAGGTTGTCTACATCCCTAGAAAGCTAAAGTAACAATGTCACTCCGTATGCAGAGAAATTTGGCACTGCTGGAGTTATTGCTTAAATCACCAAAACAGCGTAGGCTCATCATAACTAACAGCGCCGACGACTTTATAAAAGCATTGGGTGAAATAGCTCTCAACGTGTTGAGGGGCCATATTCCTCTCAGTGACCAGCAGTATAAGCAGCTGAAAAAGCGGAAATCTGTCATCAGACGCATAGCAGATAGAAAACTGGCTAGTTTTAGAAAAAGAAAGCTCATCAATCAGTCTGGTGGTTTTCTACTCCCCTTGCTAGTCGCTGCAATCCCCTTTATAATCAGCCTTATTAATAACAGAAGATAGATATGGAGCATACGCACAAAATGTATCTGGTGCCACACAATCAACTGGAAATGCTAAAGCAGCAGCAGAGCAACGAGACCATAAGACAGACGGCACAGAATGAGCTCGATCGGGAAATGTCACATGTTACAATTACCAGACACTGATGTTCACGAGAAAGCTAAAAAGTATACAGCTATTCTACAGAGATATTTGTCGCTGGTGAAACAGGGGGAGTGTGAAAAGAATGTCCTGACACTGTCTCTACCACCACCACCACCACCAAGGATTGCAGCTGGTGATGCAGGTGACGAGGGTAGTGTGAAAGATTTGGTTGTGCAGGATGTATTGAATCATATCCCCCACAGACAGAGGAAAAATGCAGAACACATTTTGTCAGCCCTGTCCAGGGCTGGAGATGCAGTTTCATGGACAGACCAGGGTGAGCTCACTATCAATAAGCAGACATTTGGGGGTACACATCTATATGATTTGATTAAAAGAGTTACAGCCCCATACCGGGTGTCTGCAAGCATGGTGCCACAGGGTTGGACTCAATTTTTAAAAACACTGGCAAGCCTAAATGTACCATTATCTGCTGTATCAAACACTCAGGCCCGTAGAGATATTGAAGAGATTAAATCGGGTAAGAACTATAGTCCTCCTCCTCCACACCACAAACACAGCCACCATCATCATCATATCATTTCCAGTAAAGCAAAAAAAAGCAGCCCAGACATACTTGTACATAGATCTAGGAGGGGTGCTCAACGCAAAACTAACCGTGCATTCTGGGTACAATACTAATTTTTTTATTGGAATAATTTTTTAATAACTTTATATGTATGACATTATTGAATGTTTATTGATCTGATGAATTTATTTGTACAATGATTATTTTCTTGCATCATGAATAATAAAACACACTATGGCAACATGTATATTGAAATGTCTTTTTTATTACTAATATTTTATACGTGTCATAATTGCCCATTGTACACATGTAAAATGTTGCTGTACAGGTACAGGACTGATTCTATTGACAAAGCGTAAAACCATGGCATCATTGCGGGTAAGATCAGAGCTATATTTGTCGATAAATTTTTTGTAAGAAATCCTCTTTTGTACATGCCAGAGAAAAAATACACAGTGTTGACCGCACGTTATGGAGAGGGGCGACTGTACCTGGACGTGTGAGTATAACACTCTGCGGGCATTTTTAATGAGAAAGTTGGATATATGTGTTTGAAATTTATCTGGAGCATTGCCATAACTGTCAAAAAACCAGGTCTGATGATCGACTGTGAAATATACGGCCAACCAGTGCTCGCCTGGCAGGTAAGATGGGTCTGTGTTGACGACCAAGGCAGCAGGTCGTCGTGAAATTTTGAGTTTGGCCAGCTGATCGCACGGTAACACACCCAGAAAATGAACATTTTTACTAATTATCCTTCTGATGACACAAGTCAACTCAATTGTGTTCATATCCTGCTGCTGCTGTGACTCAATAGTAGTCCACCAACACCTGTCTGCTGTTTGATATCTCGATGACTGAATCAAACACTGCATAACAGATGTTAACGGTTGTGGGAGAGGCGTTCGGAACCTCACTTCCATCCTCACATTCCCGGTCTTGATCAGGGACACATTACTACCACCACCGCTGTCTGGTTCAAGGTTGAAACAATACAGAGTGTAACCGTTTCCAAATGCTTCTCTTGAAATGGCTAAGGGCCTGTCTTTAAGATGTCTGCCTGTGGCTTGTATCATTTGATAATATTCCCTGACATACTGTCTTCTGGGAAAGTGTGGCTGCAGCGGCTTTGCTGGGTACGTGTGTCCGTCAACATAGAGACTGACAAACTCTGCATCCAAATATTCAAAATTAAACGGATTTCTGGCATAGCTTCCTGTGTACGATTCGTTGTCGACGAATGTTACTACGATAAATTTCGGCACCTGCCCTATGTAGAGATTCTCCTGGTTGCAGACTCTTGTTCCTGCAGGGACTGAGAATGTTTTCAAGGTCACTCTGTCTACGGCATATTTTACGTTAGTATGTTGAAGTACACGCCCATGTGCCAGCCTTAGAGCTGGAGAGATTGAGACTTTCTTCACAAAAAGGCTGGCTGTCAGGATTTTCACGGCATATTGGGTATTAGGCGCTGCCATTAGACAGAATTCATCTTTTGAACGTATAAATTTCATAGAGATGTCAATACCGTTAAGCAACAATTTCTCCTGAAAGAACAGATCAGCGTGTATGGGAGCTATTAATTCCACAATCCTGCTGTTTTCTGTATATGCGCCCCTAGTTTTCAGCCCTGTATTGTTCCCATCCAGGGCCACCGCGTTCATATGGCCGGGAGTGTCCATAGGAAATAGCGCAGTACCAAACTGTGGCAAGACTATCCGGGCCATAATTAATTAAACATTCCATAATTCCTCTATAGGGGTAAGTATTAGACGCTTGGGTAATAAACCTATCTCCGAGCATTACATCGACCTGGGAGAATAACGTGCTCTGATTTTACACACTCGGCCGATTGTTTGTGGATGAGCGACATGTTTTAAAATATGTCTTGATGCGTAGCTCTGTGCTTCTGTCCGCTCGTTTTCTTTCTGACGGTGTTACAACGTCTACCGGCCTTTTTAACCTCCTTCTTCTTCTTCTTAGCTCTGTGTTTCACAGCGAGAACCCCTGGGGGTCTCTTAATCCCCCTGCTTGTGTAGACACTCACCCCACCCCTCCTCCTGCTGTTGCTGCTGCCCGTTCATAATTCTGCGGCTGACCTTTGACACCACCTCTCCCGCAATATTTGCTGCAGCCGTTTTAAGGTGTCTTACAATCACGAAACCGCTTTTAAATAAGGGGACAGCCATCCTGAAAAGGCTACGAAACAGACCTCCCAGGCCATTTCCATATTGCATTCGTGAGCCTATAAACCCTGGTAAATCACCGCCTGCCTGTGCGTTGTAATATCTGAGAAGTCTCTCACTGTTGTCAGAGTTGTAAGGCACGCGCATCGCCATCTTTTCTGTCTATTTCACAACCCTACAGGTCTGAAGTGAAGTTTTACTACTACGTAGAGAAATGCGATATATTCGTTTTGGTCGTCCTTTAATGTCACCTGTATAGTGTCTAACACTGGGTTTGCCAGCTGTACGTAGTGAGGCTTGTCGAAAGACAATGTGCGTATTTTGGCCTTGCTGTCCCCTAATATGCTGACGCATCTGAGCAAGGGCACGTATGAATCCCCAACCAGCTGATAATCTACGATGTCTGAATATATGAAAATATTATATAGTCCTGCATGAATGTCTGCTGCGTATGGGGCTATAAATGACTTATTTCCGGTAGGAATAGTTACTTGTTTGTCCGCCTCAAATCCTAGTATTGCAGCGAGGCGTCCTTTAAATCTCACAGCAGTCCCGGCTGTGCCTGTTATGAAAATTCTGTTGGTATTGTGATTATACCACATTTTTTGGCCCACCGCATGCGATAATTGTGTCCTACATGCAGTATTGAATTCATGGACGACTGCATCTATGGCCTCATAGTGAGCCATAGGTATTGATATTTTAACATGTTCGGTACTCTGACCCTCTTTTATCTATACTTCTGCATCGTCTTGGAGAAAGCTGAGCCACGTAGCAGGATATTGGAACTCGCTGATCCCTACCTCATAAGGCTCGTCTAAATGTATGGTCTTGGCTAGTTGTGTTCTATAGTTCCATATTTTATTGTTTGGATAGATGTGTTGCTGGGGAGCGTTATATAAAAACCCGTTTCTCTTATTCATTCTCTCTTTCTCTCTCGTCTTCACCCTTAGTTAGTTATGTCTCTTTTGAGAGTTTAACTCTTTCTCACTGCTTTTTGAATTCCTCTTTTCTCACTACATTATATATCCACGACGTCTTTTGCAGCTACCCATGTATTAAATTTTTCAGGCCAGCCCGCCCATTTAACCAGCATTTTTTTTTCCCACGTTTGTCCAATATTTTCTCTATTTTATAGGGTTTGTTTTTATTTATGATTACAGGTTGAAGCTCTTTATGATAAAATGATCCTCTCACAACCTCCCCAGCTAGGTCACACAATTTGTATACAATAGGCACCGTGGACAGTCGCTCTGTGATGGTGAAATATTTGTCCGTGAAAGTTTGCTTATAGCCTTTACTAAACAATCCTCTGTGCTTTGAAATTCTGTGTCGCCCACGTTGAATCTAGCACGGGTTGTTTCAACCTGTGGCTGGTACAGCGTTTTACGCACCACCATCTCATTGTTTTTATCCACACTAGCGGGTGTTCTTTTTATTGATCTATGATATGAATTATTATATGCTAGGAGCATATCATCAATACAGTCAATGTATCTATGTGAATTGACGGCTGTCAAATAACGCCACATTTTGCTCTTCAGCGTGCGGTTAAAATGTTCCACCACGCTGGCTTTAGTCTCATTCATGGTAGAGAAATGCTTGTTATATTCGTTCATCAGCGTCTTAAAGTGTTTATTATAAAATTCTCCCCCGTAGTCCGTTTGTAGCTTTACAGGTACACGTCCTTCAGATAATATGTCCCTGAATGCCTTGGTGACAGCAAGGCCCGATTTTGTCTTAAGACATCTGGCTAAAATTCTTAAATGCAGGGGCATGTAGAGTATACGCATCTTGGGAAATTAGAAATTCTTTAACATCAGATAAAGCTGGGCTTACTCCTGTTTGCTCCTTCACGGCTTCACGTAGCTTGTTAATACCGGCTAAGCCTCCAGGATTTGCAGGATCATAATATATTTTATCCATCAATCGTTCCATGGTGGGTGTCAATAAAACAATAATGCTTTTCTTCTCAGTACTTGATTTTTATTCACATAAACACCAGGTATACTGTTGTGCAGGATGACTTCAGCTGCTCCTCGAATCCTTGCATCGTCAGCCTCAACGCCACCGGCCTTGAGGAATGCAGAAAGAGCCGGTATGAAGCGCTCTGTCCACAGTCTCCTCAACAGTAGGCCGAAGCATCTCGTCAGGAACCCTGCGGGGAATTCCCACAAACAGTCGTGGCCATCCTGAGATGGGGCATCTATCTTGCACGCATAGCACCATTCTTCACGATCTTCCCAACACAGCCCAAGCGCTCGGGATGCCAAATGTTCAATAGCGGTTTGGAGCAGCTCCACAAATACATCATTTGGGTTTTCGGGTTGTTCGGCCATATTTTCTGGTGTTGTGTTTCCGGGGTGAGCGGGCATGTTTTCATCAGTACTTCCGGGTTGATCATTGGTGGCTTTGTACAGTTGTCGTCGTTCTGATTCCGTCAGCGGTCCATCGATTTCTTGTTTTTTGACAAAAATACACAGAAAAACACTGTCAAGTCACAGAATGATGATTGAAAAAATACCAGATACATGCATGCATGCATACAAACACATCGTTACATACCGTAGAGCATCACAGTGTCTGTTCCGCTGCTTGATTCGGCGCCATGTTGTCAGCAGTTTCAGAATCATTAAAACATAGACGCCTTCTAACACCATCGAAATCCCTACCGACATTGTCCTGCATGATCGCTTCATCAATCTCCCTAAACACACCCTGCATACCGACCCAATCCCCCCATTGTATGAACATCCACTCTGTGAAATACCGAGCACATGCGATGTGAGTCACGGGGTACGGGTGGTCTGGACGTTTTGAGTTCAGGTGTTCAGCGGTGATGCGTGCACGGTCATTGCAGACTCTTAAAAATATAAACTCGTCAGATGGAGCTTCATATCTGTCTGCTAATACCCTGTACAACCCAGGCCCGTCAACGCTTGGCCATTGCATCACATAAATACGATCGTCCGGCCCTTTACAATTCAGGTCCTTGCACACCACGTCGCGAAACAGCCACCAATCTCTCACACCCATCCTATGCCCTTGACCGAGGCCCCATTCCTGCTCACTAGCAACCTCTGTCGCCTTAACCTTCACTCAGTTTGTCGACCAGAAGGACAGTTACATGACTTCTTGACAGCAGAAAACTATGACCTGTTGCTTATTTCTCATCAAGCTGGATCCAGTAGCAACAGGGCTTCCTCTCTGAGAGCCGTCGCTGCAGCAGAGAAAGCCGTTCTAGCGTCACGCGATTTTGTTTTGTTTGCGATTTTGATTTAACATTGATGGTTCCACACGCCGTTGCACACATACTATACACACAGCGTTGGTTAAGATATCACACTATTTTGCTTGAAATGCCTAACATCACTGTCAAAAGGTGTAACATGCTAAACCCTGCAACTCTTCTTCCGTCATCCTGTTGCCTAAACAGATCTCAGTTATGAAATGTGAAGCTCACACTAACAAAAAAGATCCAATTTCTACAGGAAACTCAGCAGCAGGCGCCGCTGCAAAGCTGCAGCCACGATGGGTCAGATGTTTCACCTCACTCAACTTTCTCTCTCATAGGAACTCAACCTACAGGCTGACTTGTCAACCATGCAGTCACTAGCAAGTATATCATAAAAAAATCTGTGGAGAAACTCTGGCGCAAAATTACAAAAAAGGGATATGGCTTGGCCCTGACAACAAACCTTGTTTACCTAAAACTTATTTCCATCTCTATGCAAAGCTTGTTCATGGTAAAGATCATGCATCCAAAGGAGGGATGTGTACATAACCACTGGTACACCAGGGGTTTTTTAACATATGCAGCTGAGTACTGCAGAAGATGTATAATCTGTGTGGCACATAAAGCCATTGGTGCCATTAAAATGCCATTGCAAAGCCATCCCCCACCTGATGGCCCTTTTCAACACTGGATGTTTGATTTTATTGAACTCTTAACATGCCAGAATAAGAAATACTGCTTGACGATGGTCTGCATGTTCAGCAAGTGGGTAGAGGTTTGTCCTTCTTCCAAACAGGATGCACCCACAGTGTTAAAAGCCCTGATCAGAGACATCATTGTACGATGGGGTATTCCAAAAATGATCAGCAGTGACAATGGTCCTGGGTTCACCAACAAAGTGTTAACCCTCTGGGGTCTGAGGGGGTTTTTGGGGCCTGGACAAATTTTGACATGTCCTGACAATTGTGCTTTTTTCAGTGTTTTTTAAACATATTAATGTCTAGAGTCTGATAACAGTGTAATCAGCACAAAATTGGCTACAATAATATGTGAGCAGCAAGTTTATACATGATTGTGTTTTTGAGAAAAAAGTGTTTATGCATGGTTAGTGAAAAACTACAAATTTTTACTCACTGAAATAAGACCATAAAACACAAACAGAACATTGGTTCACAAGACTTTGGAGACCTGCATATTGTAGGCTAAAGTGTTTACTTCAGAGTGCTGTGAATGTCATCTTGTTCACACATTCACAGTAAACAATACACTGATTTAAATTTTCTAAGACACTTTTTGTCCAGAAAGGCCATATGCAAGAGGGTGTGTCTGAGGATGAAAAGTCATGTGATTTACCTGAGAACACAAAAGACGCACTGAACGACCAGACAAAGACGCGCATAATGAGCCTTTCAGTCAATGTAGATGAGACGGATTAGTGCAGCACAATACAACACAATGAGGAGCCAAACGATCCTCATTTGAGTTAAAATCAGTGTTTTTACTCTGAGGACAAGCTAAAGGAGCGCCGCTTCACGTGCGTAACGCGCCATCATCCAAACGCGCAGAAAAAGTGAGTAAATTCTATGATGAAGTTTGATATTTTGTGTCATTTCTCGGGGGTGTGCACATATTTACCTGGTTCACCTGAGATTATTTACATGTGAACAGTGGACAGTGTACAAGGCGGGACCGCATTACCTGTAATGAGGTGAGACAGGAAAAAACGGACTTCTCCTTACGTTCATACGGATTAAATAAAAAGTGATGAGTTGTTTTTGACTTGAATTGTTTCACTCAAAAGAAAACATTTCAAGCTTTCTAGCCATATAATTATTATTTTTATGAGGCAAGTATTCGCTGACATTCTGGTTGTTTTATTTACGCGTCTGTGAAGAGAAATGGCAGAGACAGAAAAGGCCGAGAGCGCACCCTGTCGGCTTTCTTTATTTAAAAAAAGCACAACGTTTTGTTGTTATTATGATGGTATACCACTAAAACTAGACCCTTTACAAATTTGAATGATATACTTCTTTTATCTGTACGATCAGAATTGACGGAGTCATTTCGGCCTTATCAGAAAAAGATGCATCAAAACGCACCGGCGTGTTTGTCGACCCCAGAGGGTTAAAAGATCTATCTGACTACTTTGGGTTTGATTTCAAATACCATTGCTCTTATCATCTACAGAGTGCAGGTGCAGTAGAATGACAGAATGGCATACTCAAGAGCAAACTAACAAAATGCTGTGAAGAAACAGCCCTTTGTCCACAGGTGAAAGCTGCTCTGTCATCAAGAACCACCGGAGGAAACACTGGAAGCAGAGAAGATTCACTGGACCACATCAGATGCTGCTGACTATGAACACAGCAGTGAAGGTGGAGAGACATACTTCGTGGGTCCACGCCAGTCACTGTAAGAGGATTCCAACACCAGACAACGACCCCCACCCAGATGTACCCCGACTGGACAAGGAAACAGCTGCCACGGAAGACGATCAACAAGGCACAGAGAGTCAAATTTGTCACCTGAAATGTTCACCTCGGTGAGGGGGGAGGAGTGCTGATTGGTCAGGGCCCACACTTCGAGCTCCAATAAACATCAAGACAGGTGAATACAGGAAGGTGACAAAGACGATATCTGGTGCCCAACGATAGAGAAATCACGCAGAACAAGTGCATCCTCTCTCTTCACTGTGATTTCAACAATCACGTGAATGAGTTACAAATTATGGCAAGATCAGCAGATCACACAGAAGTTCACCACCAATACAGGACGGACAAGGAATATGACTGAACCTGGACATTTGCTCAACAGCAGCTGAGAAGACATTCTGACTACATTGACACCAGTACTTTGATGCCGTGGTTGGAAAATGAAAAGCTTTTCTTGTTTCTTCCCACAATTTGGGCTCTCTCTCTCTCTCTCTCCCTCTCTCTCTGTTCTCTCTCTGTACTTTCTGCAGGTGTCCCTGGTCCTGGAGCTGTATATTGCTGATGTGCAGTTACTGGCTCCACCAACCTGCAGTGTCTATTTGTTGTGCCTTGACATGATAACACTGCAAATTGGTATGACACAAACATTACTCAATGACAATTCCTCCCCTGTATCTCTTTACACCTCTGATTGGGAAGTTCTGTTTCATGAAGAAGACATCAGTGTCTAGCCCTGAGCAATATTCCTGGAAAAATAAGTGACAAAATGTTGTGAAAGTCTTTGTGAATTAACATTCCTGAGAAAACATCCTGATTTTTGCTCTGCCTTAAGAAATCCTGACCATTTTTATTAACCTTTTTAGCTGTGGTTATCAGAATGATAGGAGGGACATGTGAGGGAAATTTATACATTGACAGACAAATGTCTACTACCCCCCTTTTGTGTCCTATGTTAATTCAATAAAGACTTTTAACACTGCTTTGTAGTCACAAGGAAGCAGACGGAAAGTCAGGGAGACGCTAATTATATTATGTATGCCATCCTGCCGGAATGATTTACATGTGAGTGACTGATGTGTACGGAGGTGTCGATGTAGGTGTTCTTCAAGAGAAACTACGTTATGCGCCGGGCAGCGATACTAAAAAATATCTTGCCCTCGACACTGAGTGAGATGATCCTAAACTGCTCGATGGTGCTTGAGCTCTCCTCCTTTGGGATCCAGACACCCTCTGCATGTCTCCACTGCTGTGCCACCTTCCCCCTTCTCCAGATGACTCTGAGGATCGACCATAGTCGCTTCAAGAGTCTGGGGCATCTCTTGTAGACAACATATGGCACTCCTCTGGGGCCTGGTGCTGAGCTGGTTCTAGCAGCTTTCACAACCTCCTCCACTTCTTTCAAAGTTGGCTTCTTGGTGTTAAATGCCGAGGTGGGTTCTGGTGGAGTTATCAAGGTCCTACATGGCCCAAGATCTTCCTCTCTTGCACTGTCACTGTAGGTGACACTGAGGTACTTATCCACCTCATCTACAGTGCAGGCAAGGTGGCCACTTCTTTTCTGCCCGAGGATCTTCTTGGTGAAGCCAAAGGGATTTGAGATTAAGGCCACATGTTTCCTGGCTCTCTCCCTACCCCTCCTCCTATGCCACTCGGCTCAACGGAGAGTGCTGAGTTTTTTCCTCAGGATGTACCGGAGCTCTGCCAGCCCGGCCTTCTCCTCCTCCCTTGCCTGCTTAAACTGCCGTCCTAGCACTCTAAGCTCTTGCCGAAGCTGGCTGATCTTCACCTCCCGTCTATTTGGCTCCCCTAGACCTCTGTTTGCTAGAAAATAGCTTCACACTTTCTCTTCTGAAGATTTATTGGCACCACTTGCCAAACTTTAAGCAGCCCTGTCCAATTTTTTTTCATACTGGGGTTATGATGATCAGTTAAACCTGCTATAATGTAACAAGAATATCATACCAGCTGCAAAGAATTCTATTTACAATTACAAAAATTCAGTTAACCAAGCAGCAAAGAGCTGATACAGACATGCTGCTGAATTGTGTGGACTTATAAAGTTTGATTATTTAGGCAAGCCTCTCTGATGTAAATGAGGAAAAACAAAATAATGGGAACACCAGTTGTTTTGCATTTTGCTTTAAATATTATCATCGACAGGCTTTTTTATTCTTCAACAGACTGCATTGACACTTCTAGATTTCTTAGATTATGAAAATACAATTTCATATTTCGCAAAGATAATAAATCATATTGTTTTTATTTTCACTTGATACTGTGCATGCCTGAGTGATAGGGAACACTAAGCATGAGGCAGTACACATTGGACACGTCTAATGACGATTAGCCAACCAGTCACATTCAAAGGCAGATTTTCTGAGGCAATTTGCTCCTAGCATTTATCTAAAATTACCATGTGTTAAACTGAAAAATACATGCTATGACAAATTTGTTCATTGTCAGACAAAAGCTATTGTATAACAAAAGCTGACATTTCCTGCTAACTGCACTTTGAATAATTATGTGTCATGGAGAACAGCAACACCGAAATCAATGTCTGAAATCCCAACACAAATGAGAAATGGGTGACAGTGCTGATAACAGCGTGAAATTGAAGCTGGCTTTGTTGGAACAAATAAAGTCAGTGGACACTGTTTGCTCTTACTGAATCATTAATACATATAGCAGACAAGAAAACAAAGCAATGCACTGAAACTGCATCAGAAACACTTACTTAATTCAAATAGAGATGTCTGACTATTTATATGTTGAATAGCACAATACCTGGAGGTGTTAGTGGATTGTTTAAAGTCTTGAACAGTTTTAAGAGCATAATAAATACCAAGGTAACATTTCTGTATAGGATAAGTAAATGGAAATATTCATTTAAATGAGACACTTGGGTCAGTGGTTGCTGGCACTAATATGCCAAGAAATGAAGCAATACACCAACAAAAGCACTGAAACAACTACTACTACCAGCCACTGACTTCGAAAATGAAGTGCACTGACCAAATCTGTTAATCATTAGGAGCAATTGCTTATTACAGTATTGGTAAAATGCACTGTGTTCTTGATGCCTAACATAAACAAAGTTATTAAGCTCTACAGGAAATTCAGCTTTTTTTGCATATTTGTTTTAGGTTTCAAGCTTTGACTATGCGGTTGTTTGCATTTAAAAAAAAGTCTGTTAAACCCACTGTACACTGTACTGCTTCCATCAAATAGCAGTCACAGTTAACAGCTAAATAGTGAACATAAATACGCTTTTAGCAGCTAAAATTGTAAAGACCAGAGATAATTAACAGAAAGCTAAAAAGAATGAATACTGGAACTTTGTCAAGCTGCCAGAAACAATTCCTAATAAATTATGTTGTTCCATGCATGCCAGAATTGTAAAGAGGGAATATCTGTGTTACTGTTCATATATTCAGCCGTGACAAACTTATAGGATGGTAATATGTCAGTTTTTTTTAGAGCTTATTTGCCCAAGTAGACAAAAGAAAAAAATTCAATAAATTGGTGCAGCCTTAAATTCCATCATATAATTGTAAATCATATTTTGTGTACAATATACCCTAGTTTGCCATTGATTGTATGTTTATTGATTGAATCTAAAGAAATCTGCCAAATGCTGCAATAAAATATTAAATTACTGACAAATACTGTGCCTGAATGCATGGCTGAGGGTGCCGTTTAACTCCCGTGCCGCTCACACTACACCTCCTGATCCGATATGATGTCAAAGTGACTGTCCCCATGATTATATGTGTGTTTCAGGCATTATTACTCTTACCACTGTACTCCACTATCTGCAGTGGACACAACACAACACCTGCTGATCTAACCTGCTGTCCATATGCATGCACACACTGAAAGTGTGCTTAGAAAAATGTGCCCCACAACCTTCCTGGAAAAGTTCAGAGCAGGATGATAAAGAGAGAAAAAAAAATCATCTACCTTTGAGAGCAGATGAAGTAATATGAGTGAAACTGCCAAAGATCATAGCAATTTGCCAAATAAAAATCATGGTGCTGGAACTGCACAAAAGGGAGAGCTGACTGGCATGCACCTATGTCGGTCTCATTTGCAACCTCATTTCTCTTTTACCTACTCAGAGTCAGTAGTTTTCTTGTTCTTGTAACTTGGAAAAGAGGCAATTTGTCAGATAAGAGTTATGATGTCCAAAGTCTCAGCTCCTTGTTGGTGCGAGCAGAGGGGCCTGGCTAATGTGTCTCTGTCACAATGAGCCCCTGTCTATAAAACTCTCCCATTCCTCTCATGCACTTTGTCTTCTGGGTGAATGTGATTCTGTTCTTGTGTCTGTTTGCCTGCTTCTCTCAGTTTTGGCTTTTATGATGTTGCTTCAGTCATCCGTCCACCAATCTGAGTCATGGGAAGCTTGGGGGCAGTGAAAAACAGCATTCAGCTTAAACCCCTTTAACACTTGTTAATATCACCTGTAAACACATCTAAATGATTTGCCACATTATCTCATTGACATCCACATGTTTAAATCTTGTGGCAGTTGACAGATTTCCTCAAATGCTTGTAATGACTTGTTCTCCATTAATGAGTGCTCTACGGATTGATTTAAATGTGTATTGTGATCCATGCTGCTAGCAGTCTGGTGGATTGTACTTGTGCTTCCTGGTTAGATCTAAGCACTAAATGTAAGATCATAACTATATGTGTGTTATGATTCACTGACAAGCAGACCCAAATGCACAGACTGACAAACGTGGATATGATAAGGAAGGGCTTTAATGCCCACAAATACCGGTAAGGCAGAGTCCAAAAACCAGGCAGTAATATCAAACCAGAAAATCAGTCTAGACAGGCAAAGGTATCCAGACGAAAGACAAAACGGTAATCCAAAATGACAAACAAACAGAGATCAGAGGCCTGTTTCAGAAAGCGGGTTCAGTGACAACCCAGAGTTTGTTAACCCTGAGATGAGGGATACTCAGGGTTTTCAGTTTCACGAAGCAGGCTCAGATTAACTCTGAGTCCGTTACCGTGGTAACCTGCCAGCGAGCAGATTTTGTTCACAGAGTTGTTTACTGAGCCAATCAAAAGAAATTCTTTCAATAGCTCTTTGTTTTTTTGCAAGTGGACATTTCCTTTATAACATTGGTGATGCAGAACACATTTCAAAGGCAGCCGGGTGTCGCGCAGTCAGAAATGTGACCCTTGCGCTCAAACGTCTGCTGTACAGCTTTGTGGTCTTCCTCCATCACAGACCCACACATCTTATCAAAAAGGAATTCTATAAAATTGCAGGTATCACAACAACAATTGGCACATTCTGCCTGTAGCTTTGACACTTTATGCACCAATCAATTTGCATATTTTGGTGTTTCCAGGCGTGATCGGCTGTATAGATGGGACTCATATCCCTGTTGTGGCTCTCTCTGTAAATGAAGGTTATGTCAATAGGAAGTCCTTGTTAGGATCTATTACCACTTTTGCTCAGAGCTCAATGATTCTGACAACCACGGAGGAATAGTTAAAACAAGGGTTTATTTCAACGGTAGAGAGGACGGTTCTGGTGGAAGACCTGGGAGCGCCAACTGGATCTATATGAATTAGACAGTAAAATAATTAATCACGGCAGAGTTTCAATCAACAAATAGGTACAGACTAATTTACTTGTTACCTATTCTGCTCTCTAAGACCCCTGAACCGAGAGGATCCATTAGTAACAGCAATCGATGACCACAGAGTGGTGTCACACAGTGGTGTCACCAAGCGGGAGATGACTGTTAGAATAAGGGCATTGTAAATTGCTAACTGTGTTATGAGAATTGTCATTTTGCAGACAGATTTATGTAAAGGGTGTAACCAGGCATGTCATAGTTGAGGAAACCCAGGTTTTCTGTGCAAATCACCAAGACATGCGAATGTATGGATGTGAACTCTGTATGAACTCTGAAGTTAACCTATGTTTCAACTTTCCCCTGTTGTGTAAAGTGAGACGGTGCCTGGAACCCATGTAACCACCTCCAGATATAAATTAAAGTGTTCTAAGCGGGCTCGGGGCTGCAGCCGGGGATAGCACAGAGTGTGCGTCTCCTAAAAGTCACGAGCTCAACCTAGAACCTAGAAAAGAAAGTCTCTGTGTAGATGTTTGATTAGAACCAACATTTATTGGTGTTTCCGCCCGGTTCCCAATACAGCATCAACGGTGAAGAGGAGGACGAGGACGCTGGAAAACTGTGCACAGTCGGTCCCATAGGGGACCGAGGAAAATCCACCCTCGTGAATTCGACGGGAGGTCGGTGTCTACTCGCCTGAAAGATCCTCTTCACTTCTGCTGCTTGACGGAAGCCGGACAAGAGACGTATCTGCAGAAATAGGTGAGCTGCGTTGACTTCTATGTCTGGGACATAGCAGTGTCAGGGACACTAGAAAGCAGCTGTAAGTTCGTCAGGGACGAACCCTATGTCAGGGACATAGTAGTGTCAGGGACACTTGAAAAGTAAAAGCGCTATTCGTCAGGGACGAAAAGAAAGTATCAGGGATACTGAAACACGTGTGAGTGAATGAGAACGTGTGATTGATGGTAGTTGACGGACTTTTGTCGGCTGAATAGAGCAGCGTCACTACCTATTAAAACTGTGTGTTATTTGTTGGGCACAAGTAAAAATTGAAAAGTTGAGTGTGGTGGACGGCTGTATCCGCAGGTAATTAGTACCTGTAGAAGCTTGATACAGTGGACGATCCCCGCGCTGTTGTGACTGATCGTTTGCTTGTGCCAAAAGTTGCAACTATGGGAAAGGGAAACAGTAAACCCCAATTAATGGGGGATCCTAAATTTATGAACACTTATTCTCCTGGATCAGCGAGATATTTAGGAGAATGGAAGAAAAAGAATGAGTTTCCTGGAAAATTGGAAACCTGCGCATGCGATAAATTGGTAACTTAGTTAAAAGCAGAAATGGCCATAGTAGAACCTAGGAAAATTGATAAATTTAAATTGCAGCTCATTGAGGCAGTAAAGTGGCAAGAGCAAGCTGAGAAGAGAAGGCAGAAGAGAAGAGATAAAAGTCCCTCATAGCAGCCCTCCAAGAGGACCCAGCTGATTTTGTAGGGCGCCCACAAGCGTTAATTCAACAAGAAGAAGCGGCTGCTGCGGCTGCCGCACCTGTGATGGGGGCAGCGAGGACAGCTGCGACCCCGCCTCCTACGGCTGGACC
Source organism: Mastacembelus armatus (assembly GCF_900324485.2). Lineage (NCBI taxonomy): Eukaryota > Metazoa > Chordata > Actinopteri > Synbranchiformes > Mastacembelidae > Mastacembelus > Mastacembelus armatus. The sequence continues at coordinate 22,513,081 of NC_046642.1, forward strand.
TGCTCTAATCAGTCCTAGCCGCACTAGATCAGGAAATCTGTATGGTCCTTTAATTGATGAGGTCCAAGGACTGGCAGAGGCCATGTCAAAATTAAGCCCGTTTAGGGACCTCCAGGGCGATGGGTCAAGGATGGGGCCCCGTCCTGATCCGCCGCCCTGGCCACCATTGATCGACCCAGCCAGCATCTTTCCAGCCATAGAAGTGCCTAACCCTCATTTTGGAGTAGGGAATGACAACAGGCCCCTTCTCCTGGTAAGGAGCTGGAGGATGCAGTAAAAGGGCTAGGGGACCCCTTCGTTAATGTTCGTCAATGGATTGAAAATCTGCAACAACTTAGACAAACTTACAATTTGGACGGGCAGGAGATTGACTCAGTGTGCAGGAAAGCTTTAGGACACAGATATGGAGGAGTGAGGGGAGGATATACAGGGCAGACTCCTGGCGGGGGAGGTTTTGGCCCCCGGAGACCCAGTCTTAGACAACCAAGTTGCATTACTGACAGATAGAGTAAAAAAATGCATTTGTTAAACCTCCTGATTACCAAGCTATTGCCCAATGTAAACAGAAAGAAGGTGAGGATGTGCAGGACTATAGAGGACGGCTAGAGGAAGTGTTTAAGACAAACAGTGGTTTGGACCCCTCTGACACTGTCGCTTCCCCCTATCAGCAACAACTGAAACAGGCCTTGCTGAGTGGGTTTCTTCCGTCCATCACCCACCACATCCGAAAGCTAAATATTAATACACCCACAGATGGAGTGACTCAAATAATGAATTATGCACAGCATGCCCAAGACTTACAGAAACATAAATCAGAACAACAATCAAAAGCTGCAGTGTTTGCACTACTGGATGTCATGGGTGACAGGGGGAGAGGAGGTCCTTCACAGTACAACAGGAGAGGATTCAGAGGAAGAGGCAGAGGTAGAGGGAGCTCAGGAAGAGGTTCTGGAAATAGGAAATGGAAGGATGATGTATGCTATAATTGTGGTAGACCAGGACACTTTGCCCGTGATTGTGATGAGCAGAAACAGAGCTCAGGGAGAGATGAAGGCAGATGATCAGAAGAGTATGGGAGACCGGGACCCTTTAACCCCCAAGCATGACTAGGCCCTACTGTAGATGAAATGCTGGACCTTGAAGAAATTGTAGACACTTATTATAATTCAGAAGGGAATAAGGTAATGCCCATTAGAATGCTAAAAATTAATGGAGTGAAAATAGAGTTCTTGTGTGACACAGGAGCAGACAGAACAGTCCTGAGGGATAGAATTCCTGGAGTGACAAAAGGTGATAAGAATATTTTTGTAAAATCAGCAAATGGACAGGTCACCCCTTGCAGTTTCTCCCAAAGTTTTATGATTGAGGATGAGGCATCTGGCTTTCAGGAAAAGGTAATGGCAGTTTTGTGTCCTAACTGTCCTGTGAACTTATTGGGCAGAGATCTGTTGAGTAAGTTAAAAATATCTCTAGTGCCTACTACAAACGGGATGGCAGCCATAGGCCTGGGGGAGGAGATCCCCTCTTATGTAGTGCTGAAACAAGGGGCGCCACATTACTGGTGGTCCCTAGATCTGCCCATGCCTGACCCTGGACGCACAGGAGAGCAGCTCCTGCGCCTGCTGCCTGATCCTCAACCACCACACTCAGAAAGCCTCTCCCCAGAGCAGATGCATGTCACCCTCTATTATAAACACACCCCAGGTCCAGATTTTGACTATGTACGGAAGTTTGAGAAGTTAGGGCCACAGAGAATAACGCTTAAGACCCTTTATACTGATAGGAAAGGACAGACAGTATGCTCTGTTAGTCTTCCTCCAGAAGCTAAGCGCCTCTTGATGGGATGGTCACCTAATCCTCACTTGTCAGTGTCTAAGACGAATGACATGCACTGGGAGGAGTTAAAGCAGTTTTTGAATAAAGCTGAGAGTATTTGTGATTGGCATGAGGATGAAGGGGGCTGGTTTAGTAATAGTGTGGGAAGCTGTTTTTACAAAAACTTAAATTGGGTTGTAACGGCCACTCCCCGTGCTCACATGGGGGAGGATGACCGAGAATGAGTGTTACTTCTGGAGGAGTTAGATCCGTGTTTGGCTGAGGTGCCTGACAGTTTCTGGTCTCGGAGCAAAACTGATGTAGGCCTAATGACCACAGCTCCAGAAGTTATTATTAAGGCTAAATCTGATTATAGACCTAGGATAAAGCAGTATCCCCTTAAACCAGACGCGCTTCAGGGAATCAGGCCTGTGGTACAAGAGATGCTTGATGCAGGGATCCTGGTGAGAGCACCAGAGGCTCAGTGTAACACAACCGCTGTTAGACTTGATTTATGAAACACCGATGGCCATGAAGCAGGAAATACAATGGGCTCGCAGAGGAATGAAGACAGCTGGAGGACAGTCAGTTAGACATGCCCCACTCTTAAAAGAGTTATTACAAGCTGTCATGTTACCAAAACGACTCGCTGTCTGTATATGTGCCGCACATACGAGGAAATTAAATCCAATATCCAAAGGAAACAATAGAGCGGATGCTATAGCAAAAGCAGCGGCGCAGGGACAGTTTGGAAAATGTAACCTTTACCTCATGGAAGGAGTGAAACAGCCTGTAGATCATGAAGTACTTTCAGACATGCAGAAAAGAGCTCCACCGGCTGAACAGCAACTTTGGCTCAAAGAAGGAGCCATAATTGAGCAAGACCTTTTTAAGATTAAAGACAAACTTTGCCTACCTAGAAGTCTCTATCATACGGCAGCTATTTTGACGCATGGGCCTTGCCATGTGTCAACAGGAGGGATGGTATATGCAGTGGAAAAGTATTTTCATGCACCAGGTTTTAATAACTACTCAAAAAATTTTTGTAAATCCTGTTTGACTTGCTGTAAGCATAACCCACAGGGAAATCTCAGACCAAAGAGAGGGAGATTCCCCAATCCGGACTATCCATTCCAAGTTATTCACATGGATTTCATAGAGTTGTCACAATGTCAGACATACAAGTATTGTCTTGTTTTGATAGATGCATACTCTAAGTGGGTTGAGATTGTGCCCAGCAAAAGTGCTGATGCACTGACAGTGGCTAAAGCGCTGTGCAAAAACATTATTCCAGATCATGGAATCCCACAGCGAGTCTACAGTGATAATGGTCCACATTTTGTAAATGAAGTAGTTACGCAGATGTCTAAACATCTGGGTTTTGAGTTGAAAAACCACTGTTCATACCATCCCCAAAGTGCAGGCCTGGTAGAAAGAACTAATGGCACTATAAAGATGAGACTGAGGAAAACTATGGAGCAAACGGGAAGGACATGGGTGGAATGTCTCCCCCTGGTGAAAATGTATATGAGGGTCACGCCAACAGACAGAGGCCTGACCCCATTTGAAATCCTTTATGGAAGACCTTTTACACTTCCCATTTGTGAAAATGTGTGTGAAAAACCTCAAGGAGAAACTACTCTAGCTGAATGGATGAGCAAGATGTTGCAAACTAGAGAAGTCATGAGTGCAAATAATCTGCCAAGAGATGTTTTGTCTCCACAGGTGCAGAGAGTCAAGCCTGGTGACCAAGTCCTGATAAAGGTCATCAAGAGGAAGACTTGGTCCACTCCTAAGTGGGAGGGGCCCTACACAGTGATCCTGACCACTCCCACTGCAGTGAAGATTCAGGAGAGACCTACGTGGATTCATCAGAGCCACTGCAAGATACTACAGCCACTAGGAGCCGAGTAAGGTGGAAGTCGGCCGGTATCAAAACCCTTGGCTGCTGAAGAGACCATCTGATCCTTACTCCCAGCTATGGCTCTCCATCGGCTGATTCTGTGTCTAGGGACACTAAGTATTGTCTGTTATGCAAGCACAGACTGTAAATATTTACAAGACTGTAAATACCACTTGCTCCCAACAAAGGGGTTTCCAATTTGGCATACAGCTACAAAAACTACGGATCAGGACCTACCAAGTATCCTCTTGCAGACATGCTACAGGTTGTGTAAATACTGATTATGTGTGAACTGTTTGTGCTCTGATAGAGGACCAGAGGTGGTCGCCCAGGAGCCTGGGGGCCGGTTGGGAATTTTTCCTTTACAGAAGGTTTTCGCCCAACCCCTCACAGAGCCTTGCTTCTCCAAATCTTGTTTAGTCATAATGACGAGTTTCCAGAAAATCCTACAAGGAAGATGGAAAACTCTGATACTATGGTGAAAATGACAAACAGGAGGGAAATGTTAGAATAAGGGCATTGTAAATTGCTAACTGTGTTATGAGAATTGTCATTTTGCAGACAGATTTATGTAAAGGGTGTAACCAGGCATGTCATAGTTGAGGAAACCCAGGTTTTCTGTGCAAATCACCAAGACATGCGAATGTATGGATGTGAACTCTGTATGAACTCTGAAGTTAACCTATGTTTCAACTTTCCCCTGTTGTGTAAAGTGAGACGGTGCCTGGAACCCATGTAACCACCTCCAGATATAAATTAAAGTGTTCTAAGCGGGCTCGGGGCTGCAGCCGGGGATAGCACAGAGTGTGCGTCTCCTAAAAGTCACGAGCTCAACCTAGAACCTAGAAAAGAAAGTCTCTGTGTAGATGTTTGATTAGAACCAACAATGACTCTCCCTCAATTTCCTTTGAGTGCTCTTCAGAGTTGGGTTTCTTCGTTGCGACGATTCAGGAAGTCCCTTCAGGAAAAGCACTCAAGTCCAAATCCGAATAGATCCCCCTCTCTAGTCCAAGCAGGTATGGGAGCGCCTTATACTCCGTCCTTCTGGATCCGGTGAGATGTACTCCCGATCCCAGGCCGTCCTTAAAATACAGAGAGATCTCTCTAGAGTCTAAGGCAGGAGCGTCTGTTATCCAAAAAACAAACGTCAACTTAAGTCTTCTCAAAACTTGTCTTGTATCAAAACAAAAAGGCAAATCGAGTCTTCAAACAGTTGGAGTCGTGTATCACAAAAGATCAAAACCGAGTTGTCCAAAAGCTTGATTCTTGTCGAGTGGCGTGAGAGTGTCAACGCGGAGGTTAACCACAATCTGGCAACCAACCTGTTGTCCTGGCGTGTTTAAAACCAGCGCTGAACAGGTGCAGTGAATTAGCTGATTAGTTCCTGATCCTGGTCAGGCCAAGATCAGCAGGGGGCAGTGTTGGACAGGCCGCTTCCAATAATCCTGACAGTCCTTCCACAGCATTAAAGGTAAATAGTGGCCTTTAGCATTCATTATTAAAGATAATTCCATCACAGCTAACGCAGATTTTTTGTTCTGTTTGCTTAAAGTCATATGTATCATCATAAGGTCATGTGCATCATGTGATAACGAATGTGGAAGCAAAGTGCCCTGGATCTGTGCACACTCTCAAATTTTTCATTTCTATGCTGTTCTGTTTGCTTTTTATTCCTCGTTAGGAAGACTAAAAATACACCATCACTTTCTGTTTTGAGACAAAGAATAGATTTGTTGTACCCCACAAATATCACAGCAATTTAAGCGTGGAGCCCACATCAACTCCTAAATGATCAAACTTAAAATCCCCCTGTCAATTATGATTGGTCTGTACTGTCTGAGAATATCTAAAGACATTTTAATACATAATGCATGTTTTAATACAGAAAACAAAAACCAGTTACCCGGTCAGCAGTTTTCTGCCACACTAGCTCACGTTCTTTTACTGCAGTGTTGCTATTGTTTTTTTTTTTTTAATCTATGCTCATGTTCTGCATATGAGGCGATTAAAACTTCCAGTTCCACTGGAACACGTCTTCTTCTCCATTGCCATGGTGAATCATTGTATCTGTGTTCCACTGATGTGGGCTTTTATATGTTGTCAGGCACACCCTTTACTCAGGGTAAGTTAACTTTGGGTTGATTGAACTAATTCTGATCAGGTTTTCTGAAACTGGAAACTCAGTTTTCCATGTCAGGGTCAGTCAACCCAGAGTTCAGGGTTAACGTTGGAGTTTGTTCAACCCACTTTCTGAAACAGGCAAGTTCATGAATGTGTCATAATGTGATATGTTACAATCAAGTCAGCAAAAATAGATAGTCCACACATTCACAGAAAATCAGAGGCCAAATTAGGTTTTTGAACTACAAGAAAAAATGAAATCAAAAATAAGGTGGGGTTTGACCATATGAAAAGTATTAACAGTGTAAATCAATTATGGGTGAGTGCAGTGTTGTAGAAGGTCTAAGACAAAACAACTTATCCTAAATGGTGCCTAACACAGAGATGTGTGAAGGGTCCTCAGACAGTCCAACACAGTCTGGGACTGTAGGCTTTTTTTACACCACTGGTCACTCACACTTCGCAAGTGAAAACTACTGGCTATGACAACCACCCTGTGTCCTGCCAAAGAACAATAAGAAAACAATAACAATAGCAGCCCAGTTAGCCAATAGAGTGGGCCATCAGAAATTGAAGATCCACTGCATTTCCACTGTTGAAATGTGGCTAAATGCACCTCGGTTCATCTGTAGAGAACCCTCGCCATTTCTCTGATGTCCCACCACTGGGGCAGTGCCTATGTCATATGATTGTCATTACGGAAAATATATATTGTTGAAAGAATACTGCCTCATGATGTTAACTGTATAAACCATTTTAAGATGCAACTATCATGTCAGGTGTGGGAGGAGAAAAACACTCGGGACCCAAGAACAGGTACCGCTCGATAAGCATCCACAGCACGGGGGGGGGGGGGGGGACGAAGAGGTGGTCAGGCAGGTGAAGGAGGACTGGAAGCCTGGGAACAAAGAGAAGAGGGAATTTAGCTTGAATTGTCTTAATAGTGCGAAGCCGGACTGTACGTAACTACCAGGGTAAGTAGACGGACGAACTGGCGATGAGACCGAAGGAGATCCGGGCTTTTATGGGCTGAGTGTGTTGATTGAGAGTTTCGCTAATCAGCCTCCCGCAGCTGGAACCCATTACCTGAGAGCAGAGGGAAAGCGGTAGCAGAGAGAGAGGGAAAAAGAGGGAGGGACAAGGGAGGAGACGGCAGAATCCCTGCTGTCTCATGACAGGACCCCCCCCCTACGGGGCGCCTCCCGGCGTCTCCGAGGCTTGTCCGGGTTGCAGCTCGTACCAGGTCCGGGTTCAGGATGCCAGAACCCAGGAGCATTCCTTCGGGCCGTACCCCTCCCAGTCCACCAGGTACTGGAGTCCCCGACCCCGGCGGCGAACGTCCAATAGCCGCCGAATAGTGTAGGCCGGGGCATCGTTGATGAGGCGGGGGGGGCGGAGGCGCGGCGGTCGGGGCCTGGAGGGCACTGGAGGAGACGGGCTTGAGCTGGGAGACGTGGAAGACTGGGTGGATCCTCATGGTGGGAGGTAGCGCCAGCCGAACCGCGACGGGGTTGATCACTCGGGATATGCGGAACGGGCCGATGAACCATGGGGAGAGCTTCTTGGCATCGGAGCATAGCGGGATGTCCCTGGTGGCAAGCCACACCAACTGGCCCTCTTGATAATCTGGGGCAGGAGCTCTCCGTCAGTCCGCCAGGCGTTTATTCTGTGCCGAGGAGTGTCGTAGAGCTGCCCGGGCCCGGGTCCAGGCGCGTTTACAGCGCCGGAGATGGTGTGCGACCGACGGCACTGACGCCTCCGCCTCCTGGGACGGGAACAAGGGAGGAAGATAACCCAGAGAAGCTTCGAAGGGGGTCATGCCGAGGGCTGATGACCACTGGGAATTGTGTGCATACTCAACGCAGGGGAGTGAGGAAGACCAAGAGGTGGGGTCCTCCGAGGTCAGGCAGTGCAGGGCGGCCTCGAGCTCCTGGTTAACTCGTTCACACTGGCCATTGGTCTGGGGATGGAACCCCGAGGAAAGGCTGACCGACACTCCCAGGGCTTTACAGAAGGCTGACCAGACTCGGGAGGTGAATTGGGGCCCTCGGTCGGACACAATGTCCTGGGGAATTCCGTGCAGGCGGAAAACGTGGTCCGTCAGGAGCCGAGCCGTCTCGAGAGCTGTGGGCAGTTTGGGGAGAGAGACAAAATGCACAGCTTTCGAAAAGCGGTCAGTGACTGTGAGAATGACTGTGTTACCTTCTGAGGGAGGAAGCCCTGTGACAAAATCCATGGCGATGTGGGACCAGGGCCGGGATGGAATAGGCAAAGGTCGAAGCAGTCCGGCAGTTCTTTGATGGGAGGCCTTTCCCGGGCACAGACAGAACAAGCCGCCACGGATTCTCGGACGTCCAAGTCCATAGCGGGCCACCGGAAGCGCTGCCGTAGGAGAATTCGGGTCCTGGTAACCCCAGGATGGCAGGCGATCCGGGAGGCGTGGGCCCATTGCAGCACCTGTGGACGTACAGTGGATGGGACAAATAAACAGTTCGAGGGACCTCCTCCAGGGTCCGGTTCCTGGCCTTGTGCTTCCTTGACCCGGGTTTCAATATCCCAGGTGAGGGCGCCGACAACCCTCCGGGCAGGAAGAATAGTTTCGGCAAGGGCCTCCCGGGGGAACTGGGGAAACTGCCGTGAGAGGGCGTCCGGTTTCCGATTACGGGAGCCCGGACGGTTACTGTGTAATTAAAACGGCTAAAAAACAGAGTCCACCGAGCCTGACGGGAATTGAGTCTCTTGGTATTCTAAATTCTTATGGTCCGTCCAGACTAGAAACGGCTGGTCTGCTCCCTCTAACCAATGTCTCCATTCTTCTAAAGCTAGTTTTATTGCTAGCAGCTCTCGGTTCCCTACGTTGTAATTCTGCTCAGTGGAAGACAGGCGTTTCGAAAAGAAGGCGCAGGGGTGTACCTTCTGGTCCTCTTCGGACCGCTGAGAAAGGACCGCCCCGACGCCCACATCGGAGGCGTCCACCTCCACAATGAACTGGCGCTGGGGATCTGGTTGAATCAGAATAGGGGCGGTCGTGAACCGAGCCTTCAGGGCCCGGAAGGCTGTCTCGGCTTGGGGGGTCCAGCGGAAAGGAGCCTTGGTGGACGTGAGGAGAGTCAGAGGCTGTGCTTGGGGTACTGTAGTCTCTGATGAACCTGCGGTAAAAATTGGCAAAGCCTAGAAACCACTGGAGCTCCCGCCGGCTATTGGGTCGCGGCCAGGTCTGGGCGGAGCCTACCCGCCTCAATGATATAGCCGAGGAACGCGACCTCCGAACAGTGGAAGTCGCATTTCTCGGCCCTCACAAACAGGCGGTTTTCGAGGAGGCGCTGGAGGACCTCGCGTACATGGTGCTGATGCTCAGCAAGGGACTGGGAAAAGATGAGGATGTCATCTAGGTACACGAAAACGAAACGATTTAGGAAATCCCTGAGCACGTCGTTTATAAGAGCCTGAAAGACGGCTGGGGCATTAGTCAGCCCAAAGGGCATGACGAGATATTCGAAGTGCCCGAGAGGTGTCTTGAACACCGTCTTCCACTCGTCCCCCTCCCGGACCCGGACCAGGTGGTAGGCATTCCGCAGATCTAATTTGGTAAAAATTACCGCCCCCTGCAGGATCTCAAACGTGGAGGTAAGCAGAGGCAACGGGTAGCGATTCTTTACCGTAATGTCATTAACTTTACGATAGTCAATGCAGGGGCGGAGAGAGCCATCCCTCTTTGCAACGAAGAAGAACCCTGATCCGAGCGGGGAGGAGGACGGTCGGATAAGGCCCGCCGCCAGGGACTCCTGGATTTATTTCTCCATCGACTCCCTCTCGGGGCGGGACAAACTATAGAGCCGGCTAGACTCTATAGGAAGTCGATGGCACAATCATACGGGCGATGGGGAGGCAGGGAAATGGCCCGATCCTTACTGAAGACCTCAGCGAGATCGTGATAGAGCTCAGGGACCCCGGCGAGGTCCGGGAAGGGCTCGGAGGGGGCCCCACCCGGCCCATCCGGGGGTTGAGCGGAACGCAAGCAAGTGGCGTGGCAGAGGGCGCTCCACCCCGTCACCCCGTGAGGGTTGTGCAAGACCAGCCACGGGTGACCGAAGACTAGCGGGGAGATTGGGGAGGAGATAAGCTTAAATTGAATCTCCTCCCGGTGATTGCCCGAGAGGAGTAAGGAGAGGGGCGCAGTGGTGTGTGTGAAGCCGCCCGTCTAGCGCCTCGACTCAGAGCGACTCCGCCAGGGGCTGCGGGGCCACCCTGAGCCGGTGGGCTAGGCCTGAGTCTAAGAAATTGTCATCGGCCCCAGAGTCAATCAGGGCGAGAGAGAGTGTGAGTTCCAATTGAAATTGAGGCTGGTAGAAACCAGCGAATGTTCTGGGTGGAGTTCCGGAGTGGACTCGCCTGTACCCCCACCTTAACCGGCGAGCCTATTCTTTTGGGCGGTCTGGGCGGCTGGGGCAGGTAGCGCGGAGGTGACCCTGAGCCCCGCAGTAAAGGCAGCACCCCTGGTGGAGACGCCGCTGACGCTCGGCAGGGGTGAGCCGGGCGCGACCCAGCTGCATCGGCTCCTCCGGCTCCGGGGAACTCCGAGGCAGGGCAGGCATGGTGGCTGTAGGCATGTCCGAGTGTCCCCACGTGGGTGCCAGCTCTGACTCTCGCTCACTCCGCCGCTCCCTTAGCTGGTTATCTAGGGAAACTGTAAGAGAAATGAGAGCATTGAGTGAGGATTCCTCACTCAATTCCTTATCTTCCCAGTTAATGGCAGTGGCCAGCGTGTTGAATTCAATTGCATATTCCACTACCCGCTGGCTCCCCTGGCGCAGAGCGAGCAGCCTTTGAGCCGTAGTACCAACATGATCGGCATAATCAAAAGTGCCTCGGAACGCAGATAAAAATTGTTCAAAGGTCTGCGTCTCTATAGGATGGACGGTTAACTCCGCCTCTGCCCACGTCAAGGCCTCGTCCTTTAATATTCCAGAAAAAAACAATAACTTAGATAAGTCAGTGGAAAAACTAGAGGGACGAGCCTTGAACACATTGGTGCACTGAAAAATAAAGGAACGGCACTTATCTGGCTCTCCGGAGTAGGGGTAAGGATCCGGGACCGGAGTGTCGCGGGGACCCTGAGAGAGAGGCGAGGCGCTGGCCCCGGAGGATGCTGGGGAACGGAGTTCCGGCTGGGGATTAGGAGGGGTCAGTGGCGCGGGGTGAGTGTGCATCTGATCCGTCAGCTGCGCAACCTGCTGCAGGAGTTGGTGGAGAGTGTCTGTGAGCGTCCGGTCGTGTTCCCCCAGGAGGCGCCCCTGGTTGTGGAGGGCATGGTGTAGGTCCGAGGTCGAAGGGAGAGTTCCTGACGTGCTGTCCGCTGGGTCCATGATGGCCAGTTCATTCTGTCAGGTGTGGGAGGAGAAAAACACTCGGGACCCAAGAGCAGGAACCGCACGATAAGCTTTTATTCAGTTCTTAATGACTTGAGCTCCGGAGGGAGAGGGATCCTGGAGGCCGGTTCCGGCGTTGGGGAGTCTTGTCCACGGGAGCGGCTCCCGGGCCGGGGAGTGGGCCCGACAAGCCGGCAGGAGCATGGGGAGGGGCGAAGAGGTGGTCAGGCAGGTGAAGGAGGACTGGAAGCCTGGGAACAAAGAGAAGAGGGAATTTAGCTTGAATTGTCTTACTAGTGCGAAGCCGGATCTGTACACAAATCTGTACACTTGAATGTCTATTGCACAGACTTCAGTGGGAGGGACTGTGGAATGAAGTGAGTAGTCATGGAACATATATATATAATATAATGTGACTATATTTTTATACCCCTAAGCTACCAGTTTCCACCCAGCACATGATATCACATGAACAAGATACAAAGAGTCAACAGTCAGCAGAATATCATTTTAGCTACATTTCCACGTCCACATTTAAGAAGAAAAAAATAAGTCATCAATGAAACCGCCTGCTTTGAGATGTTCAGTGCCATGCAGATTGCTGTCCATTGGCATGAAGTTTCAGTTGTTTGCCCTGATAATGTAATCAGTTTTATCCATCCATCCATTTTCTGCTGGTTTATGCAGGGCTGGGTCATGGGGTCAGTGGTCTAAGTAGAGATGCCCAGACTTCTTTCTCCCTAGACACTTCCTCCAGCTTTTCCGGGGGAATATTGAGGCCAGAACACCTCCCCAGGAGGCACCCAGGGGGGCATCCAGAACAGATGCCCGAGCCACCTCAGCTGGCTCCTCTCAATGTGGAGGAGCAGTGGCTCTAGGAGCTCCTCCCAGGTGACCGAGTTCCTCACCCTATCTCTAAGAGATTAGGGCAAAAGATCAACAGTGGCTGAGGTGGATTGGAAATTTTCCAGTGCAGTGAAATTCTTCTATGGGCCACTAGAGCCACATGTCTGCTTTTCTTTAAAATAAACCTAGTCTCAGGACCTTAAACTAAATCAAAGAAAGTTGTACACAGGAGGAGGTGGAACTCACCCTTTCAAGGGCCTTCTACTATTTGTGATCTCCAGCAGGAGCTTATTTCTTAAAAGTTCACTTTAAACATATTTGTAACAATTTACTTTGAATATGCTTTTTTTGTATCAGTAACTCTGACTTACCAACTGCATCTGAGTAGTCATCTGAATCATGACAATTACAGAGGGTGCCTGAACTGGACTTATATGGACTTATGCTGGTGTCTGACATTCAAATGTAGCTCAACTATGCTGGCCCTCCTGTTGTGTTCCGGTCAAATCTGACTGATTTACAAGTTTCCTCTCTAAAAAAAGTGCAGTAAATTTCATCAGTTCGTCATGAGGTTCCATGACTTTGTTCACACATGGTATTTAAACACATAAATTTCAAATAATTTTATAAAAATTTGTGTGTTTTATGGAATACCCATGGTGTTCCGGTCATCGGAAATTAATGGGTTAGACTAAAATTAGTGTATAAAACAGAGTTCAATCACTTTTCTTCACTCCTTTTCTACACCTCAACACGCAGGTGTCTTTGAGCAGACACACACATGTACACATACATCTTATGCCCCATTTTAGCTTGGCAACCTCCACAGTATCCTATCGTCAAAATAATTTTTACCCCACAGGAACCACACCTGTTGAAAAACAAAATTTCAACATTGTTGCAATCATACAACTTTCTCGCAGCTCTCGTATGTAAAGCTTTTTTGAGGCCTTGTTCAAGCATAATGGCCAATAGATATGCTGCACATGAAGCTCTGGACTTCATATTTGACCATGGCAGTGATCAGGAGGATAGGAGCCAGGTTAACAGTGAGGAGGCTTTAGTATCAGAAGAAGTATCAGTGGAGAGTTTGGCAGAAGTGGGTAGAGCACATGCCACTCATTTACAGCTAACTAGCATTAACAAGACTGAGCAACAGGAGGGTTGTGTCCGGGTAAATAAAACTACTGGTATCAGTCCTCCCTGGAACGCTCTCGGAGCAAAGCCAAAGACTAAATCAGGACAAGAAACAGGCAGAACTCAGTGCCCAGAGATCTGTGATGCGACAGGCTGGCCAGTGTTATCATCCTCCTCAACTCCTGTGCAGAGGAAAGCACAGCCATGGATAACAGCTAAAGGGAAAAGGAGCAACAAAACTCCTAAGGAACCAACTGTACAGCTACAAAATAGATTCACTCCACTACTGCAGGAAAGGCCGGGGCCCAGTATGCAAATAGCTGTTTCAATCCCAGTTTTGATAGGTAACAGAAAATGTTTGGTAAATCTACAGAGAAATAAGATTTACCCAATGCATTCTGCAAATGTATGTATCCCTTGCCAACCACAGTATGTCCCAGAACATGGGGAAAACAATGTTTTTAACACACTAAATTTAGCTCTTTTAAATGTCAGGTCTTTGGTAGGCAAATCATTTTTAATCAATGAGTTTATTATTAAGCACAAGCTTGATTTTATGTTCTTAACTGAAACATGGTAAGGACAAGATAATAATGCTGCAGTTCTTATTGAATCAACCCCTCCAAATTTCAGTTTCATGAGTGAAACAAGAATACAGTATTGTTCAAAACAATAGCAGTACAATGTGACTAACCAGAATAATCCAGGTTTTTATTGCAAGTTACCAGTAGGTGCAGTAGATTCTCAGAAAACAAACAAGACCCAGCATTCATGATATGCACGCTTTTAAGGCTGTGTAATTGGGCAATTAGTTGAAAGGGGTGTGTTCAAAAAAATAGTGTCTGCCATTGACTGTACAAACTCAAAAGTATTTTGTACAAACATTTTTGTTTCTAGGATTTAGCAATCCTGTGAATCACTAAACTAATATTTAGTTTTTAGATTCAGTTTTTTATAACTGCTTCACATCTGTGTGGCATGGAGTCAACCAACTTGTGGCACCTTTCAGCTGTTATTCCACTCCATGATTCTTTAACAACATTCCACAATTCATTTACACATCTTGGTTTTGCTTCAGAAACAGCATTTTTGATATCACCCCACAAGTTGTCGATTGGATTAAGGTCCGGGGATTGGGCTGGCCACCCATAACATTAATTTTATTGGTTTGGAACCAAAACTTTGCTCGTTTACTAGTGTGTTTGGGGTCATTGTCTTGTTGAAACAACCATTTCAAGGGCATGACCTCTTCAGCATAAGGCAACAAGACCTCTTCAAGTATTTTGACATATGCAAACTGATCCATGATCCCTGGTATGCGATAAAAAGGCCCAACACCATAGTAGGAGAAACATGCCCATATCATGATTCTGGTTATTCTTCAATCCATTTTGATGGTTGTCTTCCATTTCTCCACGTCTCTCAGGTTTTGCCCTCCATTTTAAGGCACTGGAGATCATTTTAGCTGAACAGCCTATAATTTTTTGCACCTCTTTATAGGTTTTCCCCTCTCCAATCAACTTTTTAATCATTTGTTACAGTTAAAATAATATCTATATAATGTTTGTGGTATGAGCTCAAGTAAATTAGGTCTGCAGGATGTACACAGCAAACACAAGTTCAGAACTTGTAATGTTCACAAGAGCTGAAGTTGATGCAAAGATCTAATACAGCAGTGGGCAATGATATATGTATTATTGTGGATTTATAATGGAATAAAATGATCCAATGGTCGAAAGTGACCAGTAACACTATGAGTGTCAGCCGAAACAAACACAGCAGGAGGGCTAGACAGCCGGAGGACATCTGAGTCTTTTTTTCTTACGCTCAACACCCTGTAGCTCCTATGAGTGTCCTGAGATCAGACTGCAGTTTATGGAAGTAGTTTGAAGCCAGAGAGAGCACAAACACAATTTTGAGAGCTACTCAGTTTGCAGGTCACAATTTGAGACAGCAGGCACAGATTTGAGCAAGTCTTCTTGTGCACTCTCATTTTTGTATATGCTCTATCCTGAACTTTTGATAGAAAGATTTGGCTTCGAATTACTTCCATAGAAATCGTGTGGTGACTGAATAGTGAACAATGACTAGTAAGCTATGATTTCCCAGAGAACTGGGACACAAATGGAAAAGACAAACAGGAATTTATAAAGAAAATTTTGTATATGCAGATTATTGGATGCATATGTTAGGCCTGACTCTATTTTGTTGTCTGCATTTTTCTCTAAAACCATGCTTAAATTGATTTGAACACTGTTGCTGATAAACGATTCATTACTTTAAAAAATTTTTAATAGCACTTACCTGGTAAACGATGTTAGTTTACCTCAGCTGATGCCTCACATTAAAGAGATTTAGATTTTAGAGATAGGAAGAGAGGCAAAGGAAGCTAAGAGATGGACAAAGCAAGAAGGAAAGAAAAAAATGAGATGATGGGAGTGACAATGTCAGTGAAAAAACGTGGAGCAAGACAGATGGATGTTGATAAATGGGAGAGAGATCAAGAGTCAGGCAATGAGAACAAGAGCGAGAAAAATAGAGCGAGCTGGATGGATGGAGACAAACAGATGGAGAGAGGAGAAAAAGAGAGGAAGCTAGAGAAAGTTCAGAGAGCCAAGGGAGAAAGACAGAGCACAGAAAACATATGCAGAGGGAAATAGAAACTATTCATATTTTCCCTTTCTTTATTTCCCAGCTGTATCCCTAGACCCCAACTAAATTACAAGCATGGGTACACAAGTGCACTATAAAGTAGCCAAAACTCCAGCGGCAACTTCAAATCCTACTCAGCTACTAAAATGAAAGATCAAATAGCTGTTAAAAAGTGATACAGTACATTTGGTTTGTTAAGCTGTTGCTATGAAATTACATTCTGCTGCAAACAACATATTTACTTCTTTTCCACTGTCCATTTGCTCACATTGTTTTTAAATTTCTACAGATATAAAATAGAGCTTTATCTGTCATTTTTAAATGAGATGTCTGGGAAATTTATGTTATTTTTAGTTACTCTGGATGACTAGACCTTTGCTCAGGTAGAGGTATGGCAGAGCTATACTGGAAATTACATGTCAAACTTGATGCATTGTACCAATAAGAATAATAAAGGAGTAAGCTAGGATTTGGATGGGGGGGTCAGCCCCTGATGAAGTTGTCTACCAGTTTATGGGGTAAAAACATTCACACTTCCTTTGTAACTTCAATCATAAAATTATTTTTTACAGAAGCATCTAATACAATATAACACGTCTCTCTGCAGTTTATAACAAGTGCCATTACACCTGTAACATGACTGATAGGGACATGTATGGTGTATTTATATTTTTCATGTATTTACATGGTTTCATGTGTTATTTTGTGCTCCTATGTGTAATTACTGTGTATTTGTAAATGGAATTTGGTGTCAGCTCAGGTGGAGTGCAGCTGACACCTGAGGTCAGCGGGTCTCTGACTCTCATCAACACTTTCCCATAGAAAGTTTTCACACGATGACAAATTTTAAAACAAACAGGTCTAAACCCTTCAATTTCTATCTTATCCTAGTGAATTGTGGTCCCGACAGGTTCAGGCTAATAAATAATTTCTACAAAACATTATGAACATTCTAATCACACCAGCACAGTATAACTCACAAGTGAATTTACAGCACGTTACAGCAAGTTATTTTGGTGTAGTGGCTGGTGTCCTGTAGGTGTCAACCTGAAGAGCAAATGGCGCACAGCTAACAAGGTTTCAAATAAAGGAACAATTTATTATGCCGTTAGCAAAACAACTGTCTAGCAAGAATACCTTGACATTAAGAACTTGTTCCCACCTTTCTTTTGAGTTTAGTTTGTTTTTATTTCATTTGCTCAGTTCATCCAACATTAACTCCTGAGTCGTCCTTTAAAAAGTGAGTTCAAATGTATTGTATGTGTGGTGTAATGTTGGAGTGGGGCCTCAAGCTCATCTATTCTGAGGGTTGTTGCTACTACAGGTATGATGACAAACTAAGATGAATGCTCTCACCCACATCTTTGCATACCAACCAGGACATGAAGAGAGAGACAAAAGTCATCTGTCTGGGAGTCCCTGGCCTCAGCTGCCTGTTTAAAATTTCTTTTATTTAAAATGTATCAAATCCAATAACTAAAGGAGCCCTATGGATTAATGGAGGTATAGCCTACAGGAGTAAATTAGTTAGGGAAGCCTGGTCAAAAGTACAATTTAATAAATTGTTTTAAAGTTCCATGGATCCATGATCCATCCAAATTCCATTCCTCAATTGCCACCCCAACCCCCCAATGGTCGCCACCAACTGCCTGGTTTTTCCGGATGCCATGCATAGAACTCACTCAGTAGCTGTGGGTCCAGGATTAATGCCCGGGAGACCCACAAACGCTCCTCTGGTCCATAACCCTTCCAGTCCACCAGGTATTGAACCCCCCACCCCTTCTTCGGATGTCCAAGATGAAACGCATGGTCGGGTGGTTGTCAGTCATCCTAGACGGAGGTGTATCCTCAGCCGGAGGGCTGAGCGTGCTAGAAATGACAGGCTTAAGCAAAGACACATGGAAGGTAGGATGGACACGAAGAGAAGGGTGGAGCTTAAGCCTGACTCATGAGTGGTTAATAATTCCTGGGTCGGGAAGAGGGGAGGCTTGTACCCATAGGCAGTCATGAACAGGGTCATGCCTGTGATGGACCTGAGCAGGGAGTTGTGGGTATGCATGATCCATGGGAGAAATTTGGCTCATGCAACAGGATGACGATTGGTCATGCATCTTAAGGTGGTGCATAGGGTTAGGGTTAGTGCATACATAAGAGCATAGACATGACGAGTAACATATAAAATATAATAAGTGACCTAAATAAGCAGCATAGGTAAAATAAAATAAAATAAGTAAGGTGCAGTGAAATAAAAAAATACTGTATGTATACTTTTCTTATTTACAAAATGAATTTACAGAAAGAGTAACAGAATGTGGCTAAGTGGGATAAACAGTGCAGAAGGTCATCAGGTGGATGACAGGAACCTGTACTAAAGTGACAGAGCAGAGCAGTGTTGTTTTGTGTTAATGAGTCTAATGGCAGATGGGAATAAGCTGTTTCTATGGCATGAGGTTCTTGAGGTCCTGGGTGATGGTGGTGCCCAGGAAGCGGAAGGAATCCACAGTAGATATTGGGATGTCTGTCAAGGTGAGGGGTGTCAGTGGAACAGAGACTTTCCGAAAGTCAATGAACATCTTCACTGTATTCTGGGCGTTCAGCTCCAGGTTGTTGTTGCTGCACCAGGATCTCAGACGGTCCACCTCCCTCCAGTAGGCAGACTCACCCCCGTCTGAGATGAGTCCAATGAGGGTGGTGTCATCCACAAACTTAACCAGCTTGACAGATTGGTGGACAGAGGTGCAGCAGTTAGTGTACAGGGAGAAGAGCAGAGGGGAAAGTACACATATTTAAATTTATTTGATGATCTGAAACAAAGTGTGACAAACATGCAAAAATATAAGAAAACAGGAAGGGGGCCAACACTTTTTCACACCACTGTAGGTTGGAAAGCAGAAAAGTCTGACTGTGGCTCTGGAGAGTCTGGAGAATGGGGTACTGGTCTTTTTCGGTGTTGGCGCTTTCCATGATGATTTTAAGGAACTGACTGTAAGGTTTCCCCATTCTGTAAGGCTGCAGAATGGTAGAATACTGGAGAGCTGGCTGCTGGAGTGCAATGGACACGGGCAGGCGAACAGTGGATTTTGGTTGCTCATGACTTGGTTGCTGAAGACCAGTAGATTCTAACAGGAGAACTGTGGACTTGGACCGTAGAGCTGTGGATGAAGTCGGCTTTTACTGGTGACGATGTTCAAACTGTGGGACTGTAGACTCAGACTGACTAGGTGAAAACCCTGGCCGGCTAGGTGCAGATTCCAAATGCAGGACCAGAGCAGCGAAAGAGTGGAAAGCAGTTCCCGACTGGACTAGATGTTCAGCAAATGGTGACTGAGGTTGGGAAATAAGCTGTTTTTGAAGAGGGTTTTTCTTTGTAGATTTCTTTCCCAAACCTCTTGGTTGAATGGCTAACTTATTTCTGTAATACAGAAATTCTGCCAGGGGCCCAAAACTCATGATAGTGGTATGTGATGGGGTGTCATTCAAGGAGCTGTTTACTTGATAGTTAATACAGTTTCTACCAAGGAACCAGTCTTTATTCTTATGAACTTTCGTTGTTTGTTTGGTTTGTAAAGTAGGTAAGTAAGTTTATCTTGTCCTCTAGCTTGGTGTTTATCTTTTTTGGAACAGGAGCATTAAGAGGCGGGTCTAGGAATAAACACCCTACAGTAACATAATGTGGGGAAAATCATGATTGTGAGTAAGATGTGGATTGACCTCCTGATTTAATTCTCCTGTTGTCTGTGCAATATGACAGGAGATATATATTTCTCACAGGTACTATTCTGACTAACTAAAAATATACAGCAACCTGGAACTAAGGAAACCGAGAATCAGGCTATTACTTAACATGAGGTTGTTAATCACCTCTATCCTAGCCTGTCAGTCCTCTAAGTGAGGACTCCTTTTCCTTTTTCCTTCCTTTTGTCCAGATCGTTCTGTTAAGATTTTTAGGGGGGTTTTTAGGTATGAGCTCAGATAAGAAGGCTTGACAGGAGAGACTGAGTTTTATGGTGTTTAACACACAGATAAGTAGCTGTGATAGAGGTACATGGGAACTTGGCAACGATACAAAAATTTTTCAGTTGCAAAGTTGCAGACAAATTAAATGCATAAGTAGTGACGGTTTTAGATGTTTTTATTACTTGTTACAGTATATATGATGTACTTTTCTTTTTTAATTTTCAAAATCACTTTAATCTTTTATATTAGAGCCACCACAGGACCCACTAGAACTTGGGAACAAGTAAAGATGAAATATTCTACAAAATGGTAATATTAACTACATATATTGTTCGTACTCTTTTTTTTTTAAAAGACTGTGAAATGATGTGCTTGTTTGTTTATATCAGCAACTGGGAAAAAGGCAGAGCAAAAAAAAAAAAAAATACAGGCAGTGGTCCTGCAAAATGCGATTAATTCTAAAAGCTATGCAAATTATCCTCGCACCTTCTGCAACAGGTTGCTCTTGTTAAAACGGGCAAGACATGGCTGCAACACACTTCCTGTATCACCTCTGCTTATAAAGCCGTGATCTGATCCTGTTTACATGAAATAAGCCTGCTCCTGAGCAGGTTTAAGTTTACCAACATGTTGCTATGACAACAACTTCAGGATGAAGAACCAAATAATCCAAGATCATATCAAATTGTCAACAATCAAATCCAGCTAACTGAGTTAGCAACGTACGAAGAATTGGCCCCTGAATCTAAGTGAGGATTCTGATTTGTTTTTCAGAACTGATTTCTGTGTGTCTGACATGGAGCTAAGTAAGGATTCTGATTTGTTTTTCTGATCTGACTTCTGCCTGCTACTTATTGCCTAAATTTAACCGGATTCTCACCTGCTACCTGTTATCAGACCCGGATTGGACTCTGATTCTGCCTAAGCCTATGATTAAGCCTATGGACCTTAATAAAGTAAATTTGTGGTGCTTACTTAAATATAGTTGTGTGTGTTTGTAAGGCCAAGCTAATGTTAAGACCTTAGAATTCTAGAGACTTTTGGTTAACCTGGAATGCATTACAGTATCTCACAGAAGTGAGTACACCCCTCACATTTTTGTAAATAATTTATTATATCTTTTCATGTGACAACACTGAAGAAATGACACTTTGCTACAATGTAAAGTAGTGAGTGTACAGCTTGTATAACAGTATAAATTTGCTGTCCCCTCAAAATAACTCAACACACAGCCATTAATGTCTAAACCGCTGGCAACAAAAGTGCGTACACCCCTAAGTGAAAATGTCCAAATTGGATCCAATTAGCCATTGGGTCTTGGTAATCTTACCAAGACCCAGAAACTGAGCTGCAGCACAGTGGCCAAGACTATACAGCGGTTTAAAGAGGACAGGTTCCACTCAGAACAGGCCTCGCCATGGTCGACCAAAGAAGTTGAGTGCACGTGCTCAGCGGCATATCCAGAGGTTATCTTTGGGAAATAGATGTATGAGTGCTGACAGCATTGCTGCAGAGGTTCAAGGGCTGGGGGGTCAGGCCTGTCAGTGCTCAGACCATACGCCGTACACTGCATCAAATTGGTCTGCATGGCTGTCGTCCCAAAAGGAAGCCTCTTCAAAAGATGATGCACAAGAAAGCCCGCAAACTGTTTGCTGAAGACAAGCAGACTAAGGACATGGATTACTGGAACCGTGTCCTGTGGTCTGATGAGACCAAGATAAACTTATTTGGTTTAGATGGTGTCACGCGTGTCTGGCGGAAACCAGGTGAGGAGTACAAAGAAAAGTGCGCCTTACCTAAAGTCAAGCATGGTGGTGGGAGTGTCATGGTCTGGGGCTGCATGAGTGCTGCCGGCACTGGGGAGCTACAGTTCATTCAGGGAACCATGAATGCCAACATGTACTGTGACATACTGAAGGAGAGCATGATCCCCTCCCTTCGGAGACTGGGCCACAGGGCAGTATTCCAGCAGGATAACGACCCCAAACACACCTCTAAGATGACCACTGCCTTGCTAAAGAAGCTGAGGGTAAAGGTGAAGGACTGGTCAAGCATGTCTCCAGACCTAAACCCTATTGAGCATCTGTGGGGTATCCTCAAACGGAAGGTGGAGGAGTGCAAGGTCTCTAACATCCACCAGCTCTGTGATGTCATCATGGAGGAGTGGAAGAGGATTCCAGTGGCAACCTGTGAAGCTCTGGTGAACTCCATGCACAAGAGGGTTATGGTAGTGCTTGAAAATTATGGTGGTCACACAAAATATTGACACTTTGGGCCCAATTTGGACATTTTCACTTAGGGGTGTACTCACTTTTGTTGCCAGCGGTTTAGACATTAATGGCTGTGTGAGTTATTTTGAGGGGACAGCAAATTTATACTGTTATACAAGCTGTACACTCACTACTTCACATTGTAGCAAAGTGTCATTACTTCAGTGTTGTCACATGAAAAGATATAATAAATTATTTACAAAAATGTAAGGGGTGTTCTCACTTCTGTGAGATACTGTATATACCATTGGATTTTTGTGTCAGTTTCTCTTGTCCAGCCTCTTTTCTGAGCTCAAACTTAAAACAAAAAACAGCTACAGTATCCCTAGAGTTAAAAACAGTGTAAGAGAATTAATCATTTTCATTTCTATATATGTGCTCAAGCACAGTGTGTAAACTGTAATTCACTGCAGCACCAGTTATTGTTTCTAAATGTTCCTACAGTGGAGGAACATTTCTATACTAAGAGTAGTGTAGTGTAACATGTTCAACCAGTGTGACATTTTTCCCCACTGCCCCCTTCATGATTTCTCCTGGATACAGGGATATCTTTAGAGACACACAGAGCTGCCTAATCACCATGCGGCAGATCACCCTGCCAATTATTACGACAGAGTGGCTTTCATGACCTCATGGGTGCAGCATGTAGCCAGCTAAGTAGGAATTATTCATCCTGCATGTATAGAAAGCCTTCATCAGCAGCAGCAGAACTCCTGGCAGCCACACCGATGGACTGAGACACATACACACACACACACTAAATTCACAAACTGATCTGGAGTGCAGTCTCCATAAATATTAAGCATATTACATACAATACCAAAGGCACTTACACCAGTAGACATACAACAGTGAAAATATTCTGTATGCTTTGATTACATTCTAAACTTTAAATAACATACAACGATATTAAACGAACGAAACAACGAAACAACGAAATTAAGCACATTAAATGGTAAAGATGCACATTGAAACAACCAACCACATTTCCTAAACAACCGGTCATTTTAGTTTTAAACAACTTATTTAGGTAGGAGGAAATAGTTCTATTGGTGCAGCTAATTTCATGTGTGGTAGAAAATAAAGATATGAGCAATAGCTTACAGTAAACAGACAATAATTCACAAAATCCTTAAAGGATGATGCTGAACATCCTTCATTCAGATACTACAAGCTGTCACACTGCAAGACATGCAAGACGCTCAAGTGTGACTGCAAAACCAAAAGACATGCATTTTGCAAGCCACACATAGGCACAAAAAATCATAGTTGGAAACACAAATTTTTCAGGACCTTTCAAAATGTCCTCACAACACAGCGATGTCAACACAAGAATGGTACCAGAGTAGAATGTGCCCTCACAACACACAGGTATGTCTTTGCTCAAAGGGTTAGTATTTCATTATTACTAGATAATTAGGTGAAATAGACTATGAACAGACACAAGACATATACAGCAGTTTGTTGTGGTTCATTAATTGCACATTATCAGGTGATTAGGTAGCTAGTAGGTGAGAGATGAAACAATGAAATGAACATTCCTCATTTTCTTTTAAAATTATATCAAACTCAATGAGATGTGAAAATATTTAGTATTTCACTTTACTTTATAAATCCCAAGACCAATGTGCTAGATTTATAAGTAGCAGTAGCATTGGAGATGCACTGTCACTGTGCTGAAACTGACTAATAAAGGGTGCATAAAGGTGAACGATGCACCACTCCTTCCCACTATGCAAAACAGACACCAACATTTCGGGGTGTATTTTGTATATGTAAGAAAATCCATAGCAAACCTCATTTACAATCATTCATGTTGGTGGAGCCATTGTGCTGTTGAAAAGAGGCTACACCAACACACAGTAGCATTGTGCTTCTAATACTGTCAGACTTGCAACTGAGTTTAAAAAAATCAAGTATTAGCAAATGTCAAAATTGATCCCTTTCACTTTTCGCAGTGACATGATGTGAATTCTGAGTTGGACTTTTATTTTGGCTAGTTTCCTGTTTTCTCCTGTGTGATCTTGGTTAACTTTATTTCTCGTTAGTTCATAGCTTTCACCTGTGTTAATTAGTCTTCGGTTCTGTCTATATATACCCCATGTGTTTCTTTATTCTTGGCCAGAGTAACATAACAAAACTGAAAAAAAGTGAAGGCGGTCTGAATACTTTCTGAATGCTCTGTATTTAATATTCTATCTACTCTTCTTTCTTTCTTTTCTTAGTTTACCCACAGTACATCTTAGCTGCAGACAGGTGTTGAATACTCACATGTTTTACACAGGTCCGTTGATGAAGAAGTACACAGAGGCGGCTGGGGTGGTTCAGCTGATTATAGGTTTTGTTCAAACTATACAGAGCGCTCTGGAGATCAACCCTCATGGGACACACGGAGAGATCTGAGCTCTAGGCGAAATCTATAGAATGTATATACCTTGTAACTTGGCCACCGCCCTACATACCAGTACTTTTCCACAAAAGGAATTCGGACTATTACCATATATGGAGTTGTTATTCCCTTTACCTTCCCTCATAGTAAAGACATAGTGAAGAGCGGTGACCCTGTCATGTGTCTAAACATATAGGATTACACTACACTGCAATACTAGTCACAGAGTGTGTCTGCATTCCCACACAGGTCATCCTGCATTGAAGTGGAGGCTACACTGCAAAAAAGGCCCTTCTTAAAACAAGCAAAATATACTTAAATCTAGTTAAAATATAGAAAAATCAAGCAAAATAAATCTGCAAATATGGGGTAAGCAAAACCAACTTGGTAAGAATTCTTGAAAGTAGCATAAATATCTAGTCAATACGAAATGATACTGGATCTTAAAACTAGATACAAATTCTTAAAACCAGACTTTTTAAAGCTTTTTATATAAATTGAATAATAAATAAGTTAGTGAAATCTGTTAGTGAAACATTAAAACTAGAATATTTGAACTTAAATCTAGCCACTAAAAAAAAAAAAAAAAACTATTGTGTCTTAAAACTAGACAAACATGCTTAAAACTAAGCAGTTTTCTCTTTTTATTTTTGAACAATAATGATCCTAGGAAAAATTACATTGAAACTAGAATATTTAACCCTAAATGACTGTCATTTGATTTTGTGTATGCAGCTAGACTGAAGCGTAGTTGTTTATCCTTCTTTACGTTGGAATCCAGGGAACATTGTGCATCCATGTTTTAGTCCAAAAGACGTAAATCCATAAAACCATCATCTTCCTCATGAAAAGCTTTAATCCGGTTCATTTTATAGTTGATTTTGCCATTTATTCAATAAAAATTGACATAGCAAGCTTCCTTGAATCACATGAAGCCTGAATCAATCTTATTGGTTACGTTTTGTAAGTAAGCATAAAACCAATAGAAATCACCCCTCAGAGCAAATCCCACCAGGGGGATAGACCAACTTCTAATGGCAGTAGGCTCCAGTCGTATTGTTTGTCAATGATGACTGACGTATCTTGTAGCAAATGAAAAGTACTTTCCAACAATGTGTCATACTGTATGGCCGAAAATGCGGAACCTGAGATGATTCATCACACTTGTAGTTGGTTTCTGAGAATTAGCAACTCTCAAACTTAAAGAAATTTCTACCACAGTCCTCAGAGTAAAAACACTGATTTTAACTCAAATGAGAATCGTTTGGCTCCTCATTGTTTTGTATTGTGCTGCACTAATCCGTCCCATCTACATTGACTGAAAGGCTCATTATGCGCGTCTTTGTCTGATCGTTCAGTGCGTCTTTTGTGTTCTCAGGTAAATCACATGACTTTTCATCCTCAGACACACCCTCTTGCATATGGCCTTTCTGGACAAAAAGTGTCTTAGAAAATTTAAATCAGTGTATTGTTTTCTGTGAATGTGTGAACAAGATGACATTCACAGCACTCTGAAGTAAACACTTTAGCCTACAACATGCAGGTCTCCAACGTCTTGTGAACCAATGTTCTGTTTGTGTTTTATGGTCTTATTTCAGTGAGTAAAAAATTGTAGTTTTTCCCTAACCATGCATAAACACTTTTTTCTCAAAAACAAAATCATGTATAAACTTGCTGCTCACATATTATTGTAGCCAATTTTGTGCTGATTACAGTGTTATTAGACTTTAGACATTAATATGTTTAAAAGACACTGAAAAAAGCACAAATGTCAGCACACGTCAAATTTTGTCCAGACCCCCAAAACCCCCTCAGACCCCAGAGGGTTAATCACGGGCCCGGAGAGGACGTCCTTGTGTGGCATTGTGTGATTAAAGTAAGCAGGGAAACAGTTGCCCCCCATTTAATTTTGATAGAAACATCTAGCTAAACTACTGGGTAATTTTATCCAACTATTATCTCTATAGCCTGTGTTGCAAAAGGGGTATTCTCAACTCCGCCAACGCCTGATGCCCTAAGCATCAGTAGCCAACACTAGCCGAAGAAGAACAGTTAGTACGTGGTGAGGAGTTGGCAGACTACATACACAAGTG
Organism: Mastacembelus armatus; assembly: GCF_900324485.2. NCBI lineage: Eukaryota > Metazoa > Chordata > Actinopteri > Synbranchiformes > Mastacembelidae > Mastacembelus > Mastacembelus armatus. Next base: position 22,539,633 of record NC_046642.1, read on the forward strand.
TACTCCTGCTAATCAATATTCCTTTGTATTTTCTGCAAGTAAGCTGATTAAAAGCAACATAAGATGTAAAACCAGTAGTAACGTTTTGTAAGTGCCTTAGTGTATGTCGCATGTTGAGCTAAAGAGGAATGTGAAGAGTTTGAGGATCGATGAAAGCGAGCCACCATGAGCCACCAATATAATACAGTACAGGATTTAATTTGAGACATGTTTTGATAATGAATACAGTTCATAAGAGTAATGCATTGGTGATTAAATGCTAATCAATATTCCTTTGTATTTTCTGCAGCCTCTGCAAAAAATAAATATATTGCACCGCGAGTGAGTTGGCCCATCATTCGTAGATGTGTTACATATTTTGGCGAGCCAGCCAGGGGGGGGGGTGCTAGTGAGTCAAGACTACCACCAACCCCCATTCCTTCCCAAGAGACGAACCTTCTTTTTTTCAATCAAAAAAAAATGGAAGAGACACAGCTTCTGCGTGATCAAGTGAGTGCAGCTTTGTGGCAGTTGGAAAGGGAGTCTCTTGTGGATGTCTGCAGGTGACTGAAATGTTCTGGCCTGGACAGCGGAGAGCCTCACAGCTAGACCAAGAGGACACTCATTAAGATGGCAGAGGGCATGCTTGATGAGTTTGAGGAAGGTCACGAAGAAGATGAGATGGAAAAGTTTTATACAGACATAGTTGGTTTTATCAAGGGAATAAATAAAAGTGAGTGTCAGTTGGATGAGGAACACCTAGTGGAGGAGCCTGCTCCAGAGGAAGGACCTGGAAAATTCTGTCTACTGACCACTCCAATCAGGACTACAGACTCCCCACCTAGAACTCGACCTGAACCAACACGAAGTGTGCAAGAGGTAACCTTGAGGAGGGAGTTTAAAATCTGTGGGCAGATTGGAGAGCGTGGGCAGAAGGATAAGTTATCCTACTTCAGCCTAGTCCGTCAGATAGAGTTGGGGCTCGGAAAAGGACACTCAGAGACTGAAATAGTTGACGCAGTAATCAGGGCCATTAGTCCGGGAATGCCCCTAAGAGACATGTTGGAGATAAAGCGAGGGCTGACCCTCAGTAAACTGCTCACCATATTAAAGGGACACTACAAAGTAGACAGCTCCACTGAGCTTTACCATCAGCTCCTTAGTATTTCTCAAGAGCCCAAAGAGACTGCCCTGAACTTTGTATTTCGTGCCATCGAACTCAAAGAGAAACTGTTATGGAAAGCAGCCAATGAGGAGACCGATGAACTGTACAGCGGAACCAGTTCCGGACCGCCACCCCATACCGAGGATCCAAGACATGTTGGATGCGCTGGGTGTGAGCTCATGGTTCTCAGTTTTGGACCAGGGAAAGGCGTACCACCAGGGATTTCTAGATGAAGGAAGCCGCCCCTTGACCGCCTTCATCACACCCTGGGGGCTCTATCAATGGGTACGCATCCCTTTTGGCCTGAGCTCCGCACCTGCTGAGTTCCAGAGGAGCATGGAACACTGCTTGGCAGGCCTTAGGGATGCTATTTGCCTCCCATACTTGGATGACAACCTGGTGCACAGCAGCAGTTTTGAACAATACCTAGAGCACATCCGCCTTGTCCTCCAACGTTACAAAGAGCATGGTGTTAAGCTGACCCCTAAGAAATGTGAACTGTTTAAGGGCAGTGTGAAGTTTCTTGGTAAGCTGGTGACAGGTGAAGGGTACACGATGGATCCAGCAGAGTTGGCCCCGGTGAGGGCTTTGAATGAGAGGACCCCTGCAACTGTCGGAGATGTACGTCAAATGCTAGGTTTTCTCTCCTATTATAGGCCTTTCATCCCCAACTTCTCTCGTGTAGCCCACCCCTTGTATGACCTGCTTAGTCTCCCACCTTTAGAGAACAACACTGCTCCAGTTATGGTTGACGAGTCCAAGAAGGGGCTAAAGAAAAATAAAGGTCACTTACCATCACGCACACCCATTCAGTGGACCAGCCTTCATCAGGATGTATTAAATCAGCTTGTAGATGCACTTACCAGGCTTCCGGTCCTCGGGTACCCTGACTTCACCGAGCCCTTTGTTCTACATTGTGATGCATCACAGGTTGGATTAGGAGCTGTTTTGTACCAGCGACAGCAAGGGAAGATGAGAGTGATAGCGTATGGTTCTCGCACCCTAAACACAGCTGAAAAGAAGTACCACCTACACTCTGGCAAATTAGAGTTTTTGGCAATGAAGTGGGCCATCTGTGAACGCTTCCAGGATTATCTGTACCATGCCCCATCGTTTGTGGTGTACACCGATAATAACCCGTTAACATATGTGCTCACTACTGCGAAACTAAACGCCACGGGCCACAGATGGGTCGCAGAGTTGGCCAATTACAACTTCACCATACGCTATCGCCCAGGCAGAACCAATGCAGATGCGGATGGGCTGTCGCAGATGCCGCTAACCATTGAGGACTACATGAAAAGCTGTACAGCCGAGGTCGGACAGGAAGCAATAAGCGCATAAATGGAGTCTGTCACAGTGGAGCAGAGGGACCCTTGTCAAGGTGTTGGAGTGATCCAGGTCAGTGCCCTAAATTTGATTAAAGATATTAACACTGTCCAGCCTCTTACACCAGGCCAGATCCGGAGAGCACAAGAAGCGGATGAAGTCCTGTCAAGGGTCCTCTGGTACAAATCACAGAATAGGAGACCAAGTAGGACCGAAGTAAAGACCGAGCACCCTGCTGTGGCAGCACTGCTTAAGCAATGGTTAAAGCTTTATGTTGACCAAGACGGTGTCCTGCACCGCCGAACTGTCCGCTGAGAGCAACTGCTGATCCCCACAGCTTATCATCCCTTAGTCTTCAAAGAGTTGCACCAAGACATGGGACACCAAGGGGTTGAAAGGACAATTGATTTGATTCGGGAGAGGTTCTATTGGCCCCAGATGGGTAAAGATGTGGAACACTTCGTGACAGAAGAGTGTCTGAAGAGGAAAAAACCTAGTAAGCAGACCCGTGCACCTCTGACTCCGATCCAGACTACCTACCCGTTCCAACTCGTGTCAATAGACTTCCTCCACTTGGAAAAGTGTAAGCATGGCTACGAGTACATATTAGTTATCATGGATCAGTTTACGAGGTTTGCTCAAGCCTACGCGACGAAAAACAAGGCGGCTAAAACAGTCGCTGACAAGCTTTTCAATGACTTCACACTCAAGTTTGGGTTTCCCACCAGATTGCATCATGACATGGGCAAAGAGTTTGAGAACAGGCTTATGGCAAGATTGAAGGAACTTTCAGGTATCCAGGGCTCTCACACGACACCTTACCACCTGCAAGGTAATGGACAAGTGGAGAGATTCAACCGCACCTTGCTGTCCATGTTGCGCACCCTGGAAGACAAGGAGAAAGATGATTGGAAAGAGTCCCTTGCCAAGGTTGTTCATGCATACAACTGCACGGAGAGCGAGGCAACAGGTTATGCACCTTACTACCTTGTCTTCGGACGTTCCCCCCGTTTGCCAATAGACCTGCTGTTTGATCTAAAGAAAGATGAAATCCATGTGGATTATGATGACTATGTTAGCCGCTGGAAAAAGAGGATGCGGGAAGCCTACCTAGTGGCTGCTAGAATGGCTAACAAGGAAGCTGCTCGAGGGAAGGCTTACTACGACAAGAGAGTTAAAGGGAGAGATCTTCAACCTGGCGATAGAGTCCTCCTCCGGCATCTCACTCCTAGAGGTGGACCAGGGAAGATCCAGTCCTACTGGGAGGATCAAGTCTACAAAGTGAAGGAGAGAAAAGCTGATGATAGTCCGGTGTACCAGATCAGTCAAGAGAATGGCAAAGGAAGAGATACGGTCGTACACAGGAACCTCCTATTGCCCTGTGACTACCTACCCACTGAAAAACCACCAGCACAGAAACCTCAGCCACAGAACGACTCTTCGACTGTCACAAAGAGAAAGACCCAAACTTCACATAGACAGTGGCGACAGCAGCCAGACAACGGTGACACATCAGATGAGGACTACAGGACTTGTTTGAGATCCACTCCGGGGAGACGGCAAAGGCAGACTGCACTCAACCCAAGGGCGGAGCCCTTCCAGCCCCAGCACACCCTCCAGCACCAAGAAGAGGATTTTCCACTACAGAGCGAAGAGGATGAGGGACCTGACCAGGACATTGACAGGCCTGGTGTTGGTGAGTCACAGACAGGTAATGAAGGTGAGGCTGTGATTGTAAGATAGCGACCTCAACGGCAGAGACAGCAACCTAGGGTACTGAGTTATGACACATTAGGTCAGCCGACTTTACTTCAGAGAGACTGTAAGGTAACACGGACTCGGGTTATTGAGACCAAAGGTTTTTGGAGACCCTGGGCTGTCCAAGTGTGTTAAAGACAATGTCAAAATGATAAGGTAATCGGAAATGTCAGGAGACATTTAATTTTGTGGGGGAGAGTGTGGCACTGTGTGATTAAAGTAAGCAGGGAAACAGTTGCCCCCCATTTAATTTTGATAGAAACATCTAGCTAAACTACTGGGTAATTTTATCCAACTATTATCTCTATAGCCTGTGTTGCAAAAGGGGTATACTCAACTCCGCCGACAGGGTGCGCCTGATGCCCTAAGCATCAGTAGCCAACACTAGCCGAAGAAGAACAGTTAGTACGTGGTGAGGAGTTGGCAGACTACATACACAAGTGCACTGCTGCTAATCAATATTCCTTTGTATTTTCTGCAAGTAAGCTGATTAAAAGCAACATAAGATGTAAAACCAGTAGTAACGTTTTGTAAGTGCCTTAGTGTATGTCGCATGTTGAGCTAAAGAGGAATGTGAAGAGTTTGAGAATCGATGAAAGCGAGCCACCATGAGCCACCATGTGGCGTGAGTAGAATGGCGGACAAAGTTTGTGGGTACCATGAACATGAGATGAGAAGCCGTTTGATAGTGGAATGAGCTAAAATAACATGAGCAGTATGGTTCAGGGATACACAGTAGGAGGGTACAAGTACCAGTTGCTAATAAACAACATATTGAAGAGACAGTATAAGGGATGGGTGTATCCTGCTAAACTAAAGTGTACATGTTTGAACACGGGCCAGTGCTAATTTTGTTATTAAGCTAGCACGAGAGTTTGTGTCTGTCCCACACGGTATTCGATTTAAAGCATTTATGCTGTTTGTATGTGCCAGAAGAAAGTGCATGTGTAATTACCACTTCAGCAAAAGTAAAAGTGAATATAATACAGTACAGGATTTAATTTGAGACATGTTTTGATAATGAATACAGTTCATAAGAGTAATGCATTGGTGATTAAAATTGTCTTGGCGATGTAGTTAAAAACAAGTTAAAAGCAGTATAACGACTGTAATGTTAGGTTCATAGAAGCATTTTGTCTAAAAGTGATATTTTCATGTGAATTGATAAGTGAGTTGAGAAACTGTGATATCAATAGCCAACACTAGCCGAAGAAGAACAGTTAGTACGTGGTGAGGAGTTGGCAGACTACATACACAAGTGCACTCCTGCTAATCAATATTCCTTTGTATTTTCTGCAGCCTCTGCAAAAAATAAATATGTTGCACCGCGAGTGAGTTGGCCCATCATTCGTAGACGTGTTACACTTGCAGAAGTCCTCTGCCGTCTGTATTACAAGAGCAGTTTATATACCGTACTTTGGACTAATCCTGAACAGACCCCCACATTGTTTATTCAGGTACTATCTTCAGTCTTCTTACCATCAAAGAAACAAATTGTTGGCAGTCATTTACAACCTTCTACCCTAAAACACTAAACCAATAAACAGACAGAACCACATACCATGAAAGGGTCAAGCAAACATTCAACCCAATTGGTTTAAGTTGGTGACCATTTGCTCTGTTGTAAAATCCTCATAGGACAAGCTAAACTATTTGTCTCCGTGTGGAATACAAGAAGCGCTTCTTCACGTCCGTGACGCGCCATCATCCAAACGCGCAGAAAAAGTGAGTAAATTCTATGATGAAGTTTGACGTTTTATGTCATTTCTTGGGCTGTGCACATATTTACCTGGTTCACCTGAGATTATTTACATGTGAACAGTGGACAGTGTACAAGGCAGGACCGCATTACCTGTAATGAGGTGAGACAGGAAAAAACGGACTTCTCCTTACGTTCATACGGATTAAATAAAAAGTGATGATTTGTTTTCGACTTGAATTGTTTCACTTAAAAGAAAACATTTCAAGCTTTCTAGCCATATAATTCTTATTTTTATGAGCCAAGTATTCGCTGAGATTCTGGTTGTTCTATTTACGTCTGTGAAGAGAAATGGCAGAGACAGAAAAGGCCGAGAGCGCACCCTGTCGACTTTCTTTATTTAAAAAAAGCACAACGTTTTGTTTTTATTATGATGGTATACCACTAAAACTAGACCCTTTACATATTTGAATGATATACTTCTTTTATCTGTACGATCAGAATTGACGGAGTAATTTAACCCTCTGGGGTCGACGCACGCGCCGGCGCGTTTTGACGCATCTTTTTCTGATAAGGCCGAAACAAACTTAAATTACTCCGTCAATTCTGATGCCTCTTGGATATGGCCTTTCTGGACAAAAAGTGTCTTAGAAAATTTAAATCAGTGTATTGTTTACTGTGAATGTGTGAACAAGATGACATTCACAGCACTCTGAAGTAAACACTTTAGCCTACAACATGCTGGTCTCCAAAGTCTTGTGAACCAATGTTCTGTTTGTGTTTTATGGTCTTATTTCAGTGAGTAAAAAATTGTAGTTTTTCACTAACCATGCATAAACACTTTTTTCTCAAAAACACAATAATGTATAAACTTGAAGCTCACATATTATTGTAGCCAATTTTGTGCTGATTACAGTGTTATTAGACTTTAGACATTAATATGTTTAAAAAACACTGAAAAAAGCACAAATGTCAGGACATGTCAGAATTTGTCCAGGCCCCAAAAACCCCCTCAGACCCCAGAGGGTTAAGTTTGTTTCGGCCTTATCAGGAAAAGATGCGTCAAAACGGCGCGTGCGTCAACCCCAGAGGGTTAACCCCCAAAACGTGACAAAGGGTATGCTTGCAAAATTTTTGTTGGTTTGTCTTGCTCCTTCAAAGCATTTGCGTCAATGAAATTTCTTCTGGACTGGAACCTCAGGTCTAATCAGTGGGTTACAGCAGCTTTGTTTGGCTTCTTTGTTTTGTTCTGTAATGTCTTGTCTGGGTTTTCAGGCTGTCAAGGTTGTTGTCTAAAGCATCAGCTACAATTTAGCCATACAATATAATTAATGAACAAGATGCACAAAATCAACAATTCAAGAGTGCATTCTACATACATACTTTACATACATTACCAAACATTATGCTACTTACTAAAAATACTTATACATTAAGTCAATTGGCCAGACGTGCCACTTCCCGGGGACACGTTCTGCTTAGGATTTCTAAATTGCCTAAAATAACCAGGTGCTGGTTGTTTGTGATCAGTGCAGTGCAAACAACCAACACGTTTATTTCAGGCAATGTTCCAGTGTTGATGCACTGGAGTCAGCATCATAGTCACTTGCCAGTGCAGCAGATGGTTCTCTGTCCTGCTGTGCTCTTTTAGAAGGAGGCTGTTTGGCCTTCACTGGACTACAGGTATTTGAAAGTCACTTCAGGACCTTTTTGGTAACAGTGTCCTGTACAAAAGAACGAAACCATGATTGAATAATTTTTAAGCAAAACAGTGCTTTTTTTTTTTTTTAAATAGGTAAATGATGTTTTAATGTTAATCTGTTAAGTGGATTACTTAGGATGGTAACAAATACATTTGTGAAAAAACACTACTGGTGTGTATGGAAGAACATTTAAGTCATACATTTATCTTTGTATTGTTTTGAGTGTCAGAGGTACAGTACTGTCTGTTTCGACAGAGACTACATGTCTTATAAAACTGAGGTTCCCAAACTGGCAGAGGGAACTGAATTCATAAACGCAGATGACCTTTTAGACTTCACACCATATTAGTTTCAATGACAAGGACATGACGTATGTCCCTATTAAATATTGCCTTGGAGATGTTATCAAATTCGCTTCAAATGTGTGAGAAACTTGTATGTTCTGTAAATTTGTGTTTTGACTTTTTTGAAACGTATAACAAATTTGTTTCTTTCATTTATCATTGTGACGTTTTAAAGGAATATTCTGGATTCAATACAAGTTAAGCTCTGTCAGTAGCATAATATTGATCAAACCTTTTCTGGAAGAAGAAAAAGTGAAAGTTATTTATTTTGCGATAATCTGCGTTATGCAGCAAATGCTGCTGACTGAGCATAACCTGTAATGAACCCAGAATATTTCTTAGGGGATCTTTTAAAACTCGTGCTAAGTGATGTCTGTTTTGACAAGGAGAAATCTGTTAGATGTGATTGTGCTACAGAAAATTCTGTAATGTTGAATAAGTTTCTGATCATACAACATTTGCAGTTTTTCTTTTATTTCGGTACAAAATAAATCAGAATTAAACCACTTTTTAGCCAAGTGTTTTATGTTCACACAAGCAATTTTTCATAAATTAATTTTCAAAAACAGACTCAATCATAAAAAAATTATCCTTTCTCAAGGTTCTTGAAATTAGAATTTTTAGGGGGTGGTGTCCAAAATTAGTTAACATTTACTTGCCTAGACCGAAGAAGATCAGTTTTCTTAAATTAAGATTTAATGTCTAATGGGCAATGTATTTTATAAGACTATTTATCTTTAATGGCAAAAAACAAGACACATTTTCAAGAAATAAGCTTTTTTTTAAAACTTTCTTAGATTTCAGTTTTGGGAGTGTTATTGTGTTAGCAGCTAATGTAGCCTATTTTCACTGTTGTATACATTTGATTAAGATATGATCAAATCATCTTCTAAGTTAAAACTATGGAAAAAACCCAATTCATTGATAAATAATAGCACAAACCACTGATCATATACAGTTGGGAATCTTGGCTCTGTTAACTTGTCACTAATGAAGAATAACAAAAACAATATACAGTTGGAAAACACATAGCATATAGAATAAATCACACAAATATTCACAGTGCAGGTTGAAAAAAGTTGAATGGGTAAGGGTGTCCAAACTTTTTCCTGCTAATGTATGTAGTGTGACAATTTCTTATAAAGTCTGAGCATTTTAAGATATGAGACAGATAAAGTTAATAACAGGTATACACTGATTGTGATTTAAACTTAACTATTAATTTACTTGCTGCGGTCTGCTGTGGGGGATTCCTCTGTGGCGTCCTGCCCCTTGGCCTAGTGGTGTGCGTGTGTTGGCCCCGGCTGTCAGGGGATGTACCTGTCTGCAGATGGGGCTGGTGTGGCGGTGTGGTTGCCTCTTGCTCCTGCTGTGTATAACTTCCTGTAACAAACTCACAAACACACACATGCACACTCTCACACATACACATGCAGATATTCTATAGTAGTTGTCACCTCTATTTCATTACTGACACTGTAAATTGTATTAAGATATAGTTATTTTTATCATTATTAGCAAATACTGTATTGCACTATAATTGAGAATAGTAATGTATTATTGTAATCAGTGACTTTGTCTGACATTGTCCTCCTGACATAGTATAAGCATTGATGTTGGTTGTACTCTATTGTCTTTTTCTCTTTTTCTCTATCCCTGTCCTTTCTGCACCACCCCCTGACTTGTCTTGAAGCTGGCATCGTCAAAATAAACAAGATCTATTCAACAAGAGGAGTTGGTTCAACACCTCTTGGAAAAGGAACACTGTTGTCTCAACAAGGCATCCTGATCCTCAATACTGTATGCCAAGCAGATGTACAGGACAGGTTAAGAAAAAAAAAAGCTATTAATTTACTTTAAATCACTAGTAGATATCATACACGTGAGTAATATAAAATTTATCTTTTCTTTTACATGTCTGTTTAACATTTGATATTGTTTTATACTATTACAAAGAGGGTCCAGGGAAGGAGAGCTGGAATTGGAGCAGGGACACGTGTGCTGAACACCCCCCAGACATCTCATAAATACTGCCGTTTTGACATCTACTATATAATACATCTATCAAGAGAAACAAAAAGAAACTCAATACATTTTATGTGACAGAAATGCATGAAGTGGGATACAGGTAATCTACATTTAGCATTTATATCCACTGTGTGAGGACTATAATCATATACACTGCAATACATACACATTCATTAGTAGTACATGATAGGTTTGTTGCACTGATAAGATCTTAAATTGACATTAAGTTAATTATAAAAGGGGGCGTGATCAAAAGATTTTTTTTCCTCAATATTAAATTAATTATAAAAGTGGGTGTGCTCAAAATAATGTTTTTTTTCCTCAATAATGAATTAATTATAAAAGAGGGCGTGCTCAAAATAATGGTTTGTTTAAAACAAAACTAGGTCAGGGAGGAGTGAAGGGTGTTTTCCTATAATGCCTCAGCAGGATGATTTGTTTCCTATAGATAAGAAAATGGTTTGTTTCAAGATGTGTGTAACGTATAGGTCAAAAGAGGTGTGCCCTATTCAGTACATAAGGTAATGTGTGGATGTCTGTCATAGTATGACTCTAGCTAGACGTGTCAACAGCTACGATGGTTGTGACAAGTGGTGCCTACAGTGGTGGAAGCGACATGAGCGGCGTCAGTAGCATCAGTGATAGCGATGCGAGTAGCAGAGGTGTGAGCAGTTATGTTAGCACAGACAGTAGCGGTTAAAGGAGGGAGTTCAGCAGCCGCAGCAACAGTAGCCGTGATAGCTGCACCGGTGACGTGTGCGGAAGTGTGTGCATGCGCAATGACGTAGGTATGTTGAATTTAGACAAGTCGCCGTTAGCACTGTTAGAACAGTAGAAACAGTTGTGCATGATTTAGCACAGCCGTGTGAACAATTGTATGAAGAAGGTGGTGGATATAATTATAAGGTCAGATATAGTGATGGGGGTGTGTATATGTGGGTTGTGGAGTGTGGTAGTGATGAAGAGTGGGGGATTGGTCGGTCTCACAGGATGTCTGTGAAAGACTGGTGCCTGTTCTGGTATGTTGTATGCAATGCAATGATCTGAATTGTAGAGGTCCAGATGACTGTGTTTATGTGGTTCAATGGGCCAGTAGTAGCGGCCCCGAGTTGTAAAGAATAGTTGCAGACCGATACGAAGCATTTGCGATGACCGTGATTGCATCACCGCTGAGTCCACTCACTCCAACCCATACCCTGTGAATCACAGCGAATGTGAGTTGTATTTCAAAGAATGGATGCTCATTCAATGGAGGGATTGGGTCGGGCTGCAGGGAGAGTTTAGTGAGATTGATGGAGCGATCATGCAGGATAAGGTCAGCAGCAATTTTGACGGTTAGAAAACGCTTATGTTTTAACGGTACTGAAACTGCTGACAATATGGCTGTGCATCAAGCTGCAGAACAGAGGCTGTGACACCCAACAGTAGGTAACGAAGTAGTGGTATTTTCACCTTCTATATCAGGGGTGTCAAACTCATTTTAGGTCAGGGGCCATATGGAGGAAAATCTATTCCCAAGTGGGCCGGACCGGACCGACAAGGCAGCTAGCTACGGGCCAGCTGACAGGTATAGGCCTACTTGCTCAGCCCCAGTATAAACAGTTTGCCTGCTTAACATAATTGCTATTGCGACACCCAGTGGACACATTTAGAACAGCAGTTTCTTTCATTGAAAAATTGCAGCTAATTTAAACTTCAAATCATCCTGCGGGCCAGATTAAACCCGTTTGCGGGCCTGATCTGGTCGGCGGGCCGTAAGTTTGACACCCCTGTTCTATATTTATATTGATGATTATTTTATGCTCATCATCAAAGACAATCTAAATGTTTTCATTCTTTTTATGCATGCATAAGAGTATACCTAATGTTATACACCCACCATGGAACGATTGGTGGACAAAATATATTACGATCCGGCCAATACTGGAAGCTTAGCAGGTATTAATAAGCTGCGTGAGGCCATGAAGGACCACACAGGAGTAAACCCTGCATTATACGATGTTAAAGAATTTCTAATGGCCCATGCTTATACTCTACATGCCCCAGCAATTAAGAATAGTGTTAGACGAAGGGTTCTGGTCTGTGGTATTGATAAACAGTTTCAAGCAGACATCGTAGACATGAGCGAATACTCGGCTGCAAATGATAATGTTAGATATCTTTTAATATGTATTGATGTGTTTTCTAAGTATGCGTGGATCAGATGTCTTAAGACAAAAACGGGGCTCGCTGTCACAAGTGCATTTTACCCTCTGGGGTCTGAGGGGGTTTTTGGGGCCTGGACAAATTTTGACATGTCCTGACATTTGTGCTTTTTTCAGTGTCTTTTAAACATATTAATGTCTAAAGTCTAATAACACTGTAATCAGCACAAAATTGGCTACAATAATATGTGAGCAGCAAGTTTATACATTATTGTGTTTTTGAGAAAAAAGTGTTTATGCATGGTTAGTGAAAAACTACAATTTTTTACTCACTGAAATAAGACCATAAAACACAAACAGAACATTGGTTCACAAGACTTTGGAGACCTGCATGTTGTAGGCTAAAGTGTTTACTTCAGAGTGCTGTGAATGTCATCTTGTTCACACATTCACAGTAAACAATACACTGATTTAAATTTTCTAAGACACTTTTTGTCCAGAAAGGCCATATGAAAGAGGGTGTGTCTGAGGATGAATAGTCATGTGATTTACCTGAGAACACAAAAGACGCACTGAACGACCAGACAAAGACGCGCATAATGAGCCTTTCAGTCAATGTAGATGGGACGGATTAGTGCTGTACAATACAACACAATGAGGAGCCAAACGATCCTCATTTGAGTTAAAATCAGTGTTTTTACTCTGAGGACAAGCTAAACTATTTGTCTCTGTGAGGAATGTAAGGAGCGCCGCTTCACGTGCGTAACGCGCCATCATCCAAACGCGCCGAAAAAGTAAATTCTATGATGAAGTTTGATATTTTGTGTCATTTCTCGGGGGCGTGCACATATTTACCTGGTTCACCTGAGATTATTTACATGTGAACAGTGGACAGTGTACAAGGCGGGACCGCATTACCTGTAATGAGGTGAGACAGGAAAAAACGGACTTCTCCATACGTTCATACGGATTAAATAAAAAGTGATGATTTGTTTTTGACTTGAATTGTTTCACTCAAAAGAAAACATTTCAAGCTTTCTAGCCATATAATTCTTATTTTTATGAGCCAAGTATTCGCTGAGATTCTGCTTGTTTTATTTACGCGTCTGTGAAGAGAAATGGCAGAGACAGAAAAGGCCGAGAGTGCACCCTGTCGACTTTCTTTATTTAAAAAAAGCACAACGTTTTGTTTTTATTATGATGGTATACCACTAAAACTAGACCCTTTACAGATTTGAATGATATACTTCTTTTATCTGTACGATCAGAATTGACGGAGTAATTTAAGTTTGTTTCGGCCTTATCAGAAAAAGATGCGTCAAAACGCGCCTAGTTTTTCACTAGCCATGCATAACCACTTTTTTCTCAAAAACACAATAATGTATAAACTTGATGTCACATATTACTGTAGCCAATTTTGTGCTGATTACAGTGTTATTAGACTTTAGACATTAATATGTTTAAAAAACACTGAAAAAAGCACAAATGTCAGGACATGTCAAAATTTGTCCAGGCCCCAAAAACCGCCTCAGACCCCAGAGGGTTAATATGGGCAAAAGAACACAGACACTGGACAGAGGAAGATTGGAAAAAAGTGTTAAGAACGGACGAATCGAAGTTTGAGGTGTTTGGATCACACAGAAGAACATTTGTGAGATGCAGAACAACTGAAAAGATGCTGGAAGAGTGCCTGACGCCATCTGTCAAGTAAGGTGGGGGTAACGTGATTATTATTTCAAATAAATATTATTTCTAACCTCAATGTCTTGACTATATTTTCTATTCATTTTACAACTCATGTGGTAAATAAAAGTGTGACCTTTCTTGGAAAACACAAAATTGTCTGGGTGACCCCAAACCTTTGAACGGTAGTGTATATCCAGCTTTCTCCTTAAGCAGGAGGTGTCAGAAAAGACAACACTGGGGCTGTAGGCGTGAGCTGCGGGCCTCCATGGGGAAGCTGTGGGCTCTGGAGCGTCCTGGAAGAGTGCACCGGGGGTTTGGGAGAGAGCAGGGGAAAGCAACAAGCCTCCAGGGGGAAGCTGTGTGCTCTGGAGGGTCCTGGAAGACAACACTGGGGGTGTGGGAGAGAGCTGCAAGCCTCCAGGGGGAGCCGGGAGCCCGAGCGACCCGCTGGGGACTTGACGCTAGTCTGGCACTGTTACGCCCCAGCCTAGGGCTTGCCGGAGCGTAACACGATTGTTGAGTTTTCCTCCTAACCTCTTCCACTTTAAACAACCACTAACGATACGAACTACAATTAACAAGAAATTGTATTCTGTTGAAACACAGACTACAATACAGAAGGTTCAAACAGGGTCTGTTAGCGGTCCAAGGGCAGCTCCGGAGCAGCCCGGAGAATTAGCCTGAGCGACGGTCCGACGGAAACGTACTCCTAAGCAGAAGCCCACGGCTCATCACCTGCCTGTTCACGTTTCTAATAGATTTTCCCCGCTCAGCGACACACCCGCTGAGAAACAGACTCTGATAATTGGCGATTCCATAGTCAGGAACGTGAAGATAGAGACACCAGCGACCATAGTCAAATGTATTCCTGGGACCAGAGCGGGCAACATCGAGTCAAATCTGAAGCTGCCGGCTAAGGCTAATCGTAAATATGGGAAAATTATTATTCACGTCGGCAGCAATGACACCCGATTACGCCAATTGGAGGTCACCAAAATTAATGTTGAGTCGGTGTGTAACTTTACTAAATTAATGTCGGACTCCGTAGTTTTCTCTGGACCCCTCCCCAATCTGACCAACGATGACATGTTTAGCCGCATGTCGTCGTTCCGTCGCTGGCTGTCTAGGTGGTGTCCAGCAAACGATGTGGGCTTCATAGACAATTGGGCCACTTTCTGGGGAAAACCCAGTCTGGTAGTGAGAGATGGCATCCATCCCACTTTGAATGGTGCAGCTCTCATCTCTAGAAATTTGGCCGAGTTTATTAGCTGACCTAAAGCCTGACAATCCAGGATGGGGACCGGGATGCAGAGACTCAGTCTAAAACGCCTCTCTGCAGTTTCCTTAGAGCCGCTGCCCCCCTCAAACCACATAGAGAATGTGTCTGCCCCTCGAACATATGAATCAAATAAATCAGAAGTTAACAGAAGTGGAGTTATTCATAAAAACTTAATAAAAATTAAGACCACTCCTCTTATTGAACAGAAAAACAGAACTGTCAAATGTGGACTATGAAATATCAGGTCTCTTTCATCTAAATCTCTGTTAGTAAATGATTTGATAACTGATCACCAAATTGACCTACTTTATCTTACTGAAACCTGGTTACAGCAGGATGAATATGTCAGTCTGAATGAATCAACCCCCCTCAGTCATAAAAATTATCATGTTCCTCGAAGCACAGGTCGAGGTGGAGGAGTAGCTACAATCTTACACTCAAACTTATTATTAAACTTTCATCCTCAGAACAATTATAACTCATTTGAGAGCCTCACTCTTAGTCTCTCACATCCAAACTGGAAAACACAAAAACCAGTTCTACTTGTCACTGTGTACCGTCCACCTGTCCCTTACTCAGTTTTTAACTGAATTCCAGGACTTCCTGTCTGATTTAGTGCTTAGATCAGATAAAGTTATTATAATGGGAGATTTTAACATTCATGTAGATGTTGAAAATAATAGTCTCAGCATTGCATTTAATTCTATATTAGATTCAATTGGTTTCATTCAAAATGTTAATAAACCCACCCACTGTTTCAATCACACCCTTGATCTTGTTCTAACCTATGGCATCGAAATTGAACATCTAATAGTTTTTCCCCCAAATCCTGTTTTGTCAGATCATTCTTTAATAACTTTTGAATTTAAAATGATGGATCATGCAGCGTTTGGAATTAAATTCCACTACAGCAGATGTTTATCCGACAACGCTGTTAATAAATTTAAGAAAATGATTCCATCTTTATTTACATCTATGCCAAGTATAAACATAGTGGAGGGCAGCTGCTTCAATCCCACTCCCTACCAAATTGATCATGTTGTTGACAGCGCAGTAACCTCACTGTGTGAAATGCTTGATTCTGTAGCCCCTCTGAAAAAGAAGTTAGTGAATCAGAGAAGACTAGCCCCATGGTATAATTTACATATTCGTACCTTAAAGCAGGCATCACGAAGGCTGGAAAGGAAGTGGCGTTCCACAAACTTAGAGGAAATTTTTCTAGCCTGGAAAAACAGTCTACTAACATATAAAAAAGCTCTCCGTAAAGCCAGAACTGCATACTATTCATCACTAATAGAGGAAAATAAGAACAATGCCAGGTTTCTTTTCAGCACTGTAGCCAGGCTGACAAAAAGTCACAGCTCTGTTGAGCCCAGTGTTCCCTTAGCTCTCAGCAGTGATGAATTTATGAGTTTCTTTACAAATAAAATCACAACTATTAGAGATAAAATTCAGCAGATGCTTCCTATACCTGAAATAAATGAATCTTCTACTACAGTAGCTCTTGAATCATCTGTAGGACCTCAGTTATGTTTCGACTGCTTCTCTCCCATGGATCTCTCTGAATTCACATCAGCAGTTGCTTGATCTAAATCATCAACGTGTCTCTTAGACCCCATCCTGACTAGACTGCTTAAAGGCACCCTGCCATTAATGAACTCATCTTTATTAGACTTGGTAAATTTATCTCTAGTATCAGGCTACGTACCACAGGCCTTTAAGACTGCAGTAATCCAACCTTTACTCAAAAAGCCTAGTCTTGATCCAGGAGTCTTGGCTAATTATAGACCAATATCCAACCTGCCATTTATTTCTAAAATCCTAGAAAAAGCTGTTGCTAAGCAGCTATCAGACCACTTACACAGGAATGAACTATTTGAAGATTTTCAATCAGGATTTAGAGCACATCATAGTACAGAAACAGCACTGTTGAAAGTTACCAACGATCATCTCTTAGCCTCAGATAATGGACTTGTTTCAATACTTGTCCTCCTAGACCTTAGTGCAGCATTCGACACCATTGACCACAACATCTTATTACAGAGACTGGAGCATGTGATTGGTATCAGAGGAACAGCGTTAAAGTGGTTCCAATCCTATTTATCAGACAGATTCCAGTTTGTTCATGTCCATGATGAACCTTCCACACGAACAAAACTTAGTTATGGAGTTCCACAAGGTTCTGTGCTAGGACCGATTCTGTTCACCCTGTACATGCTTCCTTTAGGATATATCATTAGGAAGCACTCTATTAATTACCACTGCTATGCGGATGACACTCAGTTATATCTATCTATTAAACCTGTTAACACAAACCAGTTAACCAGACTTCAAGCCTGTCTAACTGACATAAAGGCCTGGATGACCAGTAACTTTTTACTTTTAAACTCAGAGAAAACAGAAGTCATTATATTTGGGCCAAAAAATCTCAGAAATAACTTTTCTCAAATTATAGCTACTCTAGATGGCATAACCCTGGCATCCAGCACTACTGTAAAAAACCTGAGTTATTTTTGACCATGACATGTCCTTTAACTCACACATAAAACAAATCTCTAGAACTGCATTCTTTCACCTGCGCAACATTTCCAAAATTAGGAACATCCTGTCTCAAAATGATGCAGAAAAACTAGTCCATGCATTTGTTATCTCAAGGCTAGATTACTGTAACTCATTACTATCTGGATGTCCCAATATCTCCATAAAAAGCCTCCAATTAATCCAGAACGCCGCAGCCAGAGTCCTGACAGGAACTAGCAAGAGAGATCATATTTCTCCTATATTGGCTTCTCTTCATTGGCTCCCTGTAAAATATAGAATAGAATTTAAAATCCTTCTTCTCACATACAAATCCCTTCATAATCAAGACCCTTCATACCTTAAAGACCTCATAGTACCATATTATCCCAATAGACCACTTCGCTCTTAGAGTGCAGGTCTACTTGTGGTTCCCAGAGTTTCCAAAAGCAGAATGGGAGGCAGAGCCTTTAGTTATCAAGCTCCTCTCCTATGGAACCAGCTCCCAGCCTGGGTTCAGGAGGCAGACACTCTCTATACTTTTAAGGCTAGACTTAAAACCTTCCTCTTTGACAAAGCATATAGTTAGGGCTGGCTTCAGGCAACCCTGAACCATCCCTTAGTTATGCTGCTATAGGCCTAGACTGCCCGAGGACCATTGGTGCACTGAGCTCCCCTACCCTAACCCCCCCCTCTCTTCTCTCCTCCGACCTCATGTATATTCCACCATTGAATGTTACTAACCTTGTGCTCTCTCTCTCCCCTAGTTTGTGCACTCTCCCTCTCTCTCTGTTCTCTCTGTACCTTCTGCAGGTGTCCCTGGTCCTGGAGCTGTATATCGCTGATGTGCAGTTACTGGTCCCACGGGTTTTATGCTTTGTCAATAGAATCAGTCCTGTACCTGTGCAGCATCACTTTACCTGTGTCCAATGTGCAATTATGACACATTTAAAATATTAATAAAAAGATATTCAATACATATGTTTTCAGTGTGTTTTATTATTCATAATGAAAGAAAATAATCATTGTACAAAGTTATTTCAAATGAAAAATGAAAAATACATTCATCAGATCAAAAACAATATTTCATAATGTCAAGCAAATATAATCATGATGTCAATATTTTATATGCATTCATAATAATAGATAATATAGCAAATACCTATAAAATTATTTCATATAAAAACTGTGGTAAAAAACAATATCTCAAATACGGTCACTACATTGAATACAATATTTTAAATACATTCGCTAGTTTATAAATTTTAAATTAATTTACTAGGTCAAAAATTATTCCAATGAAAAATCAGTATTGCACCCAGAATGCAGTGTTCATTACCCCTACCTTACAGATGTGTAACCCTAATTGTCTGCTTTTTGATAGTGAGCTCACCCTGGTCCGACCATGAAACCACATCTCCAGCCCTGGATAGGGCTGACAAAATATGTTCTGCATTTTTCTTTTTCCTCTGTTTGGGCATATGATTCAACACATCCTCCACAATCAAATCTTTCACACCCCCCTTGTCATCTGCGTCAGCTGCAACACCTGGTGAGGCGGTAGAGACAGTGTCAACACATCCTTTTCACGCTTCTCGTTTCACCAGCGACAAATATCTCTGTAGAATAGCTGTATACTTTTTATCCTTCTCATGAACATCAATGTCTGGCAATTGTAACACGTGACATTTCCCGATCGAGCTCATTCTGCACTGTCTGTCTTATGGTCTCATTGTTCTAATGTTGCTTTAGCATTTCCAGCTGATGGTGTGCTCCATATCTATCTTCTGTTATTAACACTAATTATAACGGGTATAGCGGCACCTAGCAAGGGGAGTAGAAATCCACCGGACTGGTTGATGAGCTTCCTTTTTCTAAAACTAGCTAGTTTTCTATCTGCTATGCCACTGATTACAGATTTTCGCTTTTTCAGCTGCTTTTACTGCTGGTCACTCAGAGGAATATTACCTCTCAACACATTGAGAGCTATTTCGCACACTGCTTTTATAAAGTCATCGGCGCTGTTAGTTATGATGAGCCTACACTGTCTCGGTCCTGATTTATGCAATAACTCCAGCAGTGCCAAATTTCTCTGCATACGGAGCGACATTGTTACTTTAGCTTTCTAGGGATGTAGACAACCGGCTGTGTGAAGAGCAGATTTGATCCAAGTCTCAGATAATCGGGTCTTTTGGCTCTATAATCAATGACTAAGTGGCCGTAAGGAGTACTTGTGGCATCGTTGAAAACCTCTAAAATGTATTTGGTATTACCGGAAAACATCTGGCAGGCTATCAACATCATCTGAAATTTATCTCTTGGGTTTTTAAATAAGACAAGATAGTTAGTGTTTAAACTAATAGTACGACTGGCCTTGTCCTGTCTGAAGAAATTCTGTAATAGATAGATGCAAATAAGATTTATATGATGTACATATTTTGTAAAAACATTTTGAACCTCCAAATTACCGCTGGCATCGTTCATCAGATCATCAATTATCAGGAGGTTAATTTTTTCTGGAGGCATATTCACAATGATTCTGACAGACCATTGACAAAGTTTATATCTCTAATCTTTAGGAGGTGATTATACAGAGGCTGTCAGCATGAATATACACACCCTGACAAAAGTCTTGTTGCCTATCCAAGTTGTAGGAACAACAAATAACAGCTTGACTTCTAGCTGATCATTTGGAATCAGACGTGGCTTATATGAAAGGTAAAAGCCTCCAGATTACGCTTATTTTACCAAAATAAAATCTTATCAAGACTTGATTTTTAATTATTTAATTAGGACAGAAAGGTCAGACCTTGCTTAGACAAAAGTCTTGTCACTTAACAGAAATAATGTACAGTACAGAACATAAAGTCATGGTGCAGTGGAAAAAGAATTAATATTGTGTATGACTCCCATGAGCTTGGACGACTGCAGCCATACATCTCGGCAATGACTCAAATAACTGGCAAAGAAAGCATTCTTGCAGGACTCCCAGAGTTCATCAAGATTCTTTGGTTTCATCTTCAATGCCTCCTCCTTCATCTTACCCCAGACGTGCTCAATAATGTTCATTGTCTGGTGACTGGACTGGCCAATCCTGGAGCACCTTGACCTTCTTTGCTTTGAGGAACTTTGATGTGGAGGATGAAGTATGAGAAGGAGCGCCATCCTGCTGAAGAATCTGCCATCTCCTGTGGTTTGGAATGTAATGGGCAGCAAGAATGTCTTGATACCTCAGGCTGTTGATGTTGCCATCCATTCTGCAGATCTCTCGCACGCCCCCCATACTGAATGTAACCCCAACAGTACCATCCTTCCTGCAACCTGGAGGCCTTGGCAAATGAGACACGATTTTTTAGTTGTCTTCTGTTCAATGCTGGTTTCTGAGCACTAATTCGACCATTGAGACCACTGCATGAGAGAATTCGACAAACTGTTCTTGTAGATACAGGGGTTTCTGGTGACCAGTTGTTATGTAGCTCTGCTGCAGTTGAAAAATGGCTGGCCCTGGACTATCGAAACAACAAACGGTCCTCTCTAACAGTTGTCTTACGGGGACTGCCTGACCTGGGCTTGTCATGAACTTCACCAGTTTCTTCAAAACTTTTTCTTATCCTCTTATTTAGATACATTAAAGATGTCTGCCACCTCAGGAGGAGACTTGGTCTTCAGGCTCTTGATGATCAGCACTTTGGTCTGTGGTTGAATCTTTGGCATGCTGTCAGGTCAGGATGCATTTCACATGAAGGTTGGGTGTGCTGGGGTTCTTCTTCTACACACCTGGGAATGTGTTAATTACAGTATTTGTCACAGGTGATGCTCTAATCTGTGAATGGTTGAATCCTTTAAAGATGTGGCAAGACTTTTGTCTAAACAAAGTCTGACCTTTCTGTCCTAATTAAATAATTAAAAATCAAGGCATGATAAGACTTTATTTTGGTAAAATAAGCGTAAGCTAGAGGCCTTTGCCTTTCACATAAGCCACTTCTGATTCCAAATGATCAACTAGAAGTCAAGTTATTATTTGTTGTTCCTACAACTTGGATAAGCGACAAGACTTTTGTCAGGATGTGTACATATAAAACATTATCAATTCTATGAGAAAAGAGCTGCTGAGGAAACGTTGTTCCACTATCACAATCATGCTGAATGGGTGTATTAGATGGCTGTCAAACTCTTTAACACATTACCTTATGGCTTCTGAAATAGTCAGACAAGACCCTACACTTGTTGTACACAAGCCTGTCCTTCTTCGCGACAGTGTTGTTCTTCAAATGAAACTTGGTTTTATCCCTTTTGATAGTGTCTCCTACAGTTGTGAGGTGGATGTTTCTTTTCTGGTCACCTACAAATGACTTGACAAGACTCACTAGTGACTCATGAGTCACAACAGCTGCATTAGTAGAATTCAATTTAACCCCTTTTACCTGTCTCTTCCCTCTATGTGTGTAATAAGCATAACACTTGGGTCCCCCTGATACAAACTCTGTGATGAAATCATCCTCCTCACCGCACAACTCATCTGTTAAATCCCCTAGGTAAGGCCCTATAGGTGGTATCCAGTCCCTGGGTCTAGACGTGAAGATAACAGAATCAGTGTCGCAATACAATACCCTCTGTTGCAGTTTATCCAGTAATTCGTACAACATGAGCCTTGCATGAGCCAAGGCAAGGCAAGTTTATTTATATAGCACAATTCATACACAGAGTAATTCAAAGTGCTTTACAGAAACAAAAGACAAGTTAAAAAGTATACAAGAAAGAATAAAAAAAAGAAACAGCAAATAGTGAAATTAAAATTAAAGGAAACTGAGTGCAGGTTTTTAGTTTGGACTACATTGCCAGAGATGAGGCTTGTCTAACATCATCAGGAAGACTATTCCAGGTTTTAGCTGCATAGAACTGAAACACTGCTTCTCCCTGGGCACGAGCAGAAGGCCTGTCCCTGATGTTCTCAAGAGTTTGAGATGGTTCATATGGCATCAACGTGTCAGAGATGTAATTTGGTGCTGAGCCATGAAGAGACTTATACACAGGCAGTGCTGTTTTAAAGTCTATTCTCTGAGCGACAGGAAGCCAGTGCAGAGATCTGAGAACAGGAGTAATTAGCTTGTACTTCCTAGTTCTAGTCAGGACCCGAGCAGCAGCATTCTGAATGTACTGCAGCTGCGTTACAGCTCTTTTTGAGAGCCCCGTGAACAGGCCGCTACAGTAATCTAAACTGCTAGAGATGAATGCATGGATGATAATCTGGTTTAGACATGATCCCTTTGATTCTGGCAATGTTTTTGAGATGATAAAATGCTGGCGATGTTATCGATATAATGTGGCTGTTAAAATTCATGTCTTAGTCCATGATTGCCCCTAGATTTCTAACGTGATTTTTAAATTTTAGAGAAAGAGACTCGAGGTGACTGGTGACACTCTCTTTGTTTCTGTGGCCCAAAGATGATTATTTCAGTCTTGTCACTGTTTATTTTGAGAGAGTTGTTTTGCATCCACAGAGTGATCTGTTCAATACAGTGACACAATGATGCACCGAATATTCGGCTACCGAAAATTTTCGGCCGAAAATGGCCCAAAGGTGCATTTTTGGTTTTCGGCCGAGACTTTTATCAGCGAAACATTACAGCCGAAATGACGCAAACAGAAACCGCGACCTGCACATGCTTGTCTGAAGCAACATGTCTGCGGTGTGGACGTATTTCAGTGTATCTGAGAAAGACCCACGGACAGCGATTTGCAAAACATGTAATGCCGAAATTTCAAGAGGGGGTGCATCTGCAAAGACTTTCTCCACGTCGGGTTTAATTTATCACCTGAAATCCAAACAATCCGATCGCTACGTCACTGCATTGTTGCAATGTGCTAAATAAATATTTGCATAATTTGTAATTGATTTATTCTTTGAAACTTTAATATTAATTTATGCAATTGCAATGCCTTGATTTTAGTAAAGTTAGTACACAGCCATAGTCATAAATGCAATGGTACTAATAATTGGCATAATTTCTTTTGGTGTTTTGGTTTTCGGCCTTGGTTTCCTCTTTTTCGGTTTTCGGTTTCGGCCAAGAATTTTCATTTCGGTGCATCCCTAGAATCTACTGGTCCATATAAAAAAGACAAAAATGATCAGACAAAGCAACATCAATAAATGTGACATTAGAAACGTTAACACCCTTAGTAATGACAAAGTCCAGTGTGAGATCTCTGGTATGGGTTGGCTCACTAACATTCTGACTAAGGCCATACGTTTCAAGGACGGCAGAAAGTTCTTTGGCATATATGTCACAGGGCTTATCCACATGAACATTAAAATCACCTGTAATAACCAAACAGTCAAACTCTGTGAAGACAACTGAAAGCATCTCAGTAAATTCATCAATACAATTTTGACAGCATTGGGGAGGTGTGTAAATAATAAAAAGTACAGAGGGAGATAATTTTTGCTCCATTTTAAAAGATACATACTCAAATGATAAGAACTCCCCAAATAACAGCATGTGGGTAACCACATTATCCCTAAAAAAGGCACAGACCCCACCACTCTTTTTTTCTCGTGATTCTGATAGAAATGTAAAATTAGGTGGGGTGGATTCAATAAGAACTGCATTTGCTGTCCTGCTATCTGTTAAAAACATAAAGTCAAGATTGTAAGAGGAGATAAAATTATTGATTAAAAATGATTAGTTACATAAAGATCTGATATTGGGCACTGCAAGTTTCAAATTAGTTTGAGTAGAACCTGAAACTACCTGTCTGCAAGGGATTTGAATAAGATTTCTCTGATTGGACAGTCTAACTGTCACTCTTTTAGCCACTCTTTTGACTGGAGCTATAGCACCAGGGGAGAGTGTTTTCTCACTGGACCTATGGTCGATAAGTGGTTTATTATGGCTATAAGTCCTGGAACAGCAGAGGCCCTGGGTGTCCTAGTTGTTCATAGCTGCAATTGATGCTAGTCAGGATTTTTGGTCTGGAAGCAGGTAGGGGGGTCTGACAGGGGTGCTCTGAGGAAAGACAGGTGTAGGTGTTGGCCAAGGTGGTCGAGCTGGTGGAGTTTTAATTGACTGATACCCGTAGCCTTGCCAGGTTAGGGCAAGGGCTGATTTCACCAAGGTTTCTAAATGAGTTGAAAATCTCATTGGTGAAGCTGGGGATGGGATGGACAATGATGAGTCTGCAGAGGATGTGGATGCAGCTCGGGGGGCCCAGGGCATGGCAGGGGGCACCAATGAAGGTGCTGTTGAGGGGGATCCTTGGCTGATGAGGGGTCCGTTGCTGGTGAGGTATGAGTGCTTTCTTCACTCCTCTCTTCTCTCAGAGAGGCTGTTCAGATGACCGTCCAGACCCAGTCTGGTGCCTCAGAGAGTGGAGGAGGTTATCCGTTAGCCGTCTCACTCCACTCCTGTTCAGATATGGACACTTTCCCTTGTTCAGGTCGTCACATTGCCAAAACAAGTTGAAAACATTCACATCATCTGCCCTACCGTCTCGCCCATCAGCATGTCTCCATTGCACCATTGCAATTTCATCATAAATGGACCCTCTGGAGTCGACGCACACGCTGGCGCGTTTTGACGCATCTTTTCCTGATAAGGCCGAAACAAACTTAAATTACTCCGTCAATTCTGATCGTACAGATAAAAGAAGTATATCATTCAAATCTGTAAAGGGTCTAGTTTTAGTGGCATACCATCATAATAACAACAATGCTGTGCTTTTTTTAAATAAAGAAAGCCGGCAGGGTGCGCTCTCGGCCTTCTCTGTCTCTGCCATTTCTCTTCACAGACGCGTAAATAAAACAACCAGAATCTCAGCGAATACTTGCCTCATAAAAATATGAATTATATGGCTAGAAAGCTTGAAATGTTTTCTTTTGAGTGAAACAATTCAAGTCGAAAACAAATCATCACTTTTTATTTGATCCGTATGAACATAAAGAGAAGTCCGTTTTTTCCTGTCTCACCTCATTACAGGTAATGCGGTCCTGCCTTGTACACTGTTCACTGTTCACATGTAAATAATCTCAGGTGAACCATATACGTCACACACTCGTCTTGAAACAAACCATTCTGCTGAGGCGTTAAAGGAAAACACCCTTCACTCCACCCTGACCTAGTTTTTTTTTTAAACAAATCATTATTTTGAGCACACCCACTTTTATAATTAATTTATTGTTGAGAAAAAAACCCATTATTTTGAGCACACCCACTTTTATAATTAATTTAATATTGAGGGAAAAAAAATTTGATCACGCCCCCTTTTATTATGAACTTAATATCAATTTAAGATCTTCAGTGCAACAAACAATTCAAATGAAACAACTGATATTATATTCAGCACATTAAATGTACAAACTCATAATGTGGTTGGTTTACAGACTGAAGATCATTGTGCAGCTCCCATGCTCCAGTGAGCACTGGCCATTCCATTAATGAATTATTCATGCAGGTTAAATGATCTGAGTCAGGCATGAGAAGTATTAGGGTTTTTTTGTGTGTATGTGTGTGTGTGTGTTGTTTTTTTTTCAGAAGCTTTCAGAAATAATTGTTAATCTTTTATGAAAGTAGGTGGTAGCAGAAAAGTAGGTCAATGAGGTGGAAAGAGTAGTGAGAGATGAGTGAAGAATAGGAGAGGGGGTCAATAAACAAAAGCGTAGCTCAAATATGATGCAAAAAATATGTTACTGAAAAGCTGCTCAGGCCTGAAAAGTGGCCCGGAATGTGTTTTTTCTTTTTCACTTTAAAATGTAAATGCCATGGACTAAAGTTCAGCTCATTCAAATATAAAACATGAGCCTTTCTGAGCTAATTTTGGTTGCAGTCCTGCCTTTGTAAACACACACTTTGACCTGTAAGAATTCCCTCCTACAGTCCAAACATATGCTTGATTTATGAATAGACAGCTTCAGGGTGTGAATAGTTAACACTGGAAATCCTTTTGTAAAAGCAGTTGACTAAGTGATAAAGTCTGCTAAAACCATACTTCAAAAGCATCACATTTCAATTTTAGAATAATTTGTGTGTTATTCCTGAGAAATTGTGTGTGAGAGTGAGAAATACTAACCTGAGATAAGAAAAGGAAAAAAAAGGAGATAGTGGAAAATACAGAGCCAGATATCCAGTCAGCATGACAGTCAGACAGGAAGACACAGCAGACAGTGGCCAACCAGGCCAATCATAAGTTCAAGACCTTGTTCCAGCCCATTCCTACCCCATGGCCTGCATTCAAGGAAGATCACAAATGGGTCTCGGGTGTGCTGCCCTACAATCCAACCCCCTAGGACTCGAGATTCATTCTCTGTCTGATTGATATAGAAAAGGAAAGGCAGGTGCTGACTATTCATTCAGCCAGAAATTGAGCTTTTTCGCTTGCCTTGTTCTTATGTGTTCACAGCTGTCACTTAAAAGCTGTTTTAGACTGAACCCTATGAAGCACAGAAAGAGCTGGCAGCACACCATGAGTACTGATTAATCCCAACATATTATTTAGACATTTGGCATATGTACTGGAGGAAAAAGAGGCAACTAGAAAGTACCTAAGGTACCTAAGGCTTGCAAAGTGCAAGCAGATGTGTGTGTACTGTCAAATGTAAGCAAATGAGGCTACATGCAAAATGTAAGCAGATGGGAGAAAATGTAAAGTATTAGAAAATGCAAATGAAACTTGAAGGAATATGTAAAATACAAGCAAATGTATTCAAATGCAGGGTGATGGAAGTTGCAGAGATGAAATTTAGGCCAATGAATTGCAAATGCACGCAGTTAACATGTACAGTCAGTGGACCTGTTACTCAGTAAGCCCCACTTATATATGACTGGAAAGTGGCTGCTATCAGGTGGAAATCATATTTCTACTAAATGTCAGGTTTTCCGGGACATGGCTGTTTTTTGTTTTTCTTTTTAGTTTATTCAGTTTTTTCAGTTCAGTTTTATTATTTGTATAGTGCCAAATCTCAACACAATCATCTCAAGGCACTTTAAAAAAAAAAAAAAAAAAAGCCCAACAAATCCCTTATGAGCAGCACTTGGTAACAGTGGAGAGGAAAAACTCCCTCCAACAGAAGAAAATAAACCTCCAGCAGAACCACGCTCAGTTTGGGGAGAAGGGTAGGGGAGCTCAGTGCACAGATGGAGAGTCCTCAGGCAGTCTAGGCATATAGCAGCATAACTAAGGTCAGGGTTATTTGAACCAGCCCTAACTATACGCTTTGTCAAAAAGGAAGGTTTTAAGTCTAGCCTTAAAAGTACAGAGAGTGTCTGCCTCCTGAACCCAGACTGGGAGCTGGTTCCACAGGAGAGGAGCTTGATAGATAAAGGCTTTGCCTCCCATTCTACTTTGGGAAACTCTGGGAACCACAAGTAGACCTGCACTCTGAGAGCAAAGTGCTCTATTGGGATAATATGGTACTATGAGGTCTTTAAGGTATGAAGGAACTTGATCATGAAGGGATTTGCATGTGAAGAGAAGGATTTGAAATTCTATTCTGGGTGTTACAGGGAGCCAACGAAGCTAAAATAGGTGAAATACGATATCTCTTGCTAGTTCCTGTCAGGATTCTGGCTGCAGTATTCTGGATTAACTGGAGGCTTCTAATGGAGTTACTGGGACATCCTGATAGTAATGAGTTACAGTAATCTAACCTTGAAGTAACAAATGCATGAACTAGTTTTGAGACAAAAGTTTTTGCAATATTGCATAAGTGAAAGAAAGTTCTAGATATTTGTTTTATGTGTGAATTAAAGGACATATCATGGTCAAAATTAACTCCAAGGTTTTTCACAGTAGTGCTGGAGGCTAGGGCTATGCCATCTAGAGTAGTTATATAGATAGATAGATAGATAGATAGATAGATACAATCTGTTTCTGAGGTTTTTAGGTCCAAATACAATAACTTCTGTTTTCTGAGTCTAAAAGTAGAAAGTTACTGGTCATCCAGACCTTTATTTCCTTTAGACATGCCTGAAGTCTGGCTAACTGGATTGTGTTATCAGGCTCCATAGATAAATAAAGCTGAGCGTCATCTGCATAGCAGTTGTAATTAATAGTGCTTCCTAATAACATTGCCTAAAGGAAGCAATGTATAAGTTGAACAGAATCGGTCCTAGCACAGAAACTTGTGGAACTTCATAACTAACTTTTGTGCATGTGGAAGGTTCATCATGAACATGAGCAATTTGGAATCTGTCCGATAAATAAGATTGGAACCATTTTAATGCTGTTCCTCCAAATAAGGTCTTGCAGGACAAGTATAGAAACTAGTCCATTATCTGAGGCTAAGAGAAGATTGTTGGTGACTTTTAATAGTGCTGATTCTGTACTATGATGTGCTCTAAATCCTGATTGAAAATCTTCAAATAGTTCATTTCTGTGTAAGTAGTATGATAGCTGCTTAGCAACAGCTTTTTCAAAGATTTTAGAAATAAATTATATGTTGCATATTGGTCTTTAATTAGCCAAGACTCCTGGATCAAGACTAGGCTTTTGAGTAGGAGTTTGATTACTGCAGTCCTGAGGTACGTAGCCTGATGCCAGAGATACATATTTTATTTTAAATGTATTTCTTTAAAGTCTAATAAAGATGAGTCAACTAAAGGGCAGGGTGTCTTTAAGCAGTCTAGTCAGGATGGGGTCTAAGAGACACGTTGATGATTTAGATCAAGCAACTGCTGATGTGAATTCAGAGAGATCTATGGGAGAGAAGCAGTCTAAACATAACTGAGGTCCTATAAATGATTCAAGAGCTACTGTAGTAGAAGATTTATTTATGGCAGCTATAGGAAGCATCTGATGAATTTTATCTCTAATAGTTGTGATTTTATTTGTAAAGAAACTAAAATCATCACTGCTGAGAGCTAAGGGAACACTGGGCTCAGCAGAGCTGTGACTTTTTGTCAGCCTGGCTACAGTGCTGAAAAGAAACCTGGGATTGTTCTTATTTTCCTCTATCAGTGATGCAGTATGCAATTCTAGCTTTACGGAGAGCTTTTTTATATGTTAATAGACTGTTTTTCCAGGCTAGATAAAATTCGTCTAAATTTGTGGAATGCCACTTCCTTTCCAGCCTCAGTGATGCCTGCTTTAAGTTATGAATATGTGAACTGTACCATGGAGCTAATCTCCTCTGATTCACTAATTTCTTTTTCAGAGGGATCACAGTATCAAGAGTTTCACGCACTGTCAACAACATGATCAATTTGGTCGGGAGCAGGATTGAGGCAGCTGCCCTCCACTGTGTTGGCACATGGCATAGATGTAAATAAAGATGGAATCATTTTCTTAAATTTATTAACAGCGTTGTTGGATAAACATCTGCTGTAGTGGAATCTTCTTCCAAATGATGCATGATCCATTATCTTAAATTCAAAAGTTATTAAAGAATGATCTGACAAAATAGGATTTTGGGGGAAAACTATTAAATGTTCAATTTCAATGCCATATGTCAGAACAAGATCAAGGGTGTGATTGAAACAGTGAGTGGGTTTATTAACATTTTGAGTGAAACCAATTGAATCTAAATTTGAATTAAATGTAGTGCTGAGACTATTATTTTCAACATCTACATGAATGTTAAAATCTCCCACTATAATGACTTTATCTGAACTAAGCATTAAATCAGACAGGAAGTCTGGAAATTCAGTTAAAAACTGAGTAAGGGACAGGTGGACAATACAGAATGACAAGTAGAACTGGTTTTGTGTTTTCCAGTTTGGATGTGAGAGACTAAGAGTGAGGTTCTCAAATGAGTTATAATTGTTCTGAAGATGAAAGTTTAATAATAAGTTTGAGTGGAAGATTGCAGCTACTCCTCCACCTTGACCTGTGCTTCGAGGAACATGACAATTTTTATGGCTGAGGGGGGATGACTGATTCAGACTGACATATTCATCCTGCTGTAGCCAGGTTTCAGTAAGACGGAGTAAGTCAATTTTGTGATCAGTTATCAAATCATTTACTAACAGAGATTTTGATGAAAGAGACCTGATATTTAATAATCCACATTTGACTGTTCTGTTTTTCTGTTCAATAAGAGGAGTGGTCATTTTCAGAAAGTCACACAGCATGGCACATTTCGCTCTACAAACTGCCAAAATCAACTGCACTGCTGTGCTTAAATTTGACAGCTTTAAATAGAATTGGTTTAATAGCATCAGGTTTGACTGACTCATTATAAGACTGTTTTACACTCTCTAATATAGAATTTTGACTTGGCAGAAATCAGTGTTATAGTTGTGGAACTATTACTGAGAACACTGTTTGTGACAGAAAAAAATTCCCTGGCCCAATAGGGCTTTGAGTGTTTTTATATTGACTTAGCGAACTGACTTTGGCATCTATATAAGCTGTGGAGAGT
The DNA here is from genome assembly GCF_900324485.2 of Mastacembelus armatus. Classification (NCBI taxonomy): domain Eukaryota; kingdom Metazoa; phylum Chordata; class Actinopteri; order Synbranchiformes; family Mastacembelidae; genus Mastacembelus; species Mastacembelus armatus. The sequence goes on from NC_046642.1 coordinate 22,570,618, forward strand.
TTTCCAGAGAAAAGAGTTTTGATCTTTGCCTAAACTTAACCAGATAGTTTTGTTTTCTCTAAATCTAACCACCTTATATTTTTATTGACAAAACCTAAGTAACCATATATAGATGTATTGGTTAAACCTAACCATATTGTTTCTGTCAAGTGCTTTTATACACTCATACAGACATTAAAGTTTATATTTTTCTTCAAATACTGATACTTTAAACATCAACATGTGACACAATGTAATGAGACCACATTAATTTGATCCCAACCTGGTTTAGGTTCTCATTGACAGTTTATATGCAAACGAAAAGCAGGAAATATTAAGTCAGTCACTTATTGGAACGTTTGGTGAGGCTATTTTGTACCAAGCACATCAACATAACTAGAGCCCGACCGATATGGGTTTTTTGGGCCCAATGCCGATACAGATATTATGAAGTAAAAAAAGACTTGCTGTGATAAAAGGAACCATGAGTTCTGCTGTCTACCAAAAAATCCTGAAGGAGAATATCTGGCCATCTGTTCGTGACCTCAAGCTGAAGCGAACTTGGGTTCTGCAGCAGGACAATGATCCAAAACACACCAGCAAGTCCACCTCTGAATGGCTGAAGAAAAACAGAATGAAGACTTTGGAGAGGCCTAGTCAAAGTCCTGACCTGAATCCAATTGAGATGCTGTGGCATGACCTTGAAAAAGCGGTTCATGCTCCAAAACCCTCCAATGTGGCTGAATTACAACAATTCTGCAAAGATGAGTGGCCAAAATTCCTCCACAGCGCTGTAACAGACTCATTGCAAGTTATTGCAAACGCTTGATTGCAGTTGTTGCTGCTAAGGGTGGCCCAACCAGTTATTAGGTTTAGGTGGCCAACACTTTTTCACACCACTGTACATAAACACATTTTTAACAATAACATAAATCAAACATTTATAATGACGTGACAAACATATGTAATGGAGGCAGGGTATATAACAATTTAACAATAAACTTTATTATCCAAAATTACATCAGTGCACTAAACAACTAATAATTACAAGTTTTCTTTCTCTCCAGTAAAGTACGGAGTCCCACAAGGTTCAGTGCTGGGACCAATCCTATTCTCCTTTTATATGCTCCCTCTCGGACATATCATTCGTAAACATGGTGTCTCCTTCTATTGTTATGCTGATGACACTCAACTGTACTGTTCGTTTAATGTCTTAGACCATGGAAGGTTGAACCGTTTACATGAATGTCTCACCGAGATAAAAAGTTGGATGGCTCAAAACTACTTGCAGCTGAATTCTAATAAAACAGAAATTGTTATTATTGGTCCAAAACATATAACCAAACATATTCTGCCCTGTACAGACCCTCTCTTACATAACCCAACATCCGCCGCAAAAAATCTTGGTGTTTGGTTTGATACTAAACTAAATACTAAACTAAACTTTGAGCGCCACATCGCAAAGACTGTCCAGACATGTTTTTATCATCTCAGAAATATCTCCAAAATACGCTCAATTTTAACCTTTAAGGATACAGAGGTGATTTTACATGCTTTTATTTCTTCACGCCTTGACTATTGCAACAGTCTATTCACCTGCCTGTGCCATAAATCAATTAACCGGCTCCAGGTTGTCCAGAACTCAGCTGCAAGACTCTTGACTGGAAAAAGTAGAATTGACCATATCACTCCAGTTTTAGCTTCCTTGCACTGGCTCCCGATACGTTTTAGGATTGATTTTAAGATTTTATTAGTAACTTTTAAAGCACTGCACGGCCTTTCTCCAAGTTATAAATCCCAGCTGCTAAAGACATATAAGCCTGCTCGTAGCCTGAGATCCTCTGATAGAGATCTTCTATGTATCCCAGATGTTAGAATGAAAACCAGAGGTGATAAAGCCTTTGCAGTTAGAGCTCCCAAACTCTGGAATGACTTACCTGAGGAAATAAGATCAGCTGACGCAGTAACATCTTTTAATGCCCTCCTTAAATTTCACCTTTTCCGGCAAGCCTTCCCTCATCTCCTTTAAATGGGGACGAGCTTTTATCTTCCTTTTATCTTCCTTAGTATTTAGGACTTTGTTGTTCTTTTATGTCTTTGTAAATTGTAAATCACTTTGTAACATATGTTTAGAAAAGTGCTCAATAAATGAATTTTTTTATTATTATTAAACAGTGAACTTCTGTTCACTTTTTATAAATAACTTAAAAATGCAAATAGAACAAAAAATATATAACTTGAATTAAGAAAATAAACAAGCTAACTACTGCCAATCCAACGGGCAGGTTTGTGTAGAAAGCACAGCTTTTCCATATCTAAACATCTAAAATGAATAAATAATAAATAATGAAAAAATGACTTTTAACTGCAAAGAATTTGGTGTTGTGTGGGGCAAGCCTATGTAAATGAACAGTTGAATGAATATAACACACTTTTTTTTATTCACAGGCCCTCTTCAGTCCTTCCTTCATGTTGCCAGTCCAACAGGGTCAGGTTATAATGCAGAAAGCACAGCTTTTCTGCATTCTATCCTTTGGGGGAGCTTCACTAAGGGTGGACAGGAGAGGTATCTCTTCATCTTCCAATCTCTGTTTTTTGTGGTCTCCCTCATCACTTGTGCTTTCTGCTGGTGTTGGGTCTGGTGGAGTCTTCTCTGCCTCTTCCCTCAGCCAGGCTTTGGCTTGGGTTAGTGTCTCTGGTGACAAGGGTCGCTCCTTGTAGCGTGGGTCGCGCAGGCATGCGAGTACCACCTCTTTTGACTATTTCACTAGTTTGGAAAATCTCTTATCAAGGCTCTCCAGCATAGTCTTCCTCAGAGTCTGGATTTCTTTACTGGTGGATCCCTGTGACCCAGCAGACACCTCACCACCACTACACATGGTATAATGCAGGAGGCAGAGGAGTCTGCTTTCTTCATTTCCTGTGTTATCTCTTCCAGTGGTGTCAGGGTTGCTGAATGTACAGTTGTTGAATGTGCAGGGATGTGGCAGCCAATCATCCCTGTACATTCCCAATTGTCAGTAGTTGGACAGGTGAAATGTGTGTTGATGTTCCATTCCTCAAGCTTGGTCAGGAAGATGTGCCCAATGTAGTCCGCTCTGTGGGACCCAGACATGGACTTCACATTGTCGTTGAAATTTCTTTACGTTTTAGAGTTGCTAAGTCTCAGGAACAAACAAGCGTGATGAATCATCTCAGGTTTAATGACATGCGCACAGAGAGAAGTGTTACAGAATTCTCAGTCTTTTCTCTGCAGAATTCAAATTTATATACCTTGACGAAAAGGGGTGGACTCATATTGGAAAAGACCACACGTGTTTGTTCAGGTGTCTTCTATCCTCAGGCCTTTACCAGCATTAAAGCAAATTGTTGGCAGTTATTTACAGGCCTCTAAAACACTAACACCATGCATTCTTTGGCCCAACACGTTTAAGTGACCCTTTGACCACCTGTTCCATGCTGTGTAAAACACCCACATTCCTCCTTTTCGACACACAGTGTCAACACACAGTCTTCAACTGTATTTCAGCAGTATTTGTTGATTCAGTTACAGGATATATGCCCATGTCCTTCACAGGTGTAACACTTTACATCCATGTTAAACTGTCCTCTTTGAAGCTGATTCTGCGAAAATCCTTGATTCCCATTACGTCCTCTTGTATTGTTCTGTCGAGATCTCTGGCCCCTTCTGAGAGTTTGCATAGCTCCCTGCTGGTAGTACAGCAATACAGGGTTTCCATCGGGGCAGTGAGTTGTTGTGATCCCACTGTTGCTGTGGTTGACCATGTTGCAGTTCTGATGTTTGCCCATCGGAGTTTGAAGAACCTGTGACACACAGCATCTTGTATATGTCCCCTTTGTTGGCTTGGCTCCTTAGTCAGTAATCAAATGTAGCTGCTGGTGGGACGTTGTTCCTCTTCTTCTTCTTCTGAACTTCATGGGTACTTGCTGATGCAGCCACCTGGGCCCGGAGCTGTTGGAACAGCCGTGGGCATAGAGACAGCATATGGAGCTGGCAGGTTCCTATTTCTTGCCCTACATTTCTATTTATCCTTCTTATTTTCCTCAACGTCAGACTTTTCTAATTTTACCATTAATCCTGCAGCAGATTTTTTCTTTTACTTCTGCCTCCCTTTCTCACTCTTGAAAAGAGTGCCAATTTATTTATTTTTTCCTTCTTTACTTTCCTTTTTTCACTTCCTCTTCTCTTTCTTGTAACAGCATTCTATAACCACACCTCATTTACCAGTCCCAGTGCTAAAATAATGGCAGATTTTAGCACTGGGACTAGTGCTTAAACTTTCCTGGGCTTATAACATACACACAATATGTTCTTACTCACACTGATCTTTCCATCTCATCGTATGGTCAGATCTCATCACAGAAACACTAACTTTGGATAACCTTCTTCAGCCAGGTAGTTTGTATGACACTTTCATTCCAAGCAACATACCCTTATTGTGTACACGTTGTGCATACAAGACACTAAAGAAGTCACCACAAAGCTTATGAAATTATCACCTCATTCATATGCCCAATTCATTATGTGGGACACATTCTGAGACGGTTCTCATAGACAATAATAGCTTACTTCTACAGTACTGTATTACTTTTCATGTTTTCCTCGTACAGGTGGTTTCTTCCCAAAGGAAGACTTACTTTTGTAATCCTCAGCCAGTGGTGTTTTCTTTTTTTTTTTTTTTTAGGAGTATTTTTTCGTCATCTGACATCAGACTGTCCCTCAGACTCTACCATGAAGGGATTACAAAAATCATGTGACTACCTTGTCTCTCAAGGCTAACATAGAAACACGTAGGGATTTTCTTATTCAACACTTACCCAAAACATACAAAAGAAATAATTCATAACACAGTACTCACTCATTAAATGAATGGAGCATCCACTGTCCGCCACCCGTTCTGACCTCAGGCGGGATCCAGGCGCCTGTTTGTCGGAGCGGAACTTTTCCCTTTGTTACTGAATTTTACCACCGGTGGGTTCTCTTTGGTCTAGAATAGGCGCTGGTCAGTGGCATGTCCATCCCATCCTCGTCGCCAAATTATCGTGGAAATTTCTTTAACTTTTGAGAGTTGCTAATTCTCAAGAACAAACACAAGTGTGATGAATCATCTCAGGTTTAATGACGTACGCACTGAGAAAAGTCTTCCGGAATTCTGTGTCTTTTCTCTGCAGAATTCAGGTTTATATAGCTTGACAAAAAAAACTCTATTCCAGTTCTTGTTGATGAAATGAGCAGTCATGAGGGCTTCGGTAGAACTAGACCAACAGGCAGTGGTAAAGGCAATGGTGTTTCCTGCATTTTCCACAGAGAGAAGTTGCTTTATTCATTTTACAACTTGTGAGTGAATTTGTTCCATCAGCTGAGTGCGGAAATACTTCTCACTTTTAAAAGGGTACCTGGGCTCTGCCTTGGCCAATAACCAACACCCTCCACGATTGCATAAGGCAGGATATCAGTGGCAATCATTTCCATGATCAACTTGTCTAGCTCCTTTGATCTTCGATCATCTGTCATGCACTTTGCGGTCTTATGAAACTTGTTGGACTGTGGGCTGTGAGCTCTGTCTTCTTTAGTCTGTGCTGATTTATCATGTACCTCATGGCTTCTTTATGTTTTACTTTAAGATGTGCCCACAAGTTGGTTGTATTTTTTTGTTTGAGGCTGCATGATCCCTGATTGACAGAGCCTCCACAAATGTTACAGATAACTGTACCAGATAAGTCCTTGGTGGAGTAGTTCCACACCTTACTTCCTCCACCCTCAGCCATCTGTAAAAAATAAATAAATAATAAATATAGCTGGAACAAAACTAGTTTGCATTGCTATTATACTCTAAATATTGTAGCTTAATCTTCACTAACTTAATAGACCACATTTTAATGGTTAGATTTTAAAATTGTATAATATGTATTAATATATAATAATAATAATTTAATAACTAAAAAAGAATCTATGAAATGTTTTTTTTATTTCACAAATAGTGTATTGTGTACTTTCTGGTAATCAAATGAGCATGCAGAACATGAGGATTTATATTTAAATAGTCGTTTTGCAGTTTAATATTCACAGCCACTACTTGGTAACACTACAATAAGTTGTCATTTGTTAATATTTGTTAATGTATTAACTAACATGGACAAACAATGCATTTATTACACTGTGTTGGAACTGGAATGTCCTCCCTCAGTTCCGTGTGTTTGTTTGATTGATAAAACGGAGGAGATGAATGTCGTCTCAAATTAGCAGTTTATTAAAACACACTGAAGAAAGCAGTTACAGAGCTCCGGGTCAAACTTTCCCTAACCAATAACAGTCTCTGTCAGGGCACAAAGTCTGACTCCCTATTCTTCCCTTAACCCGGTGATAATATTACAGAATGAAATGTGCAATCTTTAGGAAGCTGGTGTGTTCTTCTCCCATAGGTTGAGAACGATGGGATGTCCTGAGATATCCCTGTTACTATCCCTCCTGGCAGAGGTCAACCTGCCCTGTAAGACAGAGTACAGCAACAAAAGCAACAGGCACATCCTATCTGATGTTATGTCTAATTTATTTCTCATCCTGTGGGAAACCTTGCAATTACTGAAAAACAAGTTCATGTCTAAACTACTACTGTTTCACACATACTAAAATACTTCATGATTATACTGTAATAATGCCTTAAAAGTTTGATCTATAATCTAATACTGCCTTATACCTGAAGCTGTAATGTAATAGAAGTAATAATTCCCACAATTCCCCCTTTTGGTCTCTCCTCCAAGAGACCAACCCACAAATATGGAAATGTTTATTGCACAGCCATCGTAACATCTTCCTCCTCCTCAAACTCCATAGCCTCCCCCTTTGGAGTGATCAGCGGCAGTTGGTGAGCCACCTGCTGGCCCTCAATGGCAGTCACGATGCGTCTGTGACAAAGAGATCTAATACAGGGAATACAACAGCACCCACACAATACCAGAGCAGTGACCATACCAGTGAGAGAAAGAAGAACAGAAATTATTGCAGTTTTCCATTTACCAAACGTACGACTGAACCAATCTTCCAGAGGGTCGTTAATACCTGAATGTTGCTGCATCTCCCTCGACAGGGCCCGCAAGCGCGCCAGAGCTTTAGCAACAGATCCATCTGGAGCTGTATAGTTAGGAATGAAAGTACAACACTGACCTCCAAACATGGAACACACACCCCCTTTTTCAGCCAACAACATGTCCAACGCCATTCGGTTCTGTACCGTCATTAGGGAAGTGGGACCTAATTGCTCTGAGAGGCCCTCAATAGCATCTCTAGCATCTTCCCGTAGCAGGTTATAATGTACGTAATTGATGCGGTCTACATTTTTGTTGGGGGTGACTGGAAAGAATGCTGAGATTATAGGTAAATTTTCAAACCCTTTCGCCACCTGGTCTGCCAATTTGAATTCATCAGGTACCCCTCTTGGAACCCCAATTGCATCAATGTATGTGGGGCTGCCCTGGGTGAGATCAAAGTTAGGCATACGCCCCCCAGAGAGGAGGACGTCACGTCGTCGTCTCTGGGTGAGTTGCTCTGGGATTGACTGAGTGAGACCTAGGGGGAACATAGAAGCATTATTAATATGCCCAATCAGTGCTACTGGAACCCCTAAACGAACCATAGCACAGGTGCCCTGCCAGGATGAGGGCAAACGTACGTGTAACCTACCTCCGCCACAGAACCAGTACAAGTCACCTCGGGCCCATGACAGCAGCAATGTAGCATTCACAGTGATGTTCTTCCCACACCATGAGACCGGCAGATGGCCCAATGCAGTTCCTGATTGACTAGACACAAAGCATGTATAATTAGCTGCTTTTGGAGTGAAAGTCGGTACTCTGGTGTCATTCAGAATAGGTGGAAAAATTGCTGCTAAAGTAGTACACTTAGTGGGTGAGGCCTCCTTAGTGAGTGCCAACATACAGTGGAAGCCCCACTGGTCAACATCTGGGTACAAAGGTGCCGGCTCTGTAAACAGAAGTGGTCTTGGTGCACACAATCCCCCATCCCTCTTTCTTTAGCTGTACCAATTAACCAATCCAACCATAAATTTTTATCCCCATAGTCTTGCCAATTGGACTACATAAATAGTGGTAATTTTACTGTAATCTAAAGCCAGGACTGTACCTGGTACCCCAATTTCTGTGTCAGGTGTGGGCTTACCTGATGGAACTGCCGGTGTCGTGATGTGGGTCTGGTTAAGTGGAGGAGGATCTACCAGATTAATTTTAATGACGCCCATTGGATCAGTGCCAGAAACATCCACACCGAGGACCAAATAGACAGATCTCTGTCCCTGGCCCTCTAAAAAAGGGTCAGCGGACGACTGGCCAATAGTGAGCCCTACTGGATTTTTGTCGTGACCCCCATTATTGCGGAAAAATCTAACCTTACTCTGCCACCGTGGATCCATGCCACGAGGAGTGGAGGGTAACCAATGTGGATCGGTGGAAGCTGCCACATCCCCCCAGGATGGACACATGCTAGGAGAATCCTGATTACGAAGACACATATCATTAAAACCATAATACCCACACAGATAAAGATCATACCCTCTCCACGCTGCTGGGTACCTGCTGCAGGAGATGACAGAACACAGGTCAAACTGAAAAGCAGTCGGAGAACCCCTGACATAAGTCAGCTCAATTCCTCCATAATAGAGCAAACAGTAATCACTGATTTTCACAGATCTCTTACCTCTCGTCTCAGTAGTCTGGTCACTCTCATACTTCTCCCAAGAAAATATTCCCCACACTATCATTAGGCTAAGACTTACTACTACAACTACAGTGATTTTCTTGTATGGCAGATCCATGCTGCCCTATTCTAAGACTAATGCAAAAACCTGGTTCAACTATAGAAAAAGCAAACAATCCAAATACAGCAAAAATGTAAAAATATAAAGATATAAAAACATAAAAACAGAATAAAAATACTGGTGGTATGAATGGAAACAAAGAACTTCAACCTTCTCACCTACTATTTTGAGTCCCCTTCTGTGTTTGCCTCAGCACCAAGAGCCTCTTTAATGTCACTTAATTGTTTACCTGGCTCCTCTGCTGGTGTGCACATACTCCAGTGATACCATACGTCACCTTTCCCTTTTAGTCTCACTGCATGAGATGTCCTCTCCACCACTCTGAACGGTCCCGTCCAGCACGGTTCTGACCACTTGCGTTTGATGGTCTTCAGCAACACCCACTCAGCCGTATGAGGCCCTGCCCCTGCTCCTCCTGGTCCCTTTGCTGCTTCTGTGATCTGTGCTGAGACAAGAGCCTTTAGTTGATCATAATACGGCTTATAGCCCCTTCTAGGAGGCTCAACAGTTCATATGGAGTGAACCCTGTGACCCGATTTACAGCCCCCCTTATGCCTAATAGGGCTATAGGGAGCACTTGTATCCAATTGAGTTTTGCCTGTGCACAGATTTTAGCCAATTTAGTTTTCAGATTTTGGTTCATACACTCCCTTTTCCCTGAGATTGTGGATGATATACAGTACCAAATGCATGCTTTAAACCTAGCATCGCTTCAACCCTTCTCAGGTCCTCATTTTTAAAGTGAGTTCCATTGTCAGACCTGACCCTTCTAGGAAACCCATGCTGTGGAATGTAATGGTTAGTCAAACATTTGATAACAGTTTTGCTGTCTTCAGTCTTTGCCGGCCATGCCTCTGGCCAACCTGTATAGGCATCCACCAGGACCAACAAATATCTCTTACCTTCCACTCATTCTCCCATATCTGTGAAATCAATAATTACCTCGTCTCCTGGTCCTGTATTGATGGGAAAAGTGCCTTCCTGCGGTTTTACTGTAGGCCTTACATTATGACCTCGGCAGATGTCACAAGCCTGGACGTGCTGCCGAGTCATGTCTGGAAGAAACGGATGCCACCAATGTGAAAGATATCGATCCATTTGCTTGTGTCCCAGGTGTGTCAATCCATGTGCCTCAGCCAAAACGCTGTCTTTTAATTTCGGTGGCAAAACCAGTCTCCCATCCGGTGCTCTCCATATTCCTCCATTTTCTGTTGCTCCCCTGTGTTTCCACACCGATTTTTCTAACGGGGAGGCTTCCTGTTGGGCTTCTTCAATCAGGGTGCTGGTCAGTGGGGGCAGAATGTCCGTTACCCCCCTCCCTGAAGTGAGAACCATCATGTGTGCTTGATAACCTACCAATCTCTTAGCCTCATCATCTACTCTTTGATTTCCCAATGCCACCCTAGTTGCAGTCCTGTCGTGTCCCTTACATTTGATGATGGCCACCGCTTGTGGTCCCATCAGTACTTCCGCCAATTCTCTCATTTCTTCCTCATGTTTGATAGGCTGTTGGGAAGCTGTCTGAAATCCTGCTCTGACCCACTGCCTGAGTTCTGTCTGGGCTGCTCCTACCACATAGGCTGAGTCTGTGTAAATGTTAATCCTTTTCCCTTTTCCCCATTTAAGTGCTTCTATCACTGCTTGCAGCTCAGCTAACTGAGCCGATGGTTTTTCCCTAAGCCTTTCTGCCTTGAGCACCTCAAATCCCTCGTCTGTCTCTCTGATGACTGCATATCCTGCCTTCAGTCCCTCGGTGGGATGCCTGTAACAGCATCCATCTGTGAAAACTGTCTCTGCTTCTCCTTCTAACTCTATACTGCTAAGATCTGGCCTGATTTTAATCTCCCTGATTATTCTTTCTTCACACTGGTCGGGCTCACCCTCCATCATCTGTTCTGCCATGTTGATGCCCTCATGTGTGATGTGTAGACTGACTAAAATTTTCGCTATCCTACTCTGTCTCAAAGATGTCATGGTGAATGAGACCACACTGTGTGTCATTAAAACAGTAAGCGCATGTCCTATTACGATGTGTGCAGTTTTTTGGATGACCTTTGCCACTCCTGCCGCATGCCTTGTACATGGTGGATGTTGTTTTTCCATATTATCAAGCAAGATACTGATGTACATAAGTACTTTTCTACTCCCCCTTTGTTTCTGAAACAGAACACCGTTTACCGTGTGTTCAGCTTCAGAAACATCCAGAAAGAACAGCTGAGAGTAGTCTGGAATAGCTAAATCAGCATCACGTGACAAAGCTCCTTTGAGATCAATAAAGGAGCGTTCGGCTGATTCATTCCAATCAAGGGCTGCTGCTAAATTTTTAGGCCCCGCTTGCTGGACCAGGGCACGCAATGAAGGGCATGCCGGAACAAAATGACGACTGAACCCCGTGAGGCCCAGAAAAGATAGCATTTGTTTAACTGTAGTGGGCTTAGGATGATGAAGAATAGAAGTCCGATGCTGGGGCGACAGCCCAGAGCCAGCCGCAGATATCAGGCGGCCCAGAAAAGAAACCTGTCGGCGGCACAGCTGCAACTTAGATTTACTGACTTTAAAGCCAATGTTATGGAGCTTAAGCAGCACGCGACGCGTGCCTTCAAGGCAGTCCTTAGGAGTGGCAGCGGCCAAAAGCAAGTCATCTACATATTGAACCAAAACAACATTAGGCGGAACCTGCAAATCTTCCATAAGCTGACACAATGCATGGTTGAAAAGGCCAGGTGACAAGAGAAAACCCTGCGGGACTCGGGTGTATCGCAGCCATTCACCTCGGAACGTAAATGAGAAAATGTCATGACATTTTTCTGCCAGTGGCAAACAAAAGAAGGCATTCGCCAAGTCAATACAAGAGAACCACTGATACTCGGGGGATAGTGATGCCAATGCAGTATAAGGATTTGGAACGGGGACAGTTGGTGTTATCACTAACGCATTAATTCTCCGCAAATCATGTGCCATCCGAAACTTACCTGTCCCCTGTTTTTCTACCGGGAGTATTGGGGTGTTCCAGGCCGCAGTGGAAGGCTCCAATACTCCAGCACACTTTAACCCGTCAATTGTTTCAGCTATACCTGTCTCAGCAACCGGTTTATGCGGATACTGAGGTTGCCAAATGGGAAATGTATCTTTAACCGAGAAGGAGATAGGCTCCAACTCGTGACAGAAACCCACGTCCGTGGGACCAGTTGACCACAATGAAATAGGCAATTCCTGTAACATCTGAGGACCAAGTTCATGGTCAGATTTTTCTCTGCCATGATGGCGAGCGATGGGTTGATGTACCAATGAAACCTGATCTCTGGCTTCCTGATTAATTTTGTAAGCGTTGTGGGATGGAGAGAACCACACGTCAGGCAACTGAGTAGGAGTCCAATCCATGGCCGACAGCAGGGTTTTAGTCATTGGGCCCAAATCTTTAGCCTGATGTTCGGGATGCAGCTAGAGAGACACATGTGGGCATGCTTCATGCCCCATTTCATACCATACCTTTTGGTCCTTGTTAAGCTCCACCACTCCAACCATACCCTCTGTTCCCACCAAAATTGAAGTGGTTTTAATATCCCAAATTTTACCTACCAAATTGCAGTCAAAAATGGACTGATACCAATCCGTCTGGTTTCGATCATAGAAAAAAGTGACATGCAGGGGATCCGCTGGAGGAGCGTAGGGCGCGATTAGAGAGATCCAGGGCTTCTAGGACGAGAACAGGGAGAAAAGTCTACCCCCTTTGGGGGTTTCAGGTCGTAATAAGCCCCAATATATATTCGCCCCTGGATGGGGCGCCTGTGTGGCCCTGTCTTCCGCCAATAGCCACTGTCCATTACTCATCAGTCCATTCACAGAGCAGTTATGCGAATCACCATTAGGAAAAGTCACAACCACTCCCTCCGGGGAGCACAGAACTGAAGCTCCCATCTTAATAAGCAAGTCTCTTCCCAGCAGGTTAGTGGGGGAGTGTTCAGAACAGACAAACTGATGTGTGTGCGTCTGTGTCGCCACTGAGACACGAAGTGGAATGGTAAGTGGCAGCTTTGTCGTTACCCCAGAGAAACCTACTAGGTCGACAGCTTGTGATGACATCTCCATACGCTCCACCTTGGTGTTTAAGGTGGAGTAGGTGGCCCCTGTGTCCACTAAAAAAGGCAGCTGTTTATCCTCGACCTGCATTGTGATCATTGGGTCTGCCCTTCCAATGTCAGGTCTTCTCTGTGGGCCTCGTCAATACAGGTTCCCCTCCTCTTGGCCGAGGGGATATTGTCCTGCTGGACTAGGTGGTGCCATATTCGGGTTAGGAGACTGATGTATAGCTTTGGGTAGACCTCCACGCCCACGACCCCTGTTTCCTCTCTGCGGGCTGCCTGGAGGATGTTGGTAATACATCGGGCACTCTCTGATGATGTGTCCTGGTTGGCCACAACCATAACATACCAGTCCACTGCCTCGCCCTGTTCCGCCCATGAACCATCCTCCTGGCACGCCCCCATATCCTCCTGCGCATCCCCCACGTGATGCATAGTCATAATTTACTGGATAGTTCACTGGTGGAGGGTGGTGGTGTGGTGATGGAACCCAAGGAGGAGCTGGGAACTGGTCAGGAGTTCCGGCAGGCACCGGAGCCGGCTGTTGCACCAGTTGCTTGGCCTTTCTGTCTTTCTGTTTCTCCTGAGTAACCTCCTGCCTAGCTTTTCCCAGCTGCAGCTTTAACAATTGCTTCTTCAGATCCTCAACCTCCAAATTCTCTTGATCCTCCTTATCCTGCACCTTCTGCGGGTGATGGAGGAAATGCCTCCCCCATACAGCTGAGTTACTCCCAGGTACATCAGGATTATCTGCCATGCTGTCTCTCACGGACTTGGGGGTTCCTCCCAGCACCGCCTTCCGGAAGAGTTCCACCTGAATTTTGTCTGAATGTGGATGCACCCCAACGGAATTAACCTATTCGTCTTTACATCGATTAAGATATCCATATCCTCATCATGCAATCCGTACTTACTGATCACTTCCTCATATTTCTGCTGATACTTACCTTTTTGTTTTTTCCGTTCCTGTTCGGGAATACCACTCATTAACTGGTTACGTGCCTCTACCCATTGCCACTTAACCCTCTGGGGTCGACGCATGCGCCGGCGCGTTTTGACGCATCTTTTTCTGATAAGGCCGAAACAAACTTAAATTACTCCGTCAATTCTGATCGTACAGATAAAAGAAGTATATCATTCAAATCTGTAAAGGGTCTACTTTTAGTGGTATACCATCATAATAACAACAAAACGTTGTGCTTTTTTTAAATAAAGAAAGCCGACAGGGTGCGCTCTCGGACTTTTCTGTCTCTGCCATTTCTCTTCACAGACGCGTAAATAAAACAACCAGAATCTCAGCGAATACTTGCCTCATAAAAATAAGAATTATATGGCTAGAAAGCTTGAAATGTTTTCTTTTGAGTGAAACAATTCAAGTCAAAAACAAATCATCACTTTTTATTTAATCCGTATGAACGTAAGGAGAAGTCCGTTTTTTCCCGTCTCACCTCATTACAGGTAATGCGGTCCCGCCTTGTACACTGTCCACTGTTCACATGTAAATAATCTCAGGTGAACCAGGTAAATATGTGCACGCCCCCGAGAAATGACACAAAATATCAAACTTCATCATAGAATTTACTCACTTTTTCGACGTGTTTGGATGATGGCGCGTTACGCACGTGAAGCGGCGCTCCTTACATTCCTCACAGAGACAAATAGTTTAGCTTATCCTCAGAGTAAAAACACTGATTTTAACTCAAATGAGGATCGTTTGCTCCTCATTGTGTTGTATTGTACTGCACTAATCCGTCCCATCTACATTGACTGAAAGGCTCATTATGCGCGCCTTTGTCTGGACGTTCAGTGCGTCTTTTGTGTTCTCAGGTAAATCACATGACTATTCATCCTCAGACACACCCTCTTGCATATGGCCTTTCTGGACAAAAAGTGTCTTAGAAAATTTAAATCAGTGTATTGTTTACTGTGAATGTGTGAACAAGATGACATTCACAGCACTCTAAAGTAAACACTTTAGCCTACAACATGCAGGTCTCCAAAGTCTTGTGAACCAATGTTCTGTTTGTGTTTTATGGTCTTATTTCAGTGAGTAAAAAATTGTAGTTTTTCACTAACCATGCATAAACACTTTTTTCTCAAAAACACAATAATGTATAAACTTGAAGCTCACATATTATTGTAGCCAATTTTGTGCTGATTACAGTGTTATCAGACTTTAGACATTAATATGTTTAAAAAACACTGAAAAAAGCACAAATGTCAGGACATGTCAAAATTTGTCCAGGCCCCAAAAACCCCCTCAGACCCCAGAGGGTTAAGAGTGACCCACCAGCCTCCTTCTCCTCCACATTCTCTAATTCTTTCATCATCCATTATATACAGCAGTGACAGCCAACCGGTTGGTATGGAGTACATCTGAGCAACCGGTCCAACTGAGTACTACTTCTCTCGACCACGAGACCACTGCTTCGTTCCCACAAATGATCTCAGGCGGCTTTTCGTACTCAGGACACTGTCACTGTACACAATACACACTGTACATATACATATACACCAAAAAACAAAACGACAACAACGTATTTATCCTTACCAGAAAATCAAAATAAACCTGCTTTTTATCTTTATATTCTCTTATACCATTACTTTACCTCACCACTTACCAGCTCTTATGGAGCCGTAAATACTTTGCTTTTAGCGTGTTCAATGAGGGTCTTTAGGGGCGAACCAACACTCCCCAGAGGCACCCTTCCTCGGGACTTTATCCTGTACGTCTACAGGAATGGACTCCAACCTCACGGTCCTAGTTAAAAATTCAGGTGGACCCTATCCCACCAGGGACTCTAACCCAGCGGTTTTCTTCTCCCGTCGGAGTCGATGGCAGCCACGCTGGAGGGTAATTTAGGCGGATCCCATCCCCGCCAGGGACTTTAACCCAGTGGTGTCCTTCTCCCGTTGGATTAGGCGGCCACCACGCTGAGGATACTACACTATACTCGAATTATTAATTCAACGTCTTTATAATTTCATTTCTTTTTCTTTTCTCTTTTTTTCACAACATTACTCTTCTTCTTACAATTCAGTTTTACTTCTATTCTCTTTTATTCATCTCTTTATGCAGATTTTTACTGATTTATTCAGTGTTTTAAAATTTAGACAGACGTATGATTTACTATTGACACCGTAATTTGGAATATTCAATAGCAGACTTTTAAAGATAATAGGCGTCTGCTTACCTTTTTTAAGTAGTCCCGGGACCGGTGTCAAAAGCAGTCGTCCGTCTGTTTTACCGACCAGTCCTCGTCATCAATCATGTCGGGGTCACCAAATTGTTGGAACTGGAATGTCCTCCCTCAGTTCCGCGTGTTCGTTTGATTGATAAAACGAAGGAGATGAATGTGGTCTCAAATTAGCAGTTTATTAAAACACACTGAAGAAAGCAGTTACAGAGCTCCGGGTCAAACTTTCCCTAACCAATAACAGTCTCTGTCAGGGCACGAAGTCTGACTCCCTATTCTTCCCTTAACCCGGTGATAATATTACAGAATGAAATGTGCAATCTTTAGGAAGCTGGTGTGTTCTTCTCCCATAGGTTGAGAACGATGGGATGTCCTGAGATATCCCTGTTACTATGCCTCCTGGCAGAGGTCAACCTGCCCTGTAAGACAGAGTACAGCAACAAAAGCAACAGGCACATCCTATCTGATGTTATGTCTAATTTATTTCTCATCCTGTGGGAAACCTTGCAATTACTGAAAAACAAGTTCATGTCTAAACTACTACTGTTTCACACATACTAAAATACTTCATGATTATACTGTAATAATGCCTTAAAAGTTTGATCTATAACCTAATACTGCCTTATACCTGAAGCTGTAATGTAATAGAAGTAATAATTTCCACAACTGTTAATATTTGTTAATGTTAAAATACAGTTTTTTATTGTTTATTCATGTTAGTTCACAGTGCATTAACAAATGTTAAATACAACTTGTGATTTTAATAATGCATTAGTAAATGCTGAAATTAAGTGTAATAAATACTGTAGAAGTTTTGCATTGTTTATTCTTAGCTCATGTTTACTAACTGTTGTTAACTAATGAGCCTTTTTGTAAAGTGTTACCCACTAGTCTATATCGCAATTTGATTTAAGTGCAGTGACCTGTTTTTATTTACCGTATGCATCAAAAATATGACAAAATCTGCAAAATTCCGCATTATGGTTAATTCCGTTTTTTTATGACCAGATTCCACGATTCCGTCCACGGTTCTACATCGCGGAAAGTACAGGTCACTACTAATGTAACAAACGAGTATAATAAGGTCAATGTGAGAGTAAAACACATAGACATTTCAAGTATTTTACCTGCGTTATATGTTCTGTAAAAAAAGAAAAAAAGTTTAGCACCGAATCCCATTGGATTCGGTAGCATATCTGCAGTATATTCGCTGATACCGATATACAGTGGGTACGGAAAGTATTCAGACCCCTTTAAATTTTTCATTCTTCGTGTCATTGCAGCCATTTGCCAATGGCAAAATCAAAAAAGTTCATTTTATTTCTCATTAATGTACACTCAGCACCCCATCTTGACAGAAAAAAACAGAAATGTAGAAATTTTTACAAATTTTTTAAAAAAGAAAAACTGAAATATCACATGGTCATAAGTATTCAGACCCTTTGCAGTGACACTCATATTTAACTCACATGCTGTCCATTTCTTCTGATCCTCCTTGAGATGGTTCTGCTCCTTCATTGGAGTCCAGCTGTGTTTAATTAAACTGATTGGACTTGATTAGGAAAGGCACACACCTGTCTATATAAGACCTTACAGCTCACAGTGCATGTCAGAGCAAATGAGAATCATGAGGTTGAAGGAACTGCCCAAGGAGCTCAGAGACAGAATTGTGGCAAGGCACAGATCTGGCCAAGGTTACAAAAGAATTTCTGCAGCACTCAAGGTTCCTAAGAGCACAGTGGCCTCCATAATCCTCAAATGGAAAAAGTTTGGGACGACCAGAACTCTTCCTAGACCTGGCCGTCCAGCCAAACTGATCAATCGTGGGAGAAGAGCCTTGGTGAGAGAGATAAAGAAGAACCCAAAGATCACTGTGGCTGAGCTCCAGAGATGCTGTAGGGAGATGGGAGAAAGTTCCACAAAGTCAACTATCACTGCAGCCCTCCACCAGTCGGGGCTTTATGGCAGAGTGGCCCGACAGAAGCCTCTCCTCAGTGCAAGACACATGAAAACCTGAATAGAGTTTGCCAAAAAACACATGAAGGACTCCCAGACTATGAGAAATAAGATTCTCTGGTCTGATGAGACCAAGATTGAACTTTTTGGCGTTAATTGTAAGCGGTATGTGTGGAGAAAACCAGGCACTGCTAATCACCTGCCCAATGCAATCCCTAAAGTGAAACATGGTGGTGGGAGCATCATGTTGTGGGGGTGTTTTTCAGCTGCAGGGACAGGACGACTGGTTGCAATTGAAGGAAAGATGTATGTGGCCAAGTACAGAGATATCCTGGAAGAAAACCTCTTCCAGAGTGCTCAGGACCTCAGACTGGGCCGAAGGTTCACCTTTCAACAGGACAATGACCCTAAGCACACAGCTAAAATAACAAAGGAGTGACTTCAGAACAACTCTGTGCCCGTTCTTGACTAGCCCAGCCAGAGCCCTGACCTAAACCCATTTGAGCATCTCTGGAGAGACCTGAAAATGGCTGTCCACCAACGTTCACCATCCAACCTGACAGAACTGGAGAGGATCTGCAAGGAAGAATGGCAGAGGATCCCCAAATCCAGGTGTGAAAAACTTGTTGCATCATTCCCAAGAAGACTCATGGCTGTACTAGCTCAAAAGGGTGCTTCTACTCAATACTGAGCACAGGGTCTGAATACTTATGACCATGTGATATTTCAGTTTTTCTTTTTTAATAAATTTGCAAAAATTTCTACATTTGTTTTTTTCTGTCAAGATGGGGTGCTGAGTGTACATTAATGAGAAATAAAATGAACTTTTTTGATTTTGGCAAATGGCTGCAATGACACAAAGAGTGAAAAGTTTAAAGGGGTCTGAATACTTTCCGTACCCACTGTATCTGTGATAGGCTCGTATCGGCCGATAAAATCAGCAAAACAATATATTGATCGGGCTCTAATCATTACTCATGAGGAAAAATCTAAGTCAGGCTGAGTGACAGCAGGTCAGTTTGCACTTCCATGCTTCTTCTGTGTATATTTTTGTTTTCTTGTGTCACAAAAAGCTCATGAGGAATAATTAGCATAGGCAGGCTGTGGTTGATCAGATCATGAATAATGATAAACCAGTAGATTTGGGATCTTACACATCTTTTCCAAGGGAGTTACTGTGGGACCACTGTTTGCTTTTTATGCAGTACATGGACAATGCCAGCACAACCTACTGTAATGTATCAGTCATGCCTGATCATGAATAATCATGTGATTCACCTGAGAAGACAAAGACCCGCATAATGAGTCTTTCAGTCAGGAATGTGGCTGAGAGGGAATTACTGCAATGCAATGCAGATGCAAACATTCATTATCTGATTTGCGTTATACCTCAGACGAGAAAGTAAACTCTTCGTTGCTGTCCTGAACCATCTGAAGCACTTCCTCACCCACGTAGCGTGTCATCATCCAAACGTGCAGGAAAAGTGAGTAAATTCTATGAAGTTTGACATTTTATGCCATTTCTCAAGGGTGTGCACATAATTACCTGGCTCACCTCAGATTATTTTCATATGACCAGTGAGCTCAGTGCGAGGCTGGATCACATTAGCTATAATGAGGTGAGTCAGGTGAATTTGTTTTCAACTTGAATTGTTTCTGGACATTTCAAGCTTTCTTTGCATATATTTCTCATGTTTCTCATATTTCTCAGAAATTACTTTTATAAAATTATAGCTACTTTAGATGGCATAGCCCTGGCCTCCAGCACTTCTGTGAAAAACCTTGTTTTAGTTATTTTTGACCAGAACATGTCCTTTAACTCAAACAAAACAAATCTCTAGAACTGGATTCTTTCACCTGCGCCACATTGCCAAAATTAGGAACATCCTGTCTCAAAATGATGCAGAAAAACTAGTCCATGCATTTGTTACCTCAAGGCTAGATTACTGTAACTCATTACTATCTGGATGTCCCAGTATCTCCATCAAAGGCCTCCAGTTAATCCAGAATGCCGCGTATAGTAAATGTATAGTTACGGCTGGCATCAGGCAACCCTGAATCATCTTTTAGTTATGCTGCTATAGGCCTAGACTGTCCGAGGACCATTGGTGCACTGAGCTCCTCTACTCTAACCCCCCCACACCTTCCCTTCCCCTCCCCTCTCTCCTCTACTCCGACCTCACATATATATTCCACCATTGAATGTCACTAATCTTGTGCTCTCTCTCTCCCCTAGTTTGTGCTCTCTCTCTCTCTCCATGTTCTCTCTCTCTGTACCTTCTGCAGGTGTCCCTGGTCCTGGAGCTGTATATCGCTGATGTGCAGTTACTGGCCCCACCAACCTGACAGCATCTGCAAGTAAAGATTCATTCCACAGATATTCCATTCTTAGTGTGTGTATTTCTAATTTAACACATATTATACAGTTTCTTGCTTGTACAGCATGAAACTAGAATGAAAAGCAGGTGTGTCATGTCTATGATGACATAGGAATGCTCAGCCCTGCTGAAAATGGACTGAGAAACAATGTGAAATGACTAACAGTATCCAGGCTAACTCTTTATATTATATACATGTTTTATATTAATAGTGGATTTTCAGTTTAAGAACTGATGGCACAGTAATGGCATACTAAAACTCTATTTTCATCCATATTAACAGTAGTAGTAGTAGTAGTTTCAAACTGTGATTATGTACATACTTAGTAAAAGCCAAATGGATGCCAAAGCACATGATTCTAATTTCATACATAACATTGTTTTCATTTCGCACTGTTAGGCCTCATATTCAGATTGCAGGAATCACTACTGTGAAAATTCATATACGATATTAAGACATACATGACTGCTAGAAGCAGGTAGTCTAATACGATGTCAAGAAATTGTCAGTTGATGGGGTTAAACAAAACTGAAAATATACATATAACTGTAGAAACATAGTCTATGGCAATGATGTTGTAACATTTTCCAAGATGTGAAACTGTAGTAATTAAAACTTTGTAATTAAAAAAGGGAAACAAATAAAAGCAATCATTACTCTGCGGCAGGAAAAAAACCCAATATAATACATGTAGATTGCAATTCTTATAAACATAACTAATAACAAAATCTCTGTCTGAACCCTAACTTAATTAACTCATCAGTCAGTGAGCTGTGTCTGAAAGACATGCTCTAAGCTTCGGCCAATGTACTTAATATAGGTCAGGAGTGTACAAAGCATAAAGTGTTGCTCATTGCTGAGGAGGGGTAGCGGAATTGATGAGGCCTATCTAACCTAATTTGAATCAATATTTCTTACATTAAAATACATTAAATGAAAATCATTTCCCAAATCTGTAGCTTTACAGAGCTGTTTAGCACATTTAGATTGTTCATTTGTTTTGTGACCCATTTTCTATAATGTACAGTCTCAAGCTCATCAGCCTTATTTCCAACAGCAGTGAGCAGTGTTTTGCAGTACAGAAAGTAAAAAGCTACTCCAAAGGTTACACACGATAAACACTCTTGAACAAACAGCAAAGAGAAAACAAACATGGCCACAGGAGCATGTTTTCAGGAGTGGTACTTTCCACCTACACATTTTCTCATCACTTAAACTTATTATTGCTATCTAATAATATTCATATAACATAATATGACTTCAGTACAACACATAAATGACATCCAAAAAAGTATGGAGATTATGGAAGAATGGTTCTAGAGGAATCATTTTCATACATGAATTGGACACCACAGATTGGTTAGACCCTGCCATCATCAATACAAGTTGTCTGCCAAAAAGGAATGAAACTCTGGATACAAATAAATGTTTTAATGTTGCATAAGGCTGGCTAAACAATGACATGTTGCTAAACGCTAAAGGTGGACCAACACACTGCAAAAGTGTATGAATTTTATAGGGCAGACATTGTATTGTGTTGCATGACATAATTTAAACCTGAGTGTAGAAAAAGTGAAGAACATTGGTTGACACTGGTTAAGACCCAGAGAGCATATCGTGAGTGTAGCCTGATGGGTTTTATTGAGACCTGGTTGAATCAAAACATTAAATACTCCTGGGTGGATGTGCTTAACTTCACCCTGGTGTGTCAAAAGGTGGAGGGCTGGCTTTATTTGTGAACAACAAATGATGTAATCCTGTAATACTGTCAAGGGAAGCATATGTTTTCAGGACATTGAGGTTTTGCATTTGGTCTCAGATGTTATTATGCTCCAAGGTAGTTCAGTCATATCATCACCATACTTGTTTACAGTTAACCTAGAGCTAATGCTAATGTTCCATGTGAAGTCATCCATGAGACTGTTGCAAGCAGACAGCATGGACATTGACAGACATGTTGACTTACATCAACTTCTGTAGAGACCCTGTTATACCTACAAAGTCTGTGCACTTTTTACTAATAACAAACCCTGGATCACTAGTGACATCAAGGTAATCCTTAACCAGACAAAGGAGGCATTTAAAGATGGAGACAAATAAAGGCTCAAACATGTCCTACATGAGCTGAAGAGGAAATAAAGCAGGCTAAGGAGGATTAAAAAACAAAAAAGAGGAACATCTACAGCCCAACATCATCACAGAGGTGTGGAGAGGAATTAACAACTTCACTGGCTACAAAAAAGAAACAACCAGGCACCAGTGGATGATGTGTACAGAGCCAATGAACTCAACAAGTTCTTTAAAGGTCTGACACTGCAGCAAATGCTCCAGCCTGCCCAGCCATATCGCCTTACTCTTCCTGTCTTCTCCTTCAACTCCTTCATCTTCTCCTCCACCTGTGTGCATCTCCATCACTGTAGCTACACTCCCCCCTTCACCTGGGCATGCTCTAACATCTGTCACAGTAGCAGGTGTGAGGCTGCAATTACAAAGGCTGTGCTGTGGTAAGGCAGGTAGCCCAGATGGTGTATGTCCAAGGCTGCTTAAGGACTGTGCTGCCCAATTGCGTGGACCTCTACATAAGATCTTCAACCTGAGTCTACAGTTGGAGAAGGTTCTGGTTCTCTGGAAAACATATTGTATTGCACCTAAAGTAAAGTGTCCAGCTGAACTAAATGACTACAGGCTCTCACATCCCATATTATTAAGGTCCTGGAGAGGATGATTCTCCATCTACTGAGACTTGGGGTCAAACACCCAATAGATCCCCTGCAGTTTGCTTATAAAGAACATATTGGTGTGGATGATACTGTCCTCTACATGTTTCATCATGTTTTGTCTCATCTGGAAGAAGCTGCAAGTTATTTGAGGATTATGTTCTTTTATTTTTCAAGTGCATTCAACAACATACAGACAATCATTCTCAGAGACAAGCTCAAAGGGATGGAGGGCTTTCCTTTGTTTCACGGATCACAGATTACCTGACAGGAAGGCCACAGTTTGTCAGGCTGGGAAACTGCATCTTTGGTAGAGTTTTGAGCAGCACAGGGACTCCACAGGGGACTGTTTTGGCTCCATTCCTGTACACACTGTAGACAGCGGACTTTACGTACAATTCTGAGTACTGCCACGTTCAAATATATTCTGATGATATTGTGATTGGTGCATGTATCAGAAATGGACTGTTACGGTGGGTGGTGTGGGATGAAGGATGAGGAGTAGGACTTAAATGCAGGACACAGGTTTTATTTTTAGGGAAGGCAGGCTCAGGTACTACAGAGAACAGTCTCCGAATTCAGGGAAGACACACAGTCTCACACAGGAAAACTCCATCACTCTGCATCAGGACAAAACATAAACTTCGCCACTCGGCGTCAGGACCAAACACAAACTTCACCACTCGGCGTGAGTACAGAACATCAACTTCAACCGGGACTGGACCTTCACCGGAACGCTGAGGCTCTGAAGTCATGGGGCGACCTCCAGCGGGGATGGCACACTGGGGTCCATGCAGCTGGGAAGGAACGTCAGTGGGGACAGCCTCGTCGGCGCACTGAGGTTCTGGAGTCATGAGAGGGACCTCAGCGTGGACACCTTCACCAGAATACTGGGGCTCTGGAGACAGGGACTGGACATCGGCATGGGTGCCTTCGCTGGAACATCAGGGCTCTGAAGTCATGGGGGGACCTCCAGCAAGGACGGCTTCGATGGCCCATTGGGGTCCATGCAGCTGGGAAGGAACCTCAGTGGGGACAGCCCCGTCGGCGCACTGAGGTTCTGGGTGCTGAGCAGGATCCTCAGTGGGGACAGCCTCGTCAGTGTTCTGAGGTTCTGGAGTCTGCCGCTTTGGGTGGCGCCGCCGCCACAGAGGCTGCAGGACTCAAGACCTCTAGTAACGGACTAGCCAGGGAATCGGGAGAGCTAGCCAGATCAACATAGTCATAGTCAACATAGTCAACTCTAAATTAGAAACCAACCTCCCCAATACTTTCTTGTACATGGTATGGTGATATTTGCCATGTCATCCATGTATGCACATGTTGGTGGTAATTGCTGTTCTGACTGAAGTTTCTCTCCTCCACTGACACACACAGGCATGATCAGCTCTACACATATCAGCTAGAACATTAAAACCACTGTCAGCTGGACTTAGTAACATTATTTATCTTGTTACATTAACAAGTAAGTGAAAAGTCAGTTCATGAAGTTGATGTGTTGGAAGCATGAAAAATGCATGTGTAAGTATCTGAGTGACAAGGGAGAAACTGTCATCTTAGATCACATCTTCAAAACAGAAGGTCTTGTGAGGGGTTTCAGGTATGCAGTGGTCAAAAAATACTAAAAGCTGCCCAAGGAAAGACAACTGGTTAACTGTTGACAACTCAAGGTTGTGAGTGCTGAAGATCATTAATTGATTTATGTATGAATCACTCCTCATATAAATCAATCAACCAGAAGAGCGAACAGCGTGATGAAAAAACTAATACTGGCTATAACAGAATGACTCCTCTCAGCCTCTCAGCTTGCAATATATGGGGTTGAGTAGCTTAAGACAGGTTTGTGTGCTCATCCTGTCTACTGCCAAAAGCATGGGCATGAGCGACATAACTGAACCACTTAACATTGGAAAAAGGTGTACTGGGGAAGCATACATAATTTACTGGACTCAATGTGGTGGAAAAATAGGTCCAGTCCATGAAAGTAGAACTTGTTTGATCCATGTTTGTTGTGAGGGGACCGATCAGGCAAACAAAGGGGGCAACAGAAAATTATCAAAAATGGGTTTTTATTTTTCCTCAAAAGGAAAAAAATATTTAAAGTATACAAAAACTGGGCCCATAAAAGAGGTCAACAAAACAAAACAAACCCAGGCAAAATATCTAACAAATTTAAAAAACTAATTGAACAGACCAAATGACAAAGACAAACCTTAACACAAAGGAGAACATATATAATGGCTGATCGGACCATTTTCAACACTCGAACACTATTAATAATCCACATGCATCTGACTGTTCTGTTTTTCTGTGTAGTAAGAGGAATAGTCTATTTTTTAAGGTTTTTATGAATAACTCCCCTTCTGATTTCACTAACTTCTGATTTATATGTTTTAGATGTTCGAGGGGTAGACACAGTCTCTTTGACTATGGAATCGCCAATAATCAGAGTTGGTTTCTCAACCGACTCTGTGTTGCTGAGCAGGGAAAATTGGTTAGAAATGTGAACAGGCAGGTGATAAGCTGTGGGCTTGTGCTGAGGAGTATGTTTCCATCGGACCGTCACCCAGGCTAATTCTCTGGGCTGCTCCGAAGCTGCCATGGGATAGCTAGTGGAACGAGTGAACCCATGTTGTCACTTGGAATTGTTCAACCTTCAACCTTTGGTGTGTGGTACAAATTTCTTTAAGTTTGAGAGTTGCTAATTCTCAGAAAACAACCACAAGTGTGATGAATCATCTCAGGTTTAATCACGGCCCAGAGAGGACGTCCTTGCAGAAGTCCTCTCCCGTCTGTGTTACAAGAGCAGTTTATATACCATACTTTGAACTAATCCTGAACAGACCCCCACATTGTTTGTTCAGGTACTATCTTCAGTCTTCTTACCATCAAAGAAACAAATTGTTGGCAGTCATTTACAACTTCCTACCCTAAAACACTAAACCAATAAAACAGACAGAACCACATACCATGAAAGGGACAAGCAAACATTCAGCCCCCACATTGGTTTAAGTCAGTGACCATTTGCTCTGTCGTAAAATCCCACATTCCCCCCTTTTGACACAAAGTGTCAACACATTCAAGACAAGACATTAGCAATCAAGGGAACAAAATGTTACATCATTAGTCAGGCTCTTTCTATATCTAGATCACTGTCATTGTATGGGTTTCCCGGGGCCCAATCATTTAACTGTATTTCAGCAGTATTTGTCGATTCAGTTGTTAAGCTAACATAAAGTGAAGTGTATTCTCCTTCAAGTACTCCTCCTAACCATTTATACATCAGGGCCCGCATGCAATGAGTGCACATGTACAAAAACACATGAGCATACTAAACATAATAACTACAGGGATTAAAATTTGCACAATTCCAGCACCCCAAGGACCAAACTTATCTGATAACCAATTTCGAAAACTGAAACCCGCAGATTCGGATGGCCCAAAAGCATCCCGAATCCATTGTAATGTTGCTATAACATTTGTCATATTATCAGAATTGTCAGGAATGAGAGTGACGCAAGCATCTCCTGTCAAATTTAAAGTTAAACATAGGCCTCCAGTTTTGGCTAAAAGATAGTCTAAAGCCATTTCATGTTTTAAACTAAGAAAAAACTGTTTTTGTAGTAATCTTAGCATAAGATTTAGACATTAATGGGTTAAAATAAAAAAATGTAACAAAGAAACATGGAAAGAAAAAAAAACTGTATTCTAACTTCAACAATGGATTTTAACTGAGTGAATAAACCATTCACCATGGTTCAAATCTCGAGTAGATTTACAATTAGACTGTATGACAATCAACAAATTTCACAACAAACATGGTATCAGCAATGTATCCTAAGCACTGAAACAGATAATAGATTCAACAACATATAAGATGAAGGCAATTTCTTTGAATTAAACATATAGATAAGTAATCTGTGATTAATACAGGTAATTATAAGAAATACACAAAAGTAAGAGCTCTCAAAGGTATCAATTTAGAACTGTGATAAGTTTGAGTTTGTCAAGATAAATGCAAATATTTTACTAAAAGCTATCGGTAGCAGTCTATTAATGCATGAATGTCTGGCAGGAATAAACTTCTAAGATATTTAAACTCTTAAACATTAAGAATCAATTGATACAAGCTTAAGAAAACTATTCTGGTAACTTGAAATATTTCAGACAATTTTGGTTAATATATATTTTGCACTTACATTCAATGGAACAATTTGAATGTCAACAATAATAAAAATATTAAAACATGGAATTTTTATTTTGGTCATAAACTCTGGAAGACCCTGTGGAGGTTCTAGATAAAGAAGCTACATAAAGACAGCAGATGTCCACAGTTAGGATTTCAGAGACTTGTGATTGAAAGGTCAGTTTAAAATTGCGGATTCTTTATGGTTAGGTCAATTGGGATGAAAAATATTTTGGGAGTCCTGAAACCAAGCCTCTTGTGATCTCAAACTTCATACCTGGACTGAGAAGGATGCATTAACATAAAAGTCTTTACTTTGAAACATAGGAGATCTCTATCTTTTTTAGGCTCAGTCAGCCATTACTTCTCACTGCTTTGGCCATTCAAAGTCAGTATTAATTGCAGTCTGCATCCAATGATATAACAATAAATCTTAGAATGATGATGATACCTGACTTAGGTGAGTTATAGATATCAGAAAATGATGCATATTCCTCAGGCCGAAGTCTACTTTCTGCATCTGTGTCTGAAAATTTCCTGATATCAAACTAACATGTTGGCATGATGTTGAAGAAGAGTAGTAGTCATTTCATTTTCTGTCTCAAATGACATATTTTGATTTTTTTTAAAATAGATTTTGGTAATTTTATTGGAGCACAAGCCATGAACAGGGCACTACATTTATTATCCATGTAGAATGTGACATTTTGAAGCCAAAATATCATAACCTTAAGGTTAAATTGTGGTGTTTACAGGTATTCCAGTGTATTCCATTTGACTTTGCAGGCTTCTTCTGCTTTTAAGTCTCTTCTTAAAAGCCACCAGATTTATTACAAAGCAGACCTTTCAAGGATATGACATTTTGTACGGTTCACAAGAGAGTAAATCGCTTGTCTCTATTTCAAACAGAAACACTCCAGCAGTTTGGCCTTTGGAGGAATGCAGATGCTATAGAAATTGCACACACACACAGACCAGTGGCAGAGATACAAAAAAAAAAAACAGTGAATAAATGGTGATGTGAGATGCAGCTGCATACACACAAAATAAGAACAGTGTATAAATCAGATACATAGACTGCTTCTGTGATCTTAATCTTCATGCCTTGGCTGAGAACTGATTGTGACATACAGACATACACACTCGCACACAGTCCAGGACACATAGAATAGTGTATATAAATGATTATTGTTCTGTTTAGAGGCCGGTTTTCAGAATTATGGTTCCACCTGGACTCACTACCAAACAGTTACTGCCTGTATTATGACTTCAAACACACACACACACACACACACACGCACACACACAAAGCAAGCATACATGCAAACAAACATGCAACCAGGCAAATTAAAAACATACACATAAACTCACATACACAAAGTCTGTTCTGAGAACTGTATCAGTCCATCTGGTTGTGAAAATACAGCAGGAGAAATTAAACCAACCTTGAAACACAATGAGTTGCCCTGCTCTGTCTCTGCCTAGCTCTCCACCTGTCTGTGGTTTTCACAGACTCGCAGAGTCCATGTTGTAAATCAAACAGTAAACAACTGACTTATCACTTAATATTGAACAATATGGGCCAATTTATTATTTTTAGAAAATATTATACTTGATACAGGATTTCTAATACAAAAATCTATGTTAAGTGGTTGAACCTTTGGCTGGTAGAATAAGGTAATAGTCAAGATGTGCATAAGTAGACTCCTGAGTTTGATTAGTATTTGTGCACATTCCAAAAACATACACTAGTATTAGTGAACATAATCTTAAGTGAAAAAAAATATTAAGACTTTAATTAAGACACAGAGTACAACATACTGCTGGATAATGCCTGGATATCAGCATCAACTGTATAGCCCTACAAAGGTTTATTGTTCAGGGGAACTTGTATACAGTATGTCTTTGTGTATGTCTACAATACAGTAAGGCCACCTGGTTTGTGAAAAAATAATTGCTCCGTAAACCTAATACCTAGTTGTGCCACCCTGGTTCGTATGGAAATGTTTTTCATTGGTTTGCCTCTTCTGGCAGAGAATTCTTTGTAACCGGTAAGGATAATGGGTGGCTTCACTGCTTCACCATTGAAGCAGTGTTTAGCACATGTCCTTCCTGCAAGAAGGTTTGGGGTTTGAGCCCTGCTCAACCCAGTGTTTGTGTATGCATTCTCCAACAGTCCAAACACATCGTACGTATCAGTATCAACGTATCAGTGCCTAGAAATAAATCCTTTTGTTGATTAACCAGGATTAAGCTGAAATCTTGTGAGGTTTGTTGGCAAATATACTTTTTAATCATCTAAAAAAAAAAAAAAGGCTAAAGTAGGCCCATGTTTTGTCTTGAGTAACACAGAGTGACTATATATTTATGTGCATGTGCATATCCAGTAGACTGGGTTATTGTAATGCTGTCCTAGCATATCTACTAAAAAAAAAAAAATGTATATCAGTTACAATTGATTGAAAATTCTGCTGTCCTAGTGGTGACCGGAGCCAGAAGGAGACAGAGCACATTACACTTTGAAATAGTACAACCTCTCAGGGCCTTTGGCTTGAGTCTCTTAGGTGCAGGACATTATTTATTGTTTGTTCATTCATTTTATTGTATTTTTTTTATGCTTTAATTATCTATATATTTAGACAACTATGTGAAATATTGTATCTCAATCTAAACTCTCCAAACCCTCATGTGTGCAAATTGTGTTGCTGAATGAATTACTGACTTTGATTTGATTCCTTTTGGGTTTCAAAAAAAGCTTGAAATCGTACCTTCTTCAAGAGTGCTTCCTCAAACAATATATTTTTGTGTTTATTATTCAAGAATACATTAATATTCCAATTCAAATTACTTGTTTTATTGAAATTACTAAGCAGTAACCAATCAATACAAAAAACATGAACAAGTCATCATCAGTAATCAACAACTTTTGATGAATTAGCAATCAATCATAAGCACGCTGAATATGCCAAGCATTCAATCACAGAGCTGGTTAAAAGTATCAAAGCCAAAATCAACTGTTAACATGATGACATGTTTAAAATGGAGTCTTAAATATGAAAAATGTTCAAACCATCACTAAAAAAGCATTAATTCCGCCAAATATCAATCTAGCAATCTAGGAAGTAACATTGATAAGCATTCACCAGTCAATTATAAAATGTAGGTAATAGCCCATCTAAAAATTAAAGATTTAAGTCATGTTTAAGATACTTACGTCTGCCACAATGCAATAAACACACACTATCATTGTTACAGTTTATAAGGTGCATTTTTCACATATTATCAGCCAGCTGAGTATGGAGTAGAAAAAGTACAGCTGGATGTTTGGTTTACAGTGTCATGTTCAATGAGGAAACATTGGCGTATTTGGCTAGTGAAGGAAGCCAGAAAAATAGGCCCTTGAGGTAAATTTGCGTTTTGTGAAACTGGGCTGTATAAATATAATATGACTTTACTTTACTGGAGCATCAGCAAGTTATCTGTTTACATTGGCTCCCCATTTTATGCTGACCAGGCTCATGTTAGGTGGTACGCTGAGAGCTGGTGCCCACAGTTTTTATCAGGATTAGTTACACCATTCTGACTCAACCATGGTGATGGGCACACTAATGAGCTGAAATTTCAGAAAACCTGCTAACAGCTGTGTACTGAAGTGTTCTTTTTCAGTTGGCTTGATACTAGCAATCTAGGATTTGTTGCTGAATAGAAAATTGCATGCTGATTTTTTTTTTTTCACCTGATGAAATCAACAGAGTCATGGGCCACAAGTTGCTGGCTGTAACTTACTTTATCCATCCATCCATTATGTACCATTCATTCCTAGTGTCACAGTGGGGCTGAATGCAATCCCAGCTGATGAGGAAACATTGGCCAAGAGGACCCAGAGATAACCCACACAGTCACAGAGAGCGCATGTAAACTCCATATAGAGAGGGCCAAGTTCACAACAACAATAATAATAATGATGATAATAATGATGATGATGATAATAAGAAGAAGAAGATTATGAGGAAGATGAAGCAGAGGTGGGTGGGTAAAAACCCCATGCCATAAACCAGCTTTACGTTAACTTAGCTAGAACCAAATTTATCTGATGTCAGAAATAGTGATCTGATTTTTTTCCTGATCTGAAATGAGCCACTTGTACTGTTCTTTGTCAAGATCTTTATTATAAACAAGGTGTTGCTGCAGATTAGGCTAATAATGTAGGCGGGTCTAATCCCTTTTAAGTATGCAAGTAATTTTCTTTGTGACAAATGACTTGAAATATGGTTAGGAACTAATGGAATGCATTTTGTCCTTTTGGATTAACCATGCCATCTTCATGTTACATGGTATCAGATGGTCTCTGAATGTCCTCTTTCCAATCAGATACTGTGATATTGTGCCTTTTTTTTCTTTTTCATGCTATAAAAATGAGACCCCTACTCCTCTGCTGAGTCACCCATAGCTGCCTTAGCACCATTTTATGCTCCAGTAGCTCTATCCATCTTGTCTGACTCCCCAACATGCATCACACCCTCCAATTTAACCCTCGCCATTTGTTTTACCCTTCTCACAAATTTGATTCCCTTCTTCTCCACTGCTCCTTTGGCTCCTGCATTCTAACCTCTCCTCACATTTCCTCTTTTTTCTCCCCCTTTCAAATTCAAAGACTAGCTATCCGCAGGGAACTAGCCCGTCTATTGCACTGCCTCCTGTTTCTCATTATTCTCAATGAAAGGATGTGGTGTGACAGGTTTTCCTGTGGAGCTGTGAGTTTTGCATTAGCATTGAACATCCAAAGTTTAACATGATTTTACTTTAAGAAAGAAAGAAAGGCCTGAGTTTCAAATATGTTTCAAAGCAACACTGGGGAGCCATAATGATGCTTCTGACATGACTGATGTATCTGCAATGGAGTCTAGCTCATCTGACCTACCTGGAAGTCAGACTTTTATGGAAAACATGTCTATATCAGCCTCAGCCACAAAAGAGGGTCTGCTATTGTAGAAGTATTATTGTAATACTTCAGCTTCTCTCCCATACTGTTGGATGTTGATTGTTGTCTTTTAACAGTGTAACTATTAGATTTTATTTATAATATAATATAAAATACAACATACATAGAAGTAGTAGTAAATAATTATGGAGATGTGGTACCTAAGTAGGCCTTTCCTTAAATTTCAAATGTCTTGTTATTCTATTACCTTAATGTAAAAAAAAAAAATCTAATTTATCTAAAATCATGTTGCTATCATAGGCTTGAGCAACAGGAAGCTAAATATTGTGCAGTTCAATTGTGCTGTGGTCAGACAACAACACTGTATTCTTCTCATTTTCTTCCATATTAAGCTCAGTGACAAGGTACACATAGTGGAGTAAAATATAGACTTTTCAGGTTTAAATATTTAGTGAGGTGGAACCATAGTAGTCAACTATCTTTAAATGTGGAGTGGGTTGTGAATAGAATAATGTCGATTTTCTAATTTTCTGCTCACATTGTGCCTATCCCGTTTCTCGATGTCTTCATCTCTTTTTCTGTTGTCACTCTCTATCCCTTTCTCTCTCTCCTCACATTCACTGAACACTGTCCTTTCTTTCTACCTCCATCTCATATCAACCTCTATTCCCTCTTCCAGAATCCTGTCGTGTAGCAGCCAGTGATTAGCATAATTCCCCTTCATGTAACAGATGGTGTTTCTACGTCTGGGACCCTGTTTTGCGTAATGACAGAAAGACTATCACTATAGAACTATGATACTCCACTGTAGGTGCATTCACAAATAAAACTGATGTGGATTTTTGTATTTATACTCTGAGACATGTTATCCTCCTGAAAATCTAGAACGAAAACAATAAAGCCATAGTAGGGTTTTCTACAAATACAATTAATTATAGGTTTTCTTCTAAAATGCATGAAAGGTGGCGTTTTAATGAAAACAGAAGCCCAGAAGTATGGCTTGGCTCTCGTTAGACTGACCTGTCACCATTACTGAAGCCCAGCACTTAGAGATTTGCTGATTTATTACTAAATATGGAGCTGTTTCCAATGTAGTGAATGATTTTACTGTCAGCTGTCATCCAAATGAAGTCAGTGACACCTCAGCTGCCGTTCGCCAATTACAAAACTAGAGGTGCTGTTTAAGGCTCCCTGCTCTCAGGAGATGTCATCCTCTAAGGAGAAAACATGATGTTAATTTGGAGAGAAAATGTTCATATAAATTGTGTGTGTGCCTCTGTGTGAGGGAATGAGACAGAGATCACACTTTTTAGTATCTGTGTAAGCTAATAACCTAGCAGGATAAATGGAAGCGTATTTAAAACAGTGCACACATTACACCTTTACATTTTTCTAAAACTCATTTTCAGTCTGTATAGTTTGACATAACCTGGTTTAACCTGTTATAAATGATGTATTAAATTAAACTGGAGGATCTGAGCAGTACATAACCTCAGAAATGGGAACATCTTTGGATCAAGTTAAACTCTTTATGATGGCAAACTTAACAGTCAATTCTTAATTCTATCATGGTTTCAACATGGAACCAATTGCAGGTAACACACACACAAAAACAAGACTGGGGTGAGTGGTTTAATAAACAAGAAACATGGCAGAGAAACACACTGGAAAAAACACTGGATAGTAATGAAGAACAGGATGATTCAGGAACACAGACAACACTAGGAACATACAAAGACTTACTGAAAAACCCGAACAGGACAAATAACAAAATGATAGTCGGGCGACAGTGACTCGGAGAAACACAGTGAGGGACTAGGCAGATACAGCCTAGAATTTGAATTGTCTTAATTCAATTACAAGAAGACAAGGCCAGGCAAACAACTAGAATACATGACGAGAAGACAAAGCAAAAAGACAAGCAGGAAGACACGACAAACCAGCAGCTCAAACTCAGGCTTAAATACAAAACACCAGGTTGCTAACAATACACATGTGAAAGTCAAATACTGATTAACAAAGTAAAACTAATTAGATTAAGGGACACACCATCCATCCATCCATCCATCCATTTTCTATACTCGCTTTTCCTGGCTCAGGGTCACGGGGATCTGCTGGAGCCTATCCCAGCTCTCTCTCGAGTGGAAGGCAGGGGTACACCCTGGACAGGAAGGGACACACCAAGAACAGGAAATACTTCAAATTAAAGATACAAGACCAGAAACACACAGAGACTGTGACAAAGTCATGCTTAAGATTCTTAAGATCAAGGGGAGCCATTGTTGACAAAATGTCATGCAGAATATTTGGAAACATGGCTTGCATGTTGGAAGGCAAAACCTGTAGAAAAGCACAACTAGACGAAAATGCCAATGAGCACAGAAAACATATCAATTGACAAAAATAGCATGATTAATTATTAAATCATTGGGAAGCCCAGCAGTAGTGACTATCTAACAGCGTAAGGTATAGTTTAGCTTGAAGAATCCAAAAGGGTGCAAGGAAAAGTTAAAGGGCTAGCAGGAGCCATGTTCAAGGACAGTAGATGGGGTCTGAGAATAAAAAGGTAGTCAGATTCTAAGCAAAACTGCATTTGATCGGGTGCCAAGATGGCAGATAGGGGTGATGTCCACACAGCTGGGAGAAAGATGAAAAATAAACACCAGCCAGTCATCAAATCATCATCCTTGTTTGCAATGTAATGAAATGAGATCTGTGTGTATGTGTGTCTATGTTGGGAGAGGGGGTCAGGTGTTTGGCTGTAAACAAAAGGGAATCGCCTCTGAATTTCTAGATTTTACATAGGATTGACTGACCAGACAGGCAAAGTGGACCCCCGCTATATGCCAAATATTGGCATAGTTTATAGGGAAAACAAAGTTGAATATAAGGGTGTTTCATGAAAACACACTTTTGGGTACTGACTGTATTGTTTGACAGAATGTCCATATCTCATTCTCTCATTCTGAGAGTCACTGTCCTGATTAGACTTATATGAAAGATTTTTGTTTTGAAGTGAGATGACAGGTATTTCAACATCAGTGTTTTGGAGGAATGACTAAAGGTTTCTGAGAAGTTCTTATGCAAGTCAGTGGAAACCACTTATGGTGGTAATGATAATAAGAAAATCTGTGGATTATCTTTTCCTGATTTTCATTAAGAGAACCTTATTGTGATGTAATACATAATATGAAGAGATTCAAATTCACGTTTACACTTTTTTTTACAAGTTTTTATTCAAGAACATGATCTGCTCAATTGTGCTTGTATTCAAACGGCTTCTTCTCTGGCTGACTATTTCACCAGCCTTTGAAAAAAATCCTCTCACAGGGGTCTAAGGATGCTGGTGTGGAGAGGTACTATACAGCTATTCTATAAAGGTGTGAGTAAGCTGCCTTATGGAAGAGCCAAGAATTTAATGGAAGCAGTTTGTCAGATATCTGGATAAGTAAAAAAATACATGTGAGAGATCATTATCATTTCAAGAGATGACTACAAACTTACTTTACCTCTGGACCTCTGCAATTGCGCTGGCGGTACAATTTGATACACGTTGTGCATCCATGTGGCTGCCCAGGAGGTCCCAGACATTGTTGCTTTGGAGAGGAGATTGACCCTCTGCGGGTGGCAGGTGCACGCAATAGAATGACACATTCTTCATGCTGCCTGACAACTTCTTCTACAGAAGCCCAGCTCTTTGAATTGTGGATCCAATAATGTTGCTAGTGTCAGAGATGTTACTTTCTTCAATACAATAACAGATTTCCAAGCTTGAAGTAAAATTTGTTGTTTTTTATCATTATGAATCACAGTAAGTGACAAAGTATATATTAGGTAGGTGATTTCTACAAGATGTACATGTGTGCAACTATAAAATCATTTTAGGATTCAACAAGGCTCTGTGCTAGGACCGATTCTGTACATGCTTCCTTTAGGCAATGTCATTAGGAAGCACTCTATTAATTGCCACTGATATGCAGATGACACTCAGTTGTATCTATCTATTAAACCTGTTAACACAAACCAGTTAACCAGACTTCAAGCATGTCTAACACATTTTTGACTTCTTAATCCTCCTCTCATTCTAAACAACTAGGCAGAAAGTAAAATACGAAGTCCCAGGCAAAATGCAAAACTAAGTTTTCTAGACAAAGAACTTTTTTGTACAAAAGTCTGTGCTAAATGGTGTAAATTAAAGAGACAGCTAAATATATTGTGATAGGAGATGTGGATGAATACATTATTAAAGTAGTAGTAACAGATAGGACAATAGAAGAAGAAGAAGAAGAAGTACTTTATTAATACCCAAGGGGAAATTCAGTTGTTACAGCAGTTATTAAATTTGAGATTATTTAGACTTCCTGAATCTTTCAGTCTTGGCTTTAGGGGAATTAGTCTGTGGCTGAATGAACTACAGTTCCTCATGAAGTGGGTGGGCAGGATTGTCCAATATGGAGTTTATTTTGTCCACCATCTTCCTCTCTGCCACAGTCTCCAGACTGTCCAGTTCCAGTCCAACAACAGATTTTGCCTTCCTGATCAACTTGTTTAGTCTGTTGGCCTCACCAGCCTTGATGCCACCTCTCCAGCACACAACTGCAAAGAACAGTGCACTCGCTACTACAGACTGATTGAACATCTTCAGTAGCTTGTTGCAAGCGCCAAAGGAACAGAGTCTCCTGAGGAAAAACAGTCTGCTCTGTCCTTTCTTGAAGAGTGCATCTGTATTGTTTGACCTGTCCAGTTTGTTGTTAATGTGGACTCCAAGGTATTTGTAGGAGTCCACAATCTCTACTTCGTCTCCAAGGATGGAGACAGGGACTGGGGTCTTCCTGTTCCTCCTAAAGTCCACCACCAGTTTTTTTGATATTGAGCTTTAGACAGTTGTTGTTACACCAATCAACAAAAGCTTTTTATCAAGTGTCTGTATTCCTCATCGTTATAACCTATATATATAACCTATATATAGAAGCAGCAAATAACAGTATTACTAGAATGATTATAACAGATAATAAGAAAATAGTCCCATTATGGAATGAAGATGTGTAATGTGTATAATGCACAGTGGGGCAAATAAGTATTTGATACACTGCCGATTTTTCAAGTTTTCCCACTTACAAAGAATGGAGAGATCTGTAATTTTAATCGTAGGTACACCTCAACTGTGAGAGACAGAATCTTAAAAAAAATCCAGAAAATCACATTGTATGATTTTGTAAATAATTAATTTCCAGGACCAAGTGATGTACCCTCTGAAAGTCTAGTAGAAGATGTGAATGCAGCATTATGAATATATATATATATATATATATATATATATAGAATGACCATGCTCAAGTATTCATAATCAGGAAAATGTAACAGAACATGCTCTGATAAATTGAAGGAAATATGAAAAGAACTCACCTCCGCTTTCTGTGCGGAGTTTGCATGTTCTCCCTGTACTTGTGTGGGTTTACTCAGGGTACTCCGGTTTCCTCCCACAGTCCAAAAACATGTACAGTGGGTATGGAAAGTATTCAGACCCCTTTAAAGTTTTCACTTTTTGTGTCATTGCAGCCATTTGCCAAAATCAAAAAAGTTCATTTTATTTCTCATTAATGTACACTCAGCACCCCATCTTGACAGAAAAAAAATTTTTGCAAATTTATTAAAAAACAAAAACTGAAATATCACATGGTCATAAGTATTCAGACCCTGTGCTCAGTATTGAGTAGAAGCATCCTTTTGAGCTAGTACAGCCAAGAGTCTTCTTGGGAATGATGCAACAAGTTTTTCACACCTGGATTTGGGGATCCTCTGCCATTCTCCCTTGCAGATCCTCTCCAGTTCTGTCAGGTTGGATGGTGAATGTTGGTGGACAGCCATTTTCAGGTCTCTCCAGAGATGCTCAATTGGGTTTAGGTCAGGGCTCTGGCTGGGCCAGTCAAGAATGGTCACAGAGTTGTTCCGAAGCCACTCCTTTGTTATTTTAGCTGTGTGCTTAGGATCATTGTCCTGTTGAAAGGTGAACCTTCGGCCCAGTCTGAGGTCCTGAGCACTCTGGAAGAGGTTTTCTTCCAGGATATCTCTGTACTTGGCCGCATTCATCTTTCCTTCAATTGCAACCAGTCGTCCTGTCCCTGCAGCTGAAATACACCCCCACAACATGATGCTCCCACCACCATGTTTCACTGTAGGGATTGTATTGGGCAGGTGATGAGCAGTGCCTGGTTTTCTCCACACATACCGCTTACAATTAACGCCAAAAAGTTCAATCTTGGTCTCATCAGACCAGAGAATCTTATTTCTCATAGTCTGGGAGTCCTTCATGTGTTTTTTGGCAAACTCTATGTGTCTTGCACTGAGGAGAGGCTTCCATCGGGCCACTCTGCCATAAAGCCCCGACTGGTGGAGGGCTGCAGTGATAGTTGACTCTGTGGAACTTTCTCCCATCTCCCTACTGCATCTCTGGAGCTCAGCCACAGTGATCTTTGGGTTCTTCTTTACCTCTCTCACCAAGGCTCTTCTCCCACGATTGCTCAGTTTGGCTGGACGGCCAGGTCTAGGAAGAGTTCTGGTGAGAGAGGTAAAGAAGAACCCAAAGATCACTGTGGCTGAGCTCCAGAGATGCAGTAGGGAGATGGGAGAAAGTTCCACAAAGTCAACTATCACTGCAGCCCTCCACCAGTCGGGGCTTTATGGCGGAGAGGCTTCCGTCGGGCCACTCTGCCTGTCTGTACAAAAGGTATTAAAATGCATTTTAAATGAATATAAGGCTTCAACTATTTGAGTTAATGAAGTATGTATCTACTGAATTCGTTTTAGTGCAGAATTTCCACATTGCGCTTCCTTCAAGATGGTTCTTTTGCTAAGCTCTAACAGAGAAACAGAAACACACAAAAAAACTAAAAAGAAAAAAAAAGATGTTTGGAAGATAAACAATTTTTTGTCCAAAACAAACTGCAGGAATTATGTTCAGCTGAATGCTGGAAAGTTATGCCATAGGAACAAGTACTATGAATATTGTTCCCCCATCATTTAACACTGGCAGCATGATGACAAGAGATGTTCTGCAGTCAGTATAAACAGAAGGAATATTATAGCAAACCAAGTTTATTTTTCATACTGGCAACTGACAGTTGTTTTAAGAATGAAGTTGAGAGGCAGCATCCTTTCTCATTTCATTTGTTTTTGGACAACAAAAACAACACCTGTGTCCAGGTGCCTTTATTTGTGTTTCTGTTTTGATATATGTGATTATTCTTGCAGTGTTCTCAGACAGATGGTAGTTCTACACAAATGCAGCAGTCATTGGAAACATTTTGTTGAACATGGAAGGCAGACCATTTCAGTCTTTCCTTTCTATAACGTGATTTATTTAAACATCCACAGGTGCACTTTATAGTGTATTCTGGATGAGTTGCTGCTTTGAAAAGCATTGCCTAAATTTGTGTAATACCTTTGTATTTGTAATAGTAAATTATATTTCAGAGGCTTTAGCCAGAATGTGTCTTAATGGAATAGCTTGAAATGTTCAACCTGTGACATGCAAGGTAAAACATCAGAATAAAATGACAATACATGTGCAGCATTGAAAACATTAATTGACTCTTAGTGTTGCTTTATTAACTTTAATGTATAGCTTAAGAAGGTTTAAATGACACTGTGCAATTGTATAATAATTATGGAATGGAATAATTTGGAAATCAAATGAATCAGCTATGAGGTTGGACTCACTGGAAGCTGTGATGGAGAAATGCACACAGACAAAGGTAGAGACCATTGTGAAATACACTGATCATCCCCTTCATGACATCCTGATGGAGCATATAAACAGCTGCAGTGGACAACTCACCTCACTGAGCTGCAGGACTGAACCATACAGGAGATCCTTCATAAATTAATTCATTCATTCATTTTCTATACATTTATTCCTTAACCAGGGTCACGGAGATCTGCTGGAGCCTATCCCGTTGGACTGGGGGTGGAATCCGGAGGATAGACTGATGGAAGCCCCGAGGCCTCTGCAGAATGCCCACCAGACCCGTGATGTGAACCGTGACCCTTTATCCGACACCATGTCCTGGGGAATTCCATGTAATCGGAATACATGTTGTGTGAGGAGCTGGGCAGTTTCCAAGGCTGTGGGCAGCTTGGGCAGGGGAACGAAGTGGGCTGCCTTGAAAAAGCAGACCACAATGGTTAAAATCATTGTGCAGTCTAATGTGGGACCATGGCCGCGCTGGAGTGGGCAGAGGATGGAGAAGCCTTTCCTCGGGCGCAGACCATGCAAGCAGAAACGAATTCCCGGATATCCGCGTCCATGGCGGGCCACCAAAACCTCCTCCTAACAAGGCTTCAGGTTCGCCGATTCACTCCCGGGTGGCAGGCGACCCTTGAGGCATGGGCCCACTGTAGCACCTGTGAGCATAAAGCTGTGGGGATATAGAGACTGTTAGGAGCCCCCCCCCCCCTGGCCCTGAGCTGTTCTGACCTGCTCCTCGATGCCCCAGGTCAATGCTGCCACCATGCGATGACGATGGAGAATGGACTCTGGTGATGTCTCCGACCCGGTCCGGTCAGCCTCTTGGCCGACTGGATATATTCTAGGTTCTTGTGGTCAGTCCAGACGACAAAGGACTGTTCTGCTCCCTCCAGCCAATGCTTCCACTCCTCCAGGACTAGTTTTATAGCCAGTAATTCCCAGTTTCCCACGTCATAATTGGCGTCTGGAGAAGAAGGCACAAGGGTGGAGAAGACGGCGCCTACACCGACATCTGAAGCGTCCACCTCCACCATGAACTGACAGTGGGGATTGGGTTGGATCAGGATGGGAGCCGATGTGAAACGTGTCTTAAGGGAGAGGAAGGCTTCCTCAGCCTGCTGATCCCAGATGAAGGGAACCTTAGTCGAGGTGAGTTGGGTCAGGAGTTGGGCTATGCTACTATAGTTGCGAATGAAGCAGCAATAAAAGTTCACAAAGCCCAAAAACTGCTGGAGCCCCCGCCGGTCCTTCAGTCGTGGCCAATCGACCACCGCACGAATCTTATCTGGGTTGGCTATTATCCCTGCCATTGCAATGATGAACCCCAAGAGAGGGACCATCGAACGATGAAACTCATATTTTACTGCCTTAACAATTAATAGCCTCTGTAACACTTGGCGGACATGAACGGTGTGCTCGTCTAAGGTGCGAGAGTAAATTAATATATCGTCCAGATTCATTAATGCCTCTGTAATCTATACATGGCCGCAACGTCTTATCCTTCTTAGCTACAAAGAAGAACCCCGAGCTGACAGGGGATGACAAGGGCCAAATTATCCTGGAGGCCAGGGATTCCCTGATATATTTCTGCATCGATTCCTTCTCAGGGCGGGACAGATTGTACAACCTGCTTGAAGGCAGGGTGGCACCTGGGAGGAAATTGATGGCACAGTCATATGGACGGTGAGGGGGAAGAGACAATGCTCGATTCTTGTCAAAAACCGCGGCCAGATCATGGTAGCAATCGGGAACTAAGGAGAGATCAGGTGGCGGCGACAGTGGAGAATCGGGCCCCTTAGTCGGGGAAAGCGCGGCGCGAAGGCAAGATGCGTGGCAATAAGTATTCCAACCGATAACCTTATCTCGAGTCCAGTCAATTTGGAGGTTGTTGTGGAGGCATTTAACAGCCGTGCCAGAATGTTCGGGGCGGTTGAACACCTGGCGCAATGCCAGTACGAAACTCTCCAACTCTGGATCTCCGCTGTAGGGCAAGGGGTCTGTTACATAGGAGTCTCATGGAGCCGGAGGTGGTGGCGAAGCGGCAGGGTTAGATGGCGATGGACTGGGCTCTATCGGCGGGGCTGCAGGTGTCAGGCAAATGGAGAGAGAGTGCACCTGTTCCATCAGCTGGGAGACCTGGAGAGGTAGCTGCGTCCATGAGTGAGCTGAGCGCCTGATCGTGTTCCCCCAGCAATGCTCCCTGTCGAGAGAAAACTTCGCAGAGATCTGGTTTCCCAGCCACAATCTCTGTTCCAGGATCTGCTGGGTCCATTGTTGGCCAGTTAGTGCTGTCAAAGTTTACGAAATGAGGAGCACCCAGGCGCAGATCCGAATGAGTAACAGTGTATTCACTTAGTCAAGGAGAGGATATGGGCAGCGTCTCTGACCGAAGGGCGTGTTCCGATGAGACAACGGCAGGCTGACGGCTGGCAGGACAGTAGAAGATCCAGACTGTGCCACAGCTCGGTGGTGGCAGGTGTTGAGAGGCGATCGCCAACTGATCACACGCCAATAGATAATCAACCAGGCAGCCGAGGAGAAGAACCTGTGTAGGAGAAGGTGCCGGTAAGTACAGGTGTGGCATTCTCTTTCTTTACAGAAATATTGACCTATAATTCCTACTACCAAGAAGGTAGACTAATGAACTGGCGATGTGACTGAAAAGGACTGGGACTTTTATGGTGGTTGTGGTAAATGGAATGCACGCCAGCTCTCCTCACACACCTGCTTGGAATCTAAACAAACAAGACAGGGGAGAGAGGAAAAAGAAGAGAGAGGACACTAGGAATGGGGAGGAGCGGCGCTGTTGCCTCATGGCACATCTATGCCATGTGCCTACTCCCTACAAAATTGATTATGTTGTTGACAGTGGTGTAGCCTCACTGTGTGAAACTCTTGATACTGTGGCCCCTCTGAAAAAGAAGTTAGTGAATCAGAGAAGACTAGCCCCATGGTATAATTTACATATTCGTACCTTAAAGCAGGCATCACGAAGGCTGGAAAGGAAGTGGCGTTCCACAAATTTAGAGGAATTTTATCTAGCCTGGAAAAACAGTTTATTGACACATAAAAAAGCTCTCCGTAAAGCCAGAACTGCATACTATTCATCACTGATAGAGGAAAATAAAAACAATCCTAGGTTTATTTTCAGCACTGTAGCCAGGCTGACAAAAAGTCACAGCTCTGTTGAGCTCAGTGTTCCCTTAGCTCTCAGCAGTAATGACTTTATGAGTTTCTTTACAAATAAAATCACAACTATTAGAGATAAAATTCAGCAGATGCTTCCTATAGCTGCCATAAATGAATGGCATAAGATTCATAAATGAATCTTCTACTACAGTAGCTCTTGAATCATCTGTAGGACCTCAGTTATGTTTAGACTGCTTCTCTCCCATAGATCTCTCTGAATTCACATCAGTAGTTTCTTCATCTAAATCATCAACATCTCTTAGACCCCATCCCGACTAGACTACTTAAATGGTTTACCTGCCATTAATTAACTCATCTTTATTAGACCTGGTAGTTTTGTCTCTAGTATCTGGCTACATACCACAGGCTTTAAAGAAAATTCATCAGATGCTTCCTGTAGCTGAATGAAATTAATTTTCTTGTAGCAAATATGAATGAATATGTATTGAAGGTTTATTATGTCTGGTTTATGAATCATTAATATCATAAACCATCTTCATAATTTCAGGACACCAGATCCTTTGATGGCGGATCAATCAGTCAATTAATGAACAATACAAGATATCAGTCTATAATCTGAGTAAGAGTTCCCCGATTCAGTGATGTATTTACTGTGTGAAATAACATCAATGATGCCAGTCACAGATGCCTTTTTTAAGATTTATTCAGCAATTTACATAGGGTGAAACAGGGATAATTGAGCAGAGAAACTAGATGAATTAATGAATAAAACATTATAACAGTCTAACAGTAGGTTGTTTGCAGTGGTGGAAAAGAAATCTTGAAATTAATTTACATTCTGTGTTTGAGTCTGAGGTCTAAGCACAGTTTTGGAAGAAGCTCTAAGTAGGTAACTATGGAGACCAACTGAGATTATGTGTGAGACAACCAGCACAGCCATGGGTTACTTGCTTGTCCTTGGTCTAACTGAGGCTCGGTCCGTTCCGTTCTGGGCTGGTCTGACTGCAGTCTGCTGACAGGTTTCCAGGAGAGATGTAGGCGTTCCCCTACGTTGTTCGCGGCTGCACACTTGGATTTCATTCATCGCCTTTCCTTGCTCTCTGTCTGGCTGGTGCAGAGTCCTCACATGGAGTTTGATATATCTGAGGTGGACAGCTGGAGGTGAGCTGTTTGCTGCAAGACAGCCACATGAGGAGAATGTCTTTGGGTCTCTCCCCCTAGCGGGTAGTAAAAGCAGTCTCCACATCATTGTT
Organism: Mastacembelus armatus; assembly: GCF_900324485.2. Lineage (NCBI taxonomy): Eukaryota > Metazoa > Chordata > Actinopteri > Synbranchiformes > Mastacembelidae > Mastacembelus > Mastacembelus armatus. Next base: position 22,615,058 of record NC_046642.1, read on the forward strand.
CTGCCAGTGCCCTTTTCCTGAGAGTCTCTCTCCTCAGAGAGAGAGAGAGAGAGGGTCTCGAGAAGGTGGCAGATCTCTGAAAATCTGTAAAACTCTCTCTCCTAAGAACTTCCCATCATCTCCCCTCCCCTCCCTTCCTCTCCCCTTCCCTCCCCTCCGTTCCTCTCCTCTCCTCTCCAGCAATATTTTTTGCTGCACTTTTATTTGTGTTGTTACACACAGTTTTGATGGCAGCCTGGTCAAAATACATTTTGAATAGCTCAGATGGAGATGGATATGCCACATATTGTGAAAGAAGTGGCTGCACACCTGGTCTTCTTATAGGAAATGTGGTAAGGGATGTGGCAAGTTGTCAGGCTCCTTTTCGCTTTGCCAGTGAGATACATCGCCAGGGAGTGTGTCTGACCTGGAGGAGCCAGTGAAGCAACTGCTCTCTTTGCTGTACACCAACTCCTTCCTCTCCCTTTGCCTCGACCCAAGGGTACAGGTTGCCTCAGGGGAGCAGGAGACCTGCATTTCTTCCTCCTCAACATCATCAACACTACACACAGAAAAAGTTAGCAGCGTGCTAGATGTGTTCAGCATGAGAGTCATGCATAATGATGCATATTTTGGCACGAAGGTTTTACAGTTGTATATTTTCTGTACTTTTCTGTAAATCAAAAACAATAATTCATGAATATATAATTACATGTCATGGGATGGATCTATCCCTTCAATGAAGGCAGCTTCAGATCCACTGTCTGCAGTTTCCACACTAGAGGTGTGTGGACAGAATCTTCATCTTCATCCGACACTCATAATGTCATTTGGCACATATAAATGGGTGTGTTTGGCACACCTATTAAAATGTGTGTGTAGGTGTTGGGAGTGGGTGGTGTGTGTTGAGTGTCTGGTGTGTGTGGGCCCTGTGTCTAACTGTTTTTGTGAAATAACAAAATACAGAACAAGAGTGCGAGTGCATGAGAGAGAAGAGTTTATCGTGGGAAAACTACAATTCCCGGGAAAAGATGTCAATTCCTGTTGTCATAGGTAATCACCACATACATATAACATTCTGGTGACCACATGATAGTTCAAGCTACCAATGTGATCATGTGTATCCCAATGTAGGAATTGCTGTGACCAGATCCCCGGTCTGGATTATAATGATTTTATAGTATGCTCTTTTTACTGGATTACGGCAAACCCATTACTCGAAGTAAACAGCGCTCTGGGACATGGTGGATGTGTGACATAAAAGTGTAACTCCTCCAGTTTTTATGCAAAAAGAATTATTGTTCTATCTTATTTGGTTATTCTACAGGCATTTAAAAAAAAGATATGCAAATGGAGGGCAGGCGCTCCCGTCGTTATTTTAAAGCACCACATAGAGAAAACAAGTAAAAATCATAAAAACTGCTGCAGCCTCCAGCTGTGCTGATTTCATCTCAAGAACCCCAAGAAGATAGATTTTATTAGATATTATTATTTATTAGATTTTATTCTCTAAAAAAATTTGTTTCCCCACATCATCTGCCTATACATCTTTTCCTTTAGCTTATGTGGGTCGGACTAATATGCAAGGAAAAGACACAAGTGAGGATACAGTTAGTGGAATTGTTATTATGGGACATGTTTGGAGACTTTTGGAGTTAACTGTGTGGTTGTGTATTTAACAGCACTTAAATAACTAAAGCTATACACAGTGTAGTAAATGATGAATTTCTGAATAGAATCAATCACCATGATGCCAGCTAAAAGAAAAATAAGGCCCCGCTAAATAACTTGAATTATCCTTTAAAGAACAGCTTTCTAACAAGCAAAATTGAGGAGGAAATTGGAGAAAATGAAAGACAAATAGTAGCGAGGAGCTGCAAGGCAAAGAGGAGAAAATAATGGAAGGTAAAATGAAACAGTCTGCAGCACTTGCATGTATATAATAACACTAAAGAAATGAGATGAAGCAGAATATAAATGAATAAAAAAGCAGCAGGTAGAAAAAACTGGAGAATATGTGAAAACCAAAAGTGGGGCAGAAGTTGCTTTGTGCAAGCCTGAAGGAGATAAACTGTCAAAGACAACAAATCACCGCAAGCAGCCTGTCTCCTGTGTGACTGTATGTGTGTGTGTTGGTGTGGGAGAGGCTGGGGGGAAGGTATTACTGTGACTGTATGATTTTAAGTAATGAGAGTATGTGTGCATGATAATGCAACCACAAGGGGGCACAATCCATTGTCTTCATGTGCTGGTCCCAAGTTCAGGTAAATGCAGAGGGTTGTGTCAAGGAGGGCATCCGACGTAATATTTAAGCCAAATCAAATATGCGAATCAGAAATATGACTTCAATTCAATTCAATTCAATTCAATTTTTATTTGTATAGCGCCAAATCATAATACAAATCATCTCAAGGCACTTTACAAAAACTAAAACTAAAAACCCAACAATTCCCTTATGAGCAAGCACTTGGCGACAGTGGAGAGGAAAAACTCCCTTTAACGGAAGAAAAAACCTCCAGCAGAACCGGGCTCAGTTTGGGCGGCCATCTGCCTCGACCGGTTGGGGTGAGTGGATAGAGCAGAGAGAAAAGAACAGCTCAGTGCACCGATGGTCCTCGGGCAGTCTAGGCCTATAGCAGCATAACTAAGGGATGGTTCAGGGTTGCCTGAAGCCAGCCCTATCTATATGCTTTGTCAAAGAGGAAGGTTTTAAGTCTAGCCTTAAAAGTACAGAGTGTCTGCCTCCTGAACCCAGGCTGGGAGCTGGTTCCACAGGAGAGGAGCTTGTTAAGTAAAGGCTCTGCCTCCCAGTCTGCTTCTGGAAACTCTGGGAACCACAAGTAGACCTGCACTCTGAGAGCGAAGTGGTCTATTGGGATAATATGGTACTATGAGGTCTTTAAGGTATGAAGGAGCTTGATTATGAAGGGATTTGTATGTGAGAAGAAAGATTTTAAATTCTATTCTATATTTTACAGGGAGTCAATGAAGAGAAGCCAATATAGGAGAAATATGATCTCTCTTGCTAGTTCCTGTCAGGACTCTGGCTGTGGCATTCTAGATTAATTGGAGGCGTTTTATGGAGATATTGGGACATCCAGATAGTAATGAGTTATAGTAATCTAGCCTTGAGGTAACAAATGCATGGACTAGTTTTTCTGCATCATTTTGAGACAGGAAGCTCCTAATTTTGGAAATGTTGCGCAGGTGAAATAATGCAGTTCTAGATATTTGTTTTATGTGTGGTCAAAAATAACTCCAAGGTTTTTTACAGTAGTGCTGGAGGCCAGGGCTATGCCATCTAGAGTAGCTATAATTTGAGAAAAGTTATTTCTGAGATTTTTTGGCCCAAATATAATGACTTCTGTTTTCTCTGAGTTTAAAAGTAAAAAGTTACTGGTCATCCAGGCCTTTATGTCAGTTAGACAGGCTTGAAGTCTGGTTAACTGGTTTGTGTTAACAGGTTTAATAGATAGATACAACTGAGTGTCATCTGCATAGCAGTGGTAATTAATAGAGTGCTTCCTAATGACATAGCCTAGAGGAAGCATGTACAGGGTGAACAGAATCGGTCCTAGCACAGAGCCTTGTGGAACTCCATAACTAACTTGTTCGAGTGGAAGGTTCATCATGGACATGAACAAACTGGAATCTGTCCGATAAATAGTATTGGAACCATTTTAACGCTGTTCCTCTGATACCAGTCACATGCTCCAGTCTCTGTAATAAGATGTTGTGGTCAGTGGTGTCGAATGCAGCACTAAGGTCTAGGAGGACAAGTATAGAAACAAGTCCATTATCTGAGGCTAAGAGAAGATCGTTGGTAACTTTTAACAGTGCTGTTTAGGTACTATGATGTGCTCTAAATCCTAATTGAAAATCTTCAAATAGTTCATTCCTGTGTAAGTGGTCTGATAGCTGCTTAGCAACAGCTTTTTCTAGGACTTTAGAAATAAATGGCAGGTTGGATATTGGTCTATAATTAGCCAAGACTCCTGGATCAAGACTAGGCTTTTTGAGTAAACGTTTGATTACTGCAGTCTTAAAGGCCTGTGGTACGTAGCCTGATACTAGAGATAAATTTACCAAGTCCAATAAAGATGAGTTCATTAATGGCAGGGTGCCTTTAAGCAGTCTAGTCGGGATGGGGTCTATGAGACATGTTAATGATTTTGATGAAGCAACTACTGATGTAAATTCAGAGAGATCTATGGGAGAGAAGCAGTCGAAACATAACTGAGGTCCTACAGATGATTCAAGAGCTACTGTAGTAGAAGATTCATTTATTGCAGGTATAGGAAGCATCTGCTGAATTTTATCTCTAATAGTTGTGATTTTATTTGTAAAGAAAGAGCTAAGGGAACACTGGGCTCAATAGAGCTGTGACTTTTTGTCAGCCTGGCTACAGTGCTGAAAAGAAACCTGGGATTGTTCTTATTTTCCTCTATTAGTGATGAATAGTATGCAGTTCTGGCTTTATGGAGAGCTTTTTTATATGTTAGTAGACTGTTTTTCCAGGCTAGAAAAATTTCCTCTAAGTTTGTGGAACGCCACTTCCTTTCCAGCCTTCGTGATGCCTGCTTTAAGGTACGAATATGTAAATTATACCATGGGGCTAGTCTTCTCTGATTCACTAACTTCTTTTTCAGAGGGGCCACAGAATCAAGCATTTCATGCAGTGAGGTTACAGCGCTGTCAACAATATGATCAATTTGGTAAGGAGTGGGATTGAAGCAGCTGCCCTCCACTATGTTTATACTTGGCATAGATGTAAATAATGATGGAATCATTTTCTTAAATTTATTAACAGCTTTATCGGATAAACATCTGCTGTAGTGGAATTTTCTTCCAAACGCTGCATGATCCATCATTTTAAATTCAAAAGTTATTAAAGAATGATCTGACAAAACAGGATTTGGGGGAAAAACTATTAGATGTTCAATTTCGACACCATAGGTCAGAACACGATCAAGGGTGTGATTGAAACAGTGGGTGGGTTTATTAACATTTTGAATGAAACCAATTGAATCTAATATAGAATTAAATGCAGTGCTGAGGCTGTTATTTTCAACATCTACATGAATGTTAAAATCTCCCACTATCATGACTTTATCTGAACTAAGCACTAAATCAGACAGGAAGTCAGGGAATTCAGTTAAAAACTCTGAGTAAGGGACAGGTGGACGGTACAAAATGACAAGTAGAACTGGTTTTTGTGTTTTCCAGTTTGGATGCAGCCACTAAGAGTGAGGCTCTCAAATGAGTTATAACTGTTCTGAGGATGAAAGTTTAATAATAAGTTTGAGTGGAAGATTGCAGCTACTCCTCCACCTCGACCTGTGCTTCGAGGAACATGATAATTTTTATGACTGGGGGGGGTTGATTCATTCAGACTGACATATTCATCCTGCTGTAACCAGGTTTCAGTAAGATAAAGTAGGTCAATTTGGTGATCAGTTATCAAATCATTTACTAATAGAGATTTAGATGAAAGAGACCTGATATTTAATAATCCACATTTGACAGTTCTGTTTTTTCTGCTCAATAAGAGGAGTGGTCTTAATTTTTATTAAGTTTTTATAAATAACTCCTCTTCTGTTAACTTCTGATTTATTTGATTTATATGTTCGAGGGGCAGACACAGTCTCTGTGGTTTGAGGGGGGCGGCGGCTCTAAGGAAACCGCAGAGAGGCGTTTTAGACTGAGTCTCTGCATCCCGGTCCCGACCCTTTGATTGTCAGGCTTTAGGTCGGCTAATAAACTCGGCCAAATTTCTAGAGATGAGAGCTGCACCATTCAAAGTGGGATGGATGCCGTCTCTCGCTACCAGACCGGGTTTTCCCCAGAAAGTGACCCAATTGTATATGAAGCCCACATCGTTTGCTGGACACCACCTAGACAGCCAGCGACGGAACGACGACATGCGGCTAAACATGTCATCGTTGGTCAGATTGGGGAGGGGTCCAGAGAAAACTACGGAGTCCGACATTAATTTAGCAAAGTTACACACCGACTCAACATTAATTTTAGTGACCTCCGATTGGCGTAATCGGGTGTCATTGCTGCCGACGTGAATAACAATTTTCCCATATTTCCATACCCGATCGGTCCCAGCCTGGGTTAACAACGACCGCCACTGGTGCTGTTGACCTACAGGGTGTCAGTGGAAATTGGACTACTTTTGGTTGAAGAAGGAGAGGAGGAAGGTGTGTTCGTAGGCAAGGAGAGGAGAGGATGGGCAGGAGTGTAGGACTTAGAGCAGGGACTTTGAATATAAATGGGCTATATTTGCTTTGAGAATGCTGATGGAGAAGTTCAGAGAAGGCCAGAAAGAGCTGCATTGTGTCTTTGTAGATTTGGAAAAAGCGTATGACAGGGTGCTGAGAGAGGAGCTGTGGTTTTGTATCAGGAAGTCTGGAGTGGCACAGAAGTATGTTCGAGTGGTCCAGGACATGTATGAGACAGGTGAGGTGTGCTGTAGGGGTGACAGAGGAGTTCAAGGTGGAGGTGGGACTGCACCAAGGATCAGCTTTGAGCCGCTTCTTGTTTGCTGTGGTGATGGACAGGCTGACAGATGAGCTAAGACAGGAATCTCCGTGGACCATGATGTTTGCTACGTCATCTGTAGTGAGAGCAGAGAGCAAGTGGAGGAAAATCTAGAGAGGTGGAGGTTTGCTCTGGAAAGGAGAGGAATGAAAGTTGGCCGCAGTAAAACAGAGTACATGTGAGCAGGAGTCAGGTAGAACGGTGAGGTTACAGGGAGTAGAGGTGAAGAAGGTGGAGGGTTTTAAGTACCTAGAGTCAACAGTCCAGAGCAACGGAGAGTGTGGAAAAGAAGTGAAGAGACGTGTGCAAGCAGGTTGGAATGGGTCGAGGAAAGTGTCAGGTGTGAGGTGTGACAAAAGAGTGTCAGCAAGAATGAAACGAAAGGTGTACAAGACAGTGGTGAGACCAACAATGTTGCATGGTTTAGAGACAGTGGCGCTGAGAAAAAGACAGGAGGCAGAGCTGGAGTTAGCAGAGCTGAAGATGTTGAGGTTCTCTCTGAGAGTGACGAGGACAGACAGGATCAGGAATGAGTACATCAGAGGTACAGCTCATGTTAGATGTTTTGGAGAAAAAGCCAGGGAAGCCAGATTGAGATGATTTGGACATGTTCCAAGGAGCGACAGTGTATACACGGGTAAAAGGATGCTGAGGTTAGAGCTGCCAGGAAGGAGGCCTAGAGGAGGTTCTTGGATGTAGTGAGGGAGGACATGAGGATAGTTGGTGTGGGTGAGGAGGAAACAGATGATTCGCTGTGGCGACCCATGAAGGAAGCAGACGAATGGAAAAGAAGAAGAGTATGTGTGTGTGTTTGATTATATTGGCTTATACCTACCTTCCACCTACCTTTCAGGATCACCAAAGCTGCTTAAAGACAAGCTTAGCGGCTCCATAACACAAATGATTGGCAATGAAAATGTTAGTTGAAAGGGTCACTTGACAAGTAGCTAGCAGAACTCCTAGCAAGTTAATCTCCAAGTTATTCCTTGTTTTTTTTGCCAATGGACCACTATTGACTTTGCAAGTGTGACGGTCTTACCTGGGTAGTCTGCACAATGGAGACAGCGTGTGTAAATAGGGTTTCATTGATTGAGTACGAGAACAAACTATTTCCACAGCAATGCTTTGTCAACTCTGCTCTGTAAAATATAAATCAGTTCTCTCTTTGAATTTTGTCACTTAAATTCTTTTTAACTTTGTGATCGTATAGTGTTTCAGTTCTAAATATTAACAGTTTGAATATATATGACACACACTTTCAATTAATTATTAGTTATGATTCTGAGAGAGAAAGGCAAACCCACACACAGGAGCCAAGAAATTAAACACGTCTATTATTAATCTTAGTAACAAAGTGTATTGTGATGAGAGATTTCCAGAACAGAGGTGAAACAGGCAGTTTGGGGTCTCTGCAGCCACTACCCATGGGAAAGAGCCTTCTGTGCTGGGGGAGAAGCCACCAGGAAGATGAGCAGGAAGCAGACAGCAGGTATGGAGAGCCGGGGAGGAAATGCGATCTGCTGGAAGAAGCACAGGGTAAGTTTCCAGCTAGTTAAACCAAAGCACAGGTTAAGGAACAGCTAAATACTGCTGAGGTAAGCACACAAAGTGGCAATTCACTGTTGAGGACCGAAGGCTTTAATGGCGAAGAGGAGAGAAGTGATGACGGGTGTGGATCGTTAAGGTGCCTCGCCTGGTGCACTTGCAGATAGTTAGACAAATGAGAGAACAGACAGACACAAAAGGAAGAGTAGCTGAACATCCGGGTAAGCGAATCACTTTTGTCTTGCAGGCGTGTCGTGTTGTGTGTGTTGTGTGGTTCGTCTGCAGACTGGCGGCAGACTAGCTGTGGTTTGGCACACCTGGGAACCGGCTAGACTTTGAACGGTTCACTGGCTGCTGCATTCCGGTGCTGGTCGGGTACCTTTCTGCTTTGACCGGTGTTTGTTGCTATTTCCTGACTTAGCGTTCGTTGGCCTACCGGTTAGCTTAGCTAGCTAGTTAGCTTGCTAACATGGCCTCTCCCTCTCTCTCTCTCTCCTGCTCGGTGTGCCACATGTTTAGTTATTCCTCTGCCTCCTTTAGCGATAATGATACCTGTATTAAGTGTAAGGTTCTGTTAGCCTTGGAGGCGAGGATCACTGATTTGGAAGCGCGGCTCCGCACCTTTGAACAAAAGCCAGCTAGCCTAGCCCCGTTAGCTGGTGTGGAGCCACTGAGCTCAGGGTCTGTTAGCGGTCCAAGGGCAGCTCCAGAGCAGCCCGGAGAATTAGCCTGGGTGACGGAAACGTACTCCTAAGCAGAAGCCCACGGCTCATCACCTGCCTGTTCATGTTTCTAATAGATTTTCCCCGCTCAGCGACACACCCGCTGAGAAACCGACTCTGATAATTGGCGATTCCATAGTCAGGAACGTGAAGCTAGAGACACCAGCGACCATAGTCAAATGTATTCCTGGGGCCAGAGCGGGCGACTTCGAGTCAAATCTGAAGCTGCTGGCTAAGGCTAATCGTAAATATGGGAAAATTGTTATTCACGTCGGCAGCAATGACACCCGATTACGCCAATTGGAGGTCACTAAAATCAATGTTGAGTCGGTGTGTAACTTTGCTAAATTAATGTCGGACTCCGTAGTTTTCTCTGGACCCCTCCCCAATCTGACCAGCGATGACATGTTTAGCCGCATCGTCGTTCCGTCGCTGGCTGTCTAGGTGGTGTCCAGCAAACGATGTGGGCTTCATAGACAATTGGGCCACTTTCTGGGGAAAACCCGGTCTGATAGCGAGAGATGGCATCCATCCCACTTTGAATGGTGCAGCTCTCATCTCTAGGAATTTGGCCGAGTTTCTTAGCCGACCTAAAGCCTGACAATCCAGGGTGGGGACCGGGATGCAGAGACTCAGTCTAAAACGCTTCTCTGCAGTTTCCTTAGAGCCGCCGCCCCCTTCAAACCACATAGAGACTGTGTCTGCCCCTCGAACATATAAATCAAATAAATCAGAAGTTAACAGAAGAGGAGTTATTCATAAAAACTTAATAAAAATTAAGACCACTCCTCTTATTGAACAGAAAAACAGAACTGTCAAATGTGGATTATTAAATATTAGGTCCCTTTCTTCTAAATCTCTGTTAGTAAATGATTTGATAACTGATCACCAAATTGACCTACTTTATCTTACTGAAACCTGGTTACAGCAGGATGAATATGTCAGTCTGAATGAATCAACCCCCCTCAGTCATAAAAATTATCATGTTCCTCGAAGCACAGGTCGAGGTGGAGGAGTAGCTGCAATCTTCCAGTCAAACTTATTATTAAACTTTCATCCTCAGAACAGTTATAACTCATTTGAGAGCCTCACTCTTAGTCTCTCACATACAAACTGGAAAACACAAAAACCAGTTCTACTTGTCATTTTGTACCGTCCACCTGTTCCTTACTCAGAGTTTTTAACTGAATTCCCTGACTTCCTGTCTGATTTAGTGCTTAGATCAGATAAAGTCATTATAGTGGGAGATTTTAACATTCATGTAGATGTTGAAAATAACAGCCTCAGCATTGCATTTAATTCTATATTAGAATCAATTGGTTTCATTCAAAATGTTAATAAACCCACCCACTGTTTTAATCACACCCTTGATCTTGTTCTGACCTATGGCATCGAAATTGAACATCTAATAATTTTTCCCCCAAATCCTGTTTTGTCAGATCATTCTTTAATAACTTTCGAATTTAAAATGATGGATCATGCAGCGTCTGGAAGAAAATTCCACTACAGCAGATGTTTATCCGACAACGCTGTTAATAAATTTAAGAAAATGATTCCATCTCTATTTGCATCTATGCCAAGTATAAACATAGTGGAGCAGCCGCCTTAATCCTACTCCCTACCAAATTGATTATGTTGTTGACAGCGCTGTAACCTCACTGCGTGAAACGCTTGATTCTGTGGCCCCTCTGAAAAAGAAGTTAGTGAATCAGAGAAGACTAGCCCCATGGTATAATTTACATATTCGTACCTTAAAGCAGGCATCACGAAGGCTGGAAGGAAGTGGCGTTCCACAAACTTAGAGGAAATTTTTCTAGCCTGGAAAAACAGTCTACTAACATATAAAAAAGCTCTCCGTAAAGCCAGAACTGCATACTATTCATCACTAATAGAGGAAAATAAGAACAATCCCAGGTTTCTTTTCAGCACTGTAGCCAGGCTGACAAAAAGTCACAGCTCCGTTGAGCCCAGTGTTCCCTTAGCTCTCAGCAGTGATGAATTTATGAGTTTCTTTACAAATAAAATCACAACTATTAGAGATAAAATTCAGCAGATGCTTCCTATACCTGCAATAAATGAATCTTTTACTACAGTAGCTCTTGAATCATCTGTAGGACCTCAGTTATGTTTAGACTGCTTCTCTCCTATAGATCTCTCTGAATTTACATCAGTAGTTGCTTCATCGAACTCATCAATGTGTCTCTTGGACCCCATCCCGACTAGACTGCTTAAAGGCACCCTGCCATTAATGAACTCATCTTTATTGGACTTGGTAAATTTATCTCTAGTATCAGGCTACGTACCACAGGCCTTTAAGACTGCAGTAATCAAACCTTTACTCAAAAAGCCTAGTCTTGATCCAGGAGTCTTGGCTAATTATAAACCAATATCCAACCTGCCATTTATTTCTAAAATCCTAGAAAAAGCTGTTGCTAAGCAGCTATCAGACCACTTACACAGGAATGAACTATTTGAAGATTTCCAATCAGGATTTAGAGCACATCATAGTACAGAAACAGCACTGTTGAAAGTTACCAACGATCTTCTCTTAGCCTCAGATAATGGACTTGTTTCGATACTTGTCCTCCTAGACATTAGTGCAGCATTCGACACCATTGACCATAACATCTTATTACAGAGACTGGAGCATGTGATTGGTATCAGAGGAACAGCGTTAAAGTGGTTCCAATCCTATTTATCGGACAGATTCCAGTTTGTTCACGTCCATGATGAACCTTCCACACGAACACGAAGTTAGTTATGGAGTTCCACAAGGTTCTGTGCTAGGACCGATTCTGTTCACCCTGTACATGCTTCCTTTAGGATATATCATTAGGAAGCACTCTATTAATTACCACTGCTATGCGGATGACACTCAGTTATATCTATCTATTAAACCTGTTAACACAAACCAGTTAACCAGACTTCAAGCCTGTCTAACTGACATAAAGGCCTGGATGACCAGTAACTTTTTACTTTTAAACTCAGAGAAAACAGAAGTCATTATATTTGGGCCAAAAAATCTCAGAAATAACTTTTCTCAAATTATAGCTACTCTAGATGGCATAGCCCTGGCCTCCAGCACTACTGTAAAAAACCTTGGAGTTATTTTTGACCAGGACATGTCCTTTAACTCACACATAAAACAAATTTCTAGAACTGCATTCTTTCACCTGCGCAACATTTCCAAAATTAGGAACATCCTGTCTCAAAATGATGCAGAAAAACTAGTCCATGCATTTGTTTCCTCAAGGCTAGACTGTAACTCATTACTATCTGGATGTCCTAATATCTTAATAAAAAGCCTCCAATTAATCCAGAATGCCGCAGCCAGAGTCCTGACAGGAACTAGCAAGAGAGATCATATTTCTCCTATATTGGCTTCTCTTCATTGGCTCCCTGTAAAATATAGAATAGAATTTAAAATCCTTCTTCTCACATACAAATCCCTTCATAATCAAGCTCCTTCATACCTTAAAGACCTCATAGTACCATATTATCCCAATAGACCACTTCGCTCTCAGAGTGCAGGCCTACTTGTGGTTCCCAGAGTTCTCAAAAGCAGAATGGGAGGCAGAGCCTTTAGCTATCAAGCTCCTCTCCTGTGGAACCAGCTCTCAGCCTGGGTTCAGGAGGCAGACACTCTCTGTACTTTTAAGGCTAGACTTAAAACCTTCCTCTTTGACAAAGCATATAGTTAGGGCTGGCTTCAGGCAACCCTGAACCATCCCTTAGTTAGTTATGCTGCTATAGGCCTAGACTGCCCGAGGACCATCGGTGCACTGAGCTCCCCTACCCTAACCCCCCCCCCCCCCTCTTCTCTCCCACCTCATGTATATTCCACCATTGAATGTTACTAACCTTGTGCTCTCTCTCTCCCCTAGTTTGTGCTCTCTCCCTCCCTCTCTCTCTCTCTCTGTACCTTCTGCAGGTGTCCCTGGTCCTGGAGCTGTTTATCGCTGATGTGCAGTTACTGGCCCCACCAACTTGCAGTGTCTATTTGTTGTTTATTGTTGCTGTTCTTTTCTCTCTGCTCTATCCACTCACCCCAACCGGTCGAGGCAGATGGCCGCCCAAACTGAGCCCGGTTCTGCTGGAGGTTTTTTCTTCCGTTAAAGGGAGTTTTTCCTCTCCACTGTCGCCAAGTGCTTGCTCATAAGGGAATTGTTGGGTTTTTAGTTTTAGTTTTAGTTTTTGTAAAGTGCCTTGAGATGATTTGTATTGTGATTTGGCGCTATACAAATAAAATTGAATTGAATTGAATTGAATTGAGGCACAAAAGGGATCTATTACTTCCGCCTCATGACGATACTGACTGTTTGATCTTCCAGGTCACAGCAACCACCACGCAATGAGTGGGAACAATGGGTTCCGGCACTGTCTCTGGGTTGGAGTGGGAGAGAGCATCTGGCTTGATGTTGCGTGTGCCAGGCCGGTAGGTCACTGTGAAATCAACCCTACCAAAGAAAAGTGCCCACCAAGCCTGGCGAGAGTTCAATCTCTTGACAGTTCGGATATATTCGGATATATATTTGTGGTCGGTCCAGACCACAAACAACTGCTCAGCTACCTCCAACCAGTGTCTCCACTCATCCAAAGCTCCCAATTTCCCATGTAATTGCTCTCGGCAGGGGAGTTTCCTGGAAAACAAAGCACATGGGTGGTGTTTATTGTCTGATTCCAAACGTGAATAACGTGTTTGTCCAGGGTGCGAGAGATAATCAGTATATCATCAAGGTAAACAAAGACAAATTGGTGGAGAAAGTCCCTCAGCACATCATTAATGAGGGCCTGGAAGACACCTGGGGTGTTGGAAAATCCGTAAGGCATAACCTGATATTCAAAATGCCACCTCTTGACAATTAATTATAAATCACAAATCAATGAATGTAGATTCTCAATGAAATACAGAGCAATACAAGTAAACTCACAATGAAGGGAAACATCCCCACCTAGCGGAGACTCATATCTCATACTGAATCAAACAATTTAACACAAACACATTTAACAACATACCTGCACAATGGAGATAGCGTGTATAAATAGGATTTCAGTGAGTCAAGGCAAGGCAAGGCAAATTTATTTATTCATACACTACGCAATTAAAAGTGCTGTACAAGGCATATAATTACATTAAAAGCATTGAAAGGAGCATCTAAAAACAAAGACATTTAAGATAAAATAAATTTATATCAAATAAAGTAAATTAAAATAAGACATAAAAAATATTTTCCTTGTGCTTGAACTGAGAGGGTTGCATCAGGAAGGGCATCTGGCATAAAAACACTTCTGCCAAATCAATCATGTGGATCAATTACACTGTGGCGACCTCTGACGGGAGCTGCGAAATTAAAATTTTCCGTGCTTGAACATTGGTTAAATTGTCCTAGCATTTTTCCTTTTCCCCTGCACTTTGCTTGACTTAATTTAATGTTTTTTCTTTATCTTTTTTTTTATCCTTGTCTGGCCTCTGTTCTCCCTGCTCAGCTGTGTTGCTGGGACTTATAGTAAGACTTCGTGTTTCCCCGTCTGTTAAATGAACTTTAAAAGTGTACCTGACAGCCTGTCTGTTAACCCTCAGGGGTTGGCAAACGCGCCAGCGTATTATCTGGCTTCGTCAGTAGTAATAGAATGTTTTTTGTTTTGTTTTTTTTATATAGATAAATAGTAGGTGTGGTCAAAAATGGGTGTTGTCAGATGATATCATAAACGGGTAAAATAATTTTAAGAAATACTCCTTTTTTTCGGCGTTGTTATATGTAATTGGTTGCTGCTTACTGTGGGTGTTTCAAATGTGTGAATGACAGGGTGAATGACAGGGTGTTGATAATTGTTATTGGTTGTAAGCAGTTGTGGGTGGCATTTCTTGTTCAGTATATAAGAAATGGTCTGTATGTCTGCCATAGCGAGACTCTATCTAGAGGTGTGAACGGCGGCAATGGTCGTGACAAGTGTTGCAAGCAGTGCCGGAAGTGTCATCAGAAGCATCGACAGCTACGTTGACAGTGAGGTCAGTAGCAGCGGAGTCAGCAGTTATATTAGCACTAGCAGTAGCAGTTTGGGCAGCAGCAGCGTCTGCAGTGACGAGTGCAGGTGTGCGTGATGACATAGGTACGTTGGGTATAGACGAGTATCCAATGGTCCGCTGTTGCAGTGTCAGACGAGTGGTGCAAGGTATAGCACAGCCGTGTGAACAATTGTATGAAGGAGGTGGAGAATTTAATTATAAGGTTAAATATTGTGATGGGACCGTGTCAATGTGTGTGGAGGAGTGTGGTTGGAAAGAGTGGGGTATTGGGGGGGCGCGCATAGGATGGCTGTGAAAGACTGGTGGCTGTTCCGTGATGTGATCTGCAATGATCTGGACTCTTGGGGATCGGATGACAGTGTTTATGTGACACAATGGGCCAGTAAGGCAAGGCAAATTTATTTATTCATACACTACGCAATTCAAAGTGCTTTACAAGGCATGTAATTACATTAAAAGCATGGAAAAGAGCATCTAAAAACAAAGACATTTAACATAAAATAAATTTAAATCAAATAAAGTAAATTAAAATAAGACGTAAAAGCACATTAAGAAAACAAGGATGAACAATTATTTGAAAGCTGTCACGGGGAGTGGGTGGTGTGGTGTGAAGGAGGAGAGGTGAGGACCCAAATGCAGGACAACAGAGGCGTTTATTCTCTCCTGGGATTTCCAGGGCAAACACAAAACATAAACTCGAAAGGACCGAGTGAAACGGTCGCAACACTAACACAATTACTACTAGGGGCATCCACAGTAGCGAGACAGTAATCACGTCCACCATACAATAACACTAGCAACTATAACGGCAACTAATGATCCAGCGGAGAACAAAGGAAACCAGAGAACTTAAATACTGAACACAAAACACAGGTGAAAGCAATCTACAACTGATGAACAAACTATGAACATAAAGCTGCCAGAGACCTAAACAGGGAAAACAGGAAGGCCTCACAAAATAAGAGTCCTCTGGCAGGAAGTCCCCAGAGGGACTCATGACAAAAGCAGCAGTAAAAAACAGTGTTTTCAGTCCTGATTTGAATGAGCTGACAGTTTGAGCAGACCTCAGGTGTTCAGGAAGTTTGTTCCACATAGTAACTGAATGCTGCTTCACTTTGTTTGGTTCTGGTTCTGGGAACACACAGTAGACCTGTCCCAGATGACCGAGATGGTCTGGAAACCTCATAGGGAACTAATACATCTTGAATATATTTTGGTCCACAACCATTTAGTAATAAGATTTTAAAATCTATCCTTTGACTAACGGGAAGCCAGTGTAGTGATCTAAGAACTGATGTGATATGGTCCAGTTTCTTGGTGTTTGTAAGGACTCTGGCAGCAGCATTTTGGATTAGATGCAGCTGCCTGATTGACTTTTTACTAAGACCTGTAAACAAGCCATTACAATAATCTAACCTACTGAAGATAAAGGCATGAACAAGTTTTTCTGCATCTTGTTTAGACAGAAAACCTTTTATTCTAGCAATGTTTTTCAGGTGGTAATAGGAAGATTTAGTGATGGATGTTATGTGGTTGTTAAAATTCTGGTCTGAGTGAATGATTACACCAAGGTTTCTGGCTTGATTTGTAGCTTTCAATGACGGAGTCAAGGGAGTCAAGGTGAGCAATGACCTTTGACCTTTCATTTTTGGGGCCAAAAACAATCATTTCTGTCTTGTCTGTATTGAGCTGGAGAAAATTCTGGCACATCCATTCTTTGACTTGATTAATACACTCACATAATGGAATTAGAGGACTATAATCATGAGATGATACTGATATATAAAGTTGTGTCATCTGCATAGGTATGGTGGTCAATGTTGTAGTATTCCATAATCTGAGCAAGGGGCAGCATGTAGATATTGAATAAGAGAGGACCAAGAATAGACCCCTGAGGAACCCCATTTTTGTTCGCTCAGACTCATAATTACGAAGTGAGACAAAATACTCTCTATCTTGTAAGTAAGATTTTAGCCAATTTAACTCCCACCCACGTTTCTAGTCTATCATGCAGCACATCATGATCAACTGTGTCAAATGCAGCACTGAGATCCAGTAGTACTAAAACAGAGGTTTTGAATTCATCATTATTCAAATGTAAATCATTTAAAATTTTAATAAGTGCAGTCTCAGTGCTGTGGTGTGCGCAAAATCCAGACTGAAGTGCATTAAAAAGATTGTTTTGCACCATAAATCTGTGAATTTGTTGAAAAACTACTTTTTCAAGTATTTTTCCCAAAAATGGAAGATTTGATATTGGCCTGTAGTTACTTACTGCTGAAGCATCTAGATTAGGCTTTTTAAAAAGTGGTTTTATAACAGCAGTTTTTAAGGCCTGGGGAAACTGCCCTGACTGAAGAGAACTATTGACAATCTGCAATAAATCTGGAGCTAAGCTGTTAAAAACATTTTTTAAAAAATTAGTTGGTAAAATATCAAGGCAGCATGATGTACATTTTAATTGTAGAAGAGTTTCTGCCAGAGCTTTGTGATGAAGGAGATGACAGATGTTGACTGGATAAGGAAGGAGTTCAGACATCTTTTGTTTTTGACGTAGAGTCTGACTGGACAGAGAATTATCCTCTCCAGGGCATAATGAGGTAATATGTGAAATATCAACTTTAACATTAAGTTCTGCCAAAAGTAACAGCTTTTAGTTTTTTGAACAACAGCATATTAGCTTTCAAAATAAACTGTGTGTGTATTATGCCAAAGTCTAGTCTTGCAGAGGGCAGCTCATGCAGTCTCAAACGTTTAAGTTTAGAGCATTTCTATTGCACTAAAATATTTTTCTCCACTACACGATTCTGGAGTTATGTATTAGTTTGAAGTTAATAAATTAATGAAATATATGAAAACTAGAAGTGGAAGTAACCACTGACAACTGTTACCATTCAACCACATCAATTACACAACAGGAAATCATGTATTTACTAAAATCAAAAAGAGTTAAGCTTGTGTTGCTTACTGACATTGCAGATGAGGTAGTTCAATTTAGGGAAAAAGCTCAATTTAGGGAAATGATGCAGGAATGGAGGTTATTAACTTTACAAGAACAAAGCAATAATAATAATAATAATAATAATAATACATTTTATTTCATGGCGCCTTTCAAAGTCTCAAGGTCACCTTACAGATAGAAAAGGAAGCATACAGCATGATATACATAGAGTGCATTAAAACAACAGTAACAAGAATACATAAACGGCGGGAGAGAATGTAAAGGCAAAAGCGTGGATTATCTAGGAAGTGGGCGAAGTACAGTACAAGTAAATTGAAATACAGAAACCCAGATGACAGAACAACAAATATGAAACAGTATGAGACAATATGAAATAGGCAGAGGGTGGTAGGACATCACGGGCTGCTTTGAGAAGTTAAGAGAGTTAGGTGGAAAACGCTATACGGAACAGATATGTTTTGAGTGATGATTTAAAAGTTGATAAGTCCGGAGACGACCGGATGCGATGAGGGAGAATGTTCCAAAGGCGGGGCGCAGTGTGGCTGAAGGATCTAGCGCCCATGGTGGCCAGGCGCGGTGTAGGGGTGCAGAGGAGAGTGGAACTGGAGGAGCGGAGAGGACGAGGCGGAGAATAGATATGAAGTAGTTCAGTGATGTATGGTGGGGCAATAGAGTGGAGGGCTTTGTAGGTGAGAAGGAGGATTTTATAGTTTATACGGAAGGACACAGGGAGCCAGTGAAGTTGTTTAAGGACAGGGGTGATATGATGTGAGGATGGAGTTCTGGTGATGATTCGGGCAGCAGAGTTCTGGACAAGTTGAAGTTTGCGAAGTGATTTGAGAGGTAGACCAGTGAGGAGTGAGTTACAGTAATCCAAACGAGAGGTGACAAAGGCGTTAATGAGTATTGCCGTGCTATCGGTGGTGAGTGAGGAACGGATGCGGTTTATGTTACGGAGATGGGAGTAGGCCGACCGGGTAGTGGTATTGATATGCTGAGTGAAGGAGAGAGTACCGTCTAGGATGACACCCAGGCTTTTAACTTGGGGGGAGGGGGGGACAGTATTGTTGTCAATTTGAATGGAGAAGGTGCTGGTTTTAGAAAGGGTGGATCTGGTGCCCACGAGGAGAATTTCAGTTTTGTCAGGGTTGAGTTTCAAAAAGTTATGGGTGAACCAGGATTTGATATTATGTAAGCAGGTAAGGAGGGAGGGAGGGGGGAGGGTAGAAGATGGAGCAGCAGAGAGGTAGAGCTGGGTGTCGTCTGCATAACAGTGGAAATTGATGTTATGTAGCCTAAGGATATTTCCGAGAGGAAGGAGATAAATAATAAAGAGGAGGGGCCCCAGGACAGAGCCCTGAGGCACGCCACAACTGACAGTAGAGGGCTGGGAGTGGAAGTTCTGGAGATGGACGGACTGGGTGCGGTCAGATAGGTAGGAGGTGAACCATGAGAGGACCGAGCCGGCTATGCCGATGGAAGCAAGGCGATGGAGGAGAATATTGTGTGAGATGGTGTCAAAAGCTGCAGTTAGGTCAAGGAGGATGAGGATGGAGACAAGGCCAGAGTCTGCGGCTACTAGGAGGTCGTTGGTGATTTTGACCAGGGCAGTTTCAGTGCTGTGAAGTTGGCGGAAACCAGATTGAAAGTGTTCGTATAGGCTATTGGCGGAAAGGTGGGTATGGACCTGGTGGTGAACAACTTTTTCCAGGATTTTGGAGAGGAACGGGAGATTGGAGATAGGGCGGAAGTTGTTAAGGTCGGCAGGATCGAGACCAGGTTTTTTTAGAATTGGTGAGATGATGGCTGTCTTGAGTGATGGGGGTACGATGCCAGAACTGAGGGAAGTGTGAATAATGTGGGTAAGATGAGGAAGGAGAGAGGGGAGACAGAGCTTGACGAGGTTGGTTGGTAGGGGGTCAAGTTTGCAGGTTGAGGGTTTGGATTTGAGGATCAGGGAAGAGATAACCGTGGTGGGTGGAATGATAAAACTCGAAAGCAGGGAGGATACTGGTAGAGAGGGAAGGGTACAGTGGAGGCAGTTCGCAGTGTCACAGATGGGGGGAAATTGCTGGTGTATATTTTCGATTTTTGATGAGAAGAAATCCAGGAAGTTATTGCACAAGGTGGTGGAGAGTGAAGGGAAGAGAGGAGTATCGGGAGGGCCCAATAAATTTTTGACAGTGGAGAAGAGGGAACGCGTGGAGCCAGAGGCGGATACAATAAGTGAGGCATAGAAGTCAGATTTTGTTTGAGTAATGGTTTGCTTGTACTTCAGTATGTGGTTTAGGTATAAGTCCTTGTGGGTGGATGAACCGGTTTTTTTGAAGAGACGTTCAAGGCGGCGGGCTTGGGTTTTGAGGAGGCGGAGTTCGGGTGTGTACCATGGAGCAGAGTGCGTAAAGGATACAGATCTAGTTTTGAGTGGGGCGAAGGTGTTGAGTAGATTTCGTAGCTCACAGTTGAAATTGGATAACATGTTGGAGAGGGACGGTGTGTAATTAGTACATGAAAGGTTGTTGAGAGCAGCAGTGAAGGAGGGGAGGTCGATGTTCTTTAAGTTACGGAAGGTGATGGTGCGGGAGAGGTGGGTTTTGAAGAGAGGTAGTTTGGAGTTAAAGCAGACTAGTTTGTGGTCGGAGAAGAAGGTGTCGAGGGTAGAACATGACTGAACTGTGACGCCAGAGCAGCAGACTAAGTCGAGGGTGTGGCCTAGAGAATGTGTTGGGGAGGTGATGTATTGTTGGAGCCCAAAGCTGTCCAGACAGGAAATTAGGTCTTTTGTAGCGGTGTTGTTGGGATTGTCGAAGTGGATGTTAAAATCACCAAGAAGAATTATGTTGGCTGACAGAGAGATGAGGTCAGCTAAGAGGTCAGACAGTTCGTCCAAGAAGGTCGGGTTAGGTTTTGGTGGGCGGTAGATAGTGGCCAAGAAGGTTGGTGTGTGACCATGAATACGTGCTATGAGAGCTTCAAAGGACTGGAAGGTGATAGTGGGGTGGATGGATATTTTGTATTTAAGGTTGTACAGTATGGCGAGGCCGCCACCGCGTCCCGAGAGGCGTGGATGGGTGAGATATGTGAAGCCAGGAGGAATAGATTGATTAAGTTCAGTGAAGTCGTTGGGCTGCTGCCAGGTTTCAGTTAAGCACAGGATGTCGAGATTGTGTTTAAGAATAATGTCAAAGATGAGGGATGCTTTTTGAGAGAGGGAGCGAACGTTAAGAAGCCCAAAATGAGTGTTGTGGAAAGGTGTCGAGTCCATGTTTCTGGGGATGTTAGCTAGTACAGAGTGGTTGATCTGGCGTATACCTGATTTTCTAGGCTGAGGTCGGGAGGATGACCAGATGGAGGGGATTGGTAGTATGGAGTCAGATAGTCAGGCATGTGGGACAGAATGGACAGATTGTCCAGTGTTAGTGTGTGGGGTACAGTGAACTGAATGTTGAATGTTGGTGGAAAGTATATGGGAGCCCAGGCGGTTAGGATGCAGACCATCTCCTGCAAAGAAGGCAGGTCGGTTCCAGAAGAGGTTGAAGTTGTCAATGAATTGGAGATTGTAGGACAGGGAGACAGACTTGATCCAAGTGTTGAGACTGAGGATTCTACTGAAGCGGCCAGAGCCTCTTCCAAACGTGGGGATGGGACCAGACATGAAAATAGTCTTACCACAGTTGCTTAGGAGGTGGAGGAGAGAGATAAAATCCTTTTTAGTCAGTTCAGACCGGTGGAGTGACGTGTCACAAGTTCCAATATGAACAATCACTCTAGAGATGGAAGACGGAAGTGTTGGCAGTAATCCAGGAAGCATGGCCAAGATGTCAGAGGCCATAGCTCCAGGGAGACAGTGAGTAGTGGCGTTGAAAAAGCGAACATTCCTTATAATTGAGTCTCCGATGATTAACGTGGTTGGGGGGAAAAGGGGGCGTGGAGAAGACGCCAGTAGTTGGCCGTTTGAGTCGTGTCGTCTTGCTGACTGGCGGGGAGGCGGGGCGGTGACATCGGGTGCTGAGGTGGAAGGTGGAGGCGGCAGTTCGGTTGGTCCGTAGCTAGGGAGCCCGTGAGTGTGCCTGAGCACGGCCTCGCGAAGGATCCTACGGCGCACTGATGTAGTAGCTGAGCGGGATGGAGACTGTTTTCCGCCGTGGCAACGGGCTCCGCGAGGAGCACTTGGACTAAGGCGGGGGCGGCGGGTGTCGTCAGAGGGGAGCGAGAGCAGGTGACGGCGCTGAACGACATTGGCGGGTGACGGGGGTTGTTGGGAAACCGAAGCGGAACGATCCGGTACGTGGTTAGCGGATGAGGCCGTATGTAGGTCCGGGGTGGCAGAAGACAGAGGTGCAAATGGATTGGAGAGGTCTAGAGAGGGACGCGGAGACCCGTGGTGATATCTTTTCCGCCCACGAACCGCAACCTCGGTCCAGGAGGACCGAAGACATGGTGTAGAAGAGGAGGAGGGTCGAGGACAGGTTGACGGGTCCCATGGGGCAGTGTCCTGGAGAGTGAAGGTAAGTGTGGAGATCTTCCTCGACTGCTCGAGGGCAACGTCCCTGAAGCTAGTCAGTATGGAGTCTTTCTGTTGGAGATCGTGAGAGAGGCGGCGTATTTCCTGCTTTAATTTGGTGATTTCATTGTTTGCTAGACGGAGTAGTAGATTGGCATTGTCCGAGTTGGTATTGTCAGGTAGTGTTGGCGTTGTTGTTGTTGCTCTTGGTGTTGGTGGCGTTGTAGGAGCCTGGCTGGTTGTGTCGATCGCCATCTTGTCGGTCGCCAATCTTCAGCTGAACATTCTCTTGGTTAAGAGTAAGTGTAAGTGGTTTTGGTCAAAGCTGCACCAAATGCCTTTTATGAGGACAGAATTAAAATTTCCATATATAATGTGAAAGGAGTAAATTTGGTATCTTTTAGCATGTTTTACAGTTTTAGCTCTGTCTCATGGCACCCATCAAGTATATTTCCATCCATAGCATGCCACAAAAATGTGTTTATTAAACACTTTCTTAGCAAACAGCAGACAAAAAATAGCAACTATCTAGTGAACTTAGTGGTACACCTTAGCAGCTAAAACAGCAGATATATGTTCTCTAAAGTTGGAGATAAAAACGAAGCTGATGGATTCATCGGGTGAATATAAACTTGACTTCATTTGAAGCAGTGAGACATTTGTTATGTGCCAGACAAGCATTTGGTAAAATGGGAAAAAAGAAGCACTGCTTTAAATGTTGAAAATCATGCATGATGTTAACCTATCTCTGATCATTCATTTGTCCAACCATCCACTACAATCTCTTCCCTAAAAATTCGTTCCAGAGTAGCAAGTTCTTTGCAAGTGAAAATAATTTAGGTAGTAATTATGATTTTGTATGTATGTCTATGTACATATATATATATATATATATATATATATATATATATATATATGGTATAAAGCCATATTGTAGGCAAGACAGATTAATATATTTAACATACTTTTTAAATGTGATATAATATTTAATTTAGCATCTATCATATTCCTTTGAAAATGATACAGTTTTGATAGCAGCATTTACTATGTGTTTTTAATATTTGACTGCCTTAAGGATTCATCTTGACCTGGCCCTTGGCCATCTCAGTTTGTCATCCTGCAGCTTTATATTTCAACACACAACAGAATGAATTCCCTCAATAGAGTCCATCTTTCAGCAGATGCCCAGGCTGTCATGGTTCATTTTATCATAATTGGTATTTCCACCTTAGGGCAAGAGCGATACACAAAGGGAGTAAGGGCAAAGGAAGAGACAGACAGACTAGGGAGTTAGGGGTTGGGGGTGGACAGAGTATGCAGAGGAGAACAAGTAGATATAGAGCAGAGGGGAGAGGAGAAGTGCTGGGGATAAGTCTATGTGATGGAGAACAAGGAAGGGAGAGAGCAGGAGAGGAGAAATGAAATGTACACACAAAAAAATGAGCCTTTAGCCAACATTTTAACAAGGACAGTCTGGCATTTCAATGCTTGGGTCTCAGAGCAGATGGTTTACAGATTCACTGTGGGTCTCACATTAGTGAAAAGACAATGGCACACTAAACTAGACACTGCAAAATTTCTTCCAACACACCCTGTTTTGAGATAGGAGATACTGAGATAAATGAATTGATACAGAGGTGACCATCCCTTTTTTTGAAATGACAGTCAGTTTTGACATGTCTCTTCTGCAGTGATTACCTTTCATCAGAATTTAGTCAACAGAATCAGGTTAAGTTGCACAACACAAAACTTGGATTAGCAGAAATCTGGAGCTGAAGAGTTTGGTCCTGGACAGACTGGAGATGATCCCACAGGCTGAGATTATTGGGATAGTTTCAGATAAACAGACAAAGTCTTAGGTCTAACAGGTTTAGGTATAAGAGGAAAGCTAAGTGGATCAGACTGGTCAGAGGTGATACCAGAGAGCAGATTACGGCTTAATTAGTGTCAGATGGGGTCAGGTTCAGGACGGGCTATTAGCTGGTCACCAGACCAGGAGATCAGGCTGGTATTCAGGTCCAGGTGCATGGAAAACAGGCAGGTAAAGCAGAGGTGCAGGCAGTAGATCAGGGTGGTGGCAGAAGAAGATGGTGCAGGAAGATAGACAGGTTGAGTGATCAGTGGAGGACAGCAGTAACATTGGTCAGACACAAGCTGCGGCAGTACCTGGTTATTTGATAAGCTGCGATCGAGCAGAATGATCAGAAGAACATGAATATATTAAAAGAACTGCATACTGCAATCCAAGAACACAATCACTAATTTAAATAAATGTTTTTCAATCAGTGTATAGCCAAAACATTTTTTTTTACCTTTCAGTTTGTTACCGGGTTGAGCAGTCCAGTGCAAATGTCTTTATCCTGCTCACCAGTCAACTGACAAAAATATGGTAGCTTTACTGGCCTTTGGTGAAGTCTTACAAATATAAAATCTTAATGGATCAAATATTGACATCATGCACTGTCAATAATGCCAAGAGCAACAAATGCCTTTGTTTGCAGTTCATGGTCTCCTGTCAACATCTTGTTTATAGTGTTGTGGAAAATATTTTATGGGTCACAGGGAGCCTTCCACCCGAGAGAGAGGGATAGGCTCCAACAGATCCTCGTGACCCTGATTCAGGAAAACGCGGGTATAGAAAATGGATGGATGGATGAATGGGTCACAGGGAACATATTTAGAGAAAATTCATATCAAGGCTGACTGGTGGCACCATATCGGCTGTTGAAATACATCCATGGTGTTTCATCCAATGTCTATATCCAAGCGGAAGCAAAATTTTAGGATGAGAGTTTTTATAGTAATTTTTGTAGTTATTAAAGAATTGACGTTTATTGTTTTAGATACTGTAATTGCTTCTTACTCTAATAGACTGCATTTTACAGCACCTTTTAAACCACAAAGTGTTTAACACTAAAAACAATAATATAAGTGGAGGTGATGAGTTAACATGGCACTGCACTACATTTTGCAAGACCTCAACTCCCCACGGGCCTGTGTACACATCCTGTTTGTGGACTTCAGCTCAACATTCAACACCATCACTCCAGACATCCTCTGGTCCAAACTGACCCAGCTCAAAGTGCCAGCCTTCACCTGACAGTGGATTACCAGCTTTCTGACAGGAGGGAGGCAGCAGATGAGGCAGGGGAGAATGACATCCACCACCTGGTCAGCCAGCACCAGAGCCCCCCAGGGATCTATGCTCCCTCTGTTAAAATGGTTATCAGTCTTATCCGAGATGATAAAAGCCTAGAAGCAGTATTTGGTATCATGTATAGTCTTTTACTGTCACCTGCTCATACCTGGATAAAGAGCACTGCAATATTTCAGCATGGATGACTTGTTTTCTGCAGGTGTGAATTGGCATGAATTTATTGATGTATCTTAGTGATATAATGCAGGATTGCACAACTTTAGTCACTTGACTGTCTAAGTCTTAATATTCCAATTCTGAAATATTAAAACTTGAACACCTGGCATTGACACTAAAAAAAACCAAACAAACAAAAAAGATAACTCCATTTCAATTAGGTTGACACACCAACATAGAATACTAACATTGAAAGTACTTCACAAACAAATGTCATCTAGCACTACACTGTGCTGGCAATTTAGATATGAGAATTCCTTGTAAATTCCTTGGTTTTGCAGAATTTTACAGTTCACCTAACTCGACCAGTACCCACTGCAAGCTAGAGTATCCTCATTCTAGAATAAAATGTGTACTTACAGAAAGCAGTTCCTGAAAGTTTTCCACTATTTGCAATCTACATTTTTTGCATGTCATAAAATCTTGCTACTCATTAAGGAGGTAATTTGGGTAGTGATGGTACAGTAACAGAAAAAAATGGGCAACCTGAGGAGGTTAAACTTGTACCTCATGTGTTGTTGACACACTTGTTGCATCATCAAAGTCTGTCTGTAAATGCATGAGCAGGGACGCGTGTGTACACTGACAGATAAAGTTTGTCATGTCAGGCTAGACAGAAACAAGAATGTTAAATCATTTTCAATCAACATTAATGTTGAGAGTTAACATTCCTGTAAAATTATTGACACTTGAAAATTAAAACACTTTTATTTGTGAGCTTGTTAAAAAATAGCAATTTCTTAACAAATGTGAAGTTACATATATTTTTGAAGATATTTTTTGTATAGTTGAGGTAAGGTCAAAATCAGGATTGTGATTTCATCAGGTGTCAGTATGTAAATGTGTTTACTACTCCTCCCCTGCTGAGGCTTCAGGCAGATATTGGTTGCTGGAAGATGGTCTTATGATTAATTCACAGGCTACCAATCTTTTGATTTCCATCCTGGCTGAGAGAGCAAACATAACTAGGAAGTAGGTGTAGGGCTGGGTAGAGCCTGAAGCAACAGGGAGAGGGGAGGGGAATGGAGTAGTTTGCTTTTGAATTGCATGCTTGTGCTGGCTTGATTTCCAGACTTTAGATATTGGGGCTTTAGTTGGGGCTGAGTTGAATCTGCTTTGAATTACGGTTCATCATTCCAAATTTAGCTGAATTGATTTCCCACCAAATTTTACGCTGTAAATATAGAAATGTATTAAGAAGGATGGATATACATCCTTATGATGACTGACCAAACAGAAATGCCTCTTCTGCACTGTGTTTCTAAGTGTGCTAAGCTTATTTTCATGATTGGAGTCCACACTTCAGAGGCCTTAAGCAGAGAAACAGGACTACTGAAATGAGGAGAATGAAAGAGATGAGAGAAAAAAAAGAGTAGGTAGCATGATAACTGGCTGGAGAGAAATCTTCTGGTCTCACAGCAGATGGTTCTAAAGCCTCTTGAGGTGGCACATTATCAACACAAGCTCTAGTAGCTTCCAAATCAAAATGCATCTGCTCACTCCTGAGTCTGCTTCACTGCTGGTTTTTATCACAGCAGCAGCTAATTATCTGAATCAAAAATGTATAACCCTATGAAATCTGATTTGCAAAATTACAAATGAGAATTTCAAATATTGGTCATGTACTGCATGCTGTGTAGAGTCCAGCTTTTGCACAGAATTTTGTGTTCTTTCTGCATCTCCTGTTGTACTATTGATCATAATTACTTAATTAAATATTTAAAAATGAATGTATTTGTTTCAGTCAGAGTTAAGATGCACAACCGAATAATGGTAGAAATTCAGTTTGACTAAAGTGACATTTCAAAACATGTCACTTTGACTTCTCGTAAAACAGGACCACTCTGACCCTTCACAAGACCTCTGAAGGGGTCCTCTAATATATACGGTCACCAAGGTGTTAGCAGAACAGCCTGTTCATCCTGAGTTGCAAATTAGATAGATTAGATCAACTTTATTGGTCCTTAAGGAAAATTCCTTGGTCACAGTAGTTACAGAGAACATACAAACTCCACACAGAAAGGCCGGTTTGCGAACCCGAGACCATCTTGCTGCGAAGCAACGGTGCTAACCAGTCAACCACCATGCTGCCCACAATATTAAATAATGATTAAAAAAAAGAACATAGAATGGAATAATAATGATTAAAAAAAAGAACATAGAATGGAATAATAAAACAGAAAATACAACATTTGCATATGTACAATATACACATATAAGTAAATATACACTATATACAATGTGATGGCTACATGTGCTGCCACACCCATCAACTGAATGTCGACAACACTCATATATGGTGGCAGTGGTGGGATCAGCAAGTTGAGGACAAAGGTTTTTGTTTTTTCTTCTATTTTCCCTACTTTTCAGCAGTGTGAGAAAGAGGCACAAGAATTCAGGCAGAAAATAAAGAGACATGCACTGGACAAAGAGACCATGTGGAAAATTAAAAGGAGCAAGAGGCTGGAGCTTCAGGTGTGTCTTCAGGTGTGGAGGTTGAAGAGACCAGGGAACCAACACTGAAACTTCATGGGGCAGCATTAGGCCCGGGAAATACGACTTCAGTCAGAAACCCCGTGGCAGGAGCACCAGTTCAAGGCGCTGCAACATCACTTCCAGCTCTTGCAGATGGAAGTACAGGCTTGCACTTCTCCTGCCACTGAACTCACCTCATAAGTCGCTGATCCTCTGGAGTCTTCCAGTTTGGACAACCAGTATCCACAAGCCCAAACTGTACCTACTCCAAAAAGTTCACAGCCAGTTCAAGTAACATCAGGTCAGTCTCACTTCTCTATTGATCCAGGTTAGAGAAACTCACAGAAAATGATGATGTCGAGCAGTAACTTATTACGCTTGAGAGGATTGCAACAGCATGTAATTGGTTAAAATCTGACTGGGTTTTTTGCCTCATTCCACTGCTCACTGGTAGAGCTAGAAGCGCTTATGTCAGTATGGATATAGATGACTCACTGGATTAGGATAAAGTAAAAATGGTTATTTTACAAGAATATGACATACAGGCAGAGGTGTCACTCATTAGAGGTTGGATCTGATGAGAGATCCAAGGAGCTACATGCCAGATTGAAAGAGCTATATGATAAGTGGATTCAACCCAAAGGTAAAACCTTTAGAGATTGGGGAAATAATTATATTGGCATAATACTTAAGAATGCTGTCCCCAGAGCTTCAGGTTTGGATAAAAGAGTATAGGCCTAAATTAGCATCTGAAGCTGCGACCCTGGCTGAGGTGTTTGTTGCTGCCCGCAAAAGAAACCAGCCATGGAACAACACTGCCTGGAAGGCCTCCAAGGACACCCACAGACCAGCACCCCACCAGTATCACGACAGGACAATGCCAGTTATGGTTAGGTCTCCTTCAAAGGAGGACCAACCAGTTGATCCAACGACACCTACTAAAATGCCAACCTGTTATCTGTGTGGACAGAAAGGTCACACCAAGCCATTTTGCCCAAAGAATCCAGCTAAACTCACACAAATGTGTCTCGTTCCACGACAGAATGTTTCTTTTGAAACAAATGACCAGTCAGTGAAAATGAGCGATGTAAAAATTAATGGGAAAAGTCTTAGTATTTACTGGAACATGTTATCAGTGTCCACTAAATCTCTATCTGCGCACAGGACACCATCGTGACCTGTTGTGTGCATGGTGATCAGAATCAGAATCAGAATCAGAATCAGAATCAGAATGAGCTTTATTGCCAAGTGTGTGCACACACACACAAGGAATTTGTTTAGGTGCGGGGGGGGGGGGGGGTACTCCAGTCCAAACAGACATAAAGTATCTCACAGAAGTGAGTACACACACTTAGGGGTGTACTCACTTTTGTTGCCAGCGTTTTAGACATTAATGGCTGTGTGTTGAGTTATTTTGAGGGGACAGCAAATTTATACTGTTATACAAGCTGTACACACTACTTTACATTGTAGCAAAGTGTCATTTCTTCAGTGTTGTCACATGAAAAGGTATGATAAACTATTTACAAAAATGTGAGGGGTGTACTCACTTCTGTGTAAATACAGATGCTACAAAGGATTAAACAGTAAACATAAATGCTACAGAAATGCTACAAATGCTACAAAAAATAAAAAGAAAAATGCACAGATAATAAAAAGTAAACAAATTACAGATAACTTTATGACTAAACGAGTCCAGTGTGCTTACAAAAGGTGCAACCTGAAAACAATGTAAGGGGAACTAATTGGTGTGCAAAGAGCAAAAAGGTGCCAGCGTCATAGTGCAGGTGGTAGAAGGGAATGGTGGAGAGCTATGAGTTTAAGAGTTGGATGGCCTGAGGGAAGAAGCTTCAATTGTGCCGGGCTGTCTTGATGTTTGGAGCTCTGAAGTGCCGGCCAGAGGGTAAGAGCTGGAAGAGATGGTGGCTCGGGTGAGTGGCATCCAGAGTGATTTTCTGAGCTCTTTTTCTCACTCTGGAGGTGAACAGGTCTTGGAGGGTGGGTAGGGGGACACAGATGATCTTCTCAGCGGTCCGAACTGTCCTCTGGAGTCTCCGGATGTCTGATTTAGAGGCAGAGCTAAACCAGACAGTGATGGAGGAGCACAGGACAGACTCGATGACCGCTGAGTGGGTCAGCAGTGTCTGTGGAAAGTTGAACTTCTTCAGCTGGTGCAGGAAGTACAACCTCTGCTGGGCCTTCTTCATGTTGGAGTCGATGTGCAAGCTCCACTTCAGGTCCTGAGAGATGGTGGTGACCAGAAACCTGAATGACTCCACTGATGCTACAGTGCTGTTCATGATGGTGAGAGGGGGGTGGGCAGGGGCATTTCTCCTGAAGTCCACAACCATCTCCGCTGTTTTGAGCATGTTTACCTCCAGGTTGTTGTGACTGCACCAGAGAGCCAGCTGCTCCACCAGACTCTTCACCATCCTGGATGAGACCAATGACAGTGGTGTCATCGGCAAACTTCAAGAGTTTCACAGAGGAGTCACGGGAGGTGCAGTCGTTTGTGTAGAGGGATGAGTGATAGGAAGTTTTATCCTACTGTTGACCTCTATGTTGAAGTGCAATGACAGACATATTTGTTAAATGTTGGAGTTGCTGATGACCTGCCCTTCCCAGCGGTTTTGGGTCATGACCTGCCTGTCCTTGTTGACTCGTTAAACATTGGGACAAAGTGTGCTGTCACTGTAACAAAAGCTAAAACGGTAGAAGAGCATTCTGCAACACTTAAAGCCTTACCTTTCTGTGCTGTTGAGCTTGAGACAAAACCCAGGAAGTCTCGTAAGCCATGTAGTCAGAGAACATGAAAGAAATTCAGTGGATAAGTGGACTTGGTCATCAAGTCTGTCCTGTGCTCCTCCATCACTGTCTGGTTTAGCTCTGCCTCTAAATCAGACATCCGGAGACTCCAGAGGACAGTTCGGACCACTGAGAAGATCATCTGTAGTTCTGTAGTTGTAGTTCCACCAGTTGAAGCAACTTCAGACCAGGCTTTAGGCTTCAAGTTACCAACAGACATCACTGAACTATAACAGGATGATCCAGCTTTATCCACTTGTTTTCTGAAAGCCAGAGACTAAGCCGGACAACAGGAGAGAATACTTCTTGCAGAATTGGATTCTTTATCATTAGCAAGGTCAGGCTAAGCAGCTAGTGGTCCCACAGGTAGTCTGAGACTTAGTACTTACCTTGGGCCACTCTGTTCCATGGGCTGGCCACCTAGGGAAACATAAGACTGCTGCTCAAATTAAGAGACACTTTCATTGGCCTGGCCTAAGTGCAGATATTGAACAGTTCTGTAAAAGTTGCCCTCAGTGCCAGAAGACCGCTGTTAAAAGACCCCTCCAGAGTTCCACTCCAGCCTCTTCCAGTCATTAGCACACCGTTTGAATGTCTGGGGATGGACATTGTTGGCCCTGTGGAAAGAAGTAAAACAGTGGCATGCTGTGGCATTTTCCTTGGTTCAGCTATTTTTCAAGAGCGTTTCCCTAGAGAAATTCTGGCATATGGCTAAGGCTCAGCAGCACCCAACCCCTTCGGGGGCCATACAAGAAGACCTGGTATGATCGCAAAGCCCAACAGAGAAGTTTCCTTCCTGGTCAAAAGGTCCTTGTTATGCTACCAACCAGTGATAGTAAGTTACTGGCAAAATGGCAGTGCCCTTTTTTTTCTCACGAGAAGCTCGGAGTAACAACCTACCAGGTTTCCACTCCAGGTCATAAACACTCAAGCTGTGTGCTTAATGTGAACCTTTGCAAAAAATGGTTTCCAAGAACAGAGGAGAGAGCTGAGGTACTGCTGATCCAAAGTGTTAAGGAGGAGCAGGAAGTGAATGATGAATACCTACCTTCTCCAGTGTCCACCAACCTGGATTTGAGTTATCTCTCTAAAGACCAGCAGTCACAGGTAATCGCATTAATTGATCCTGAAATATTTCAGGAGTACCCGGATCGCACAAACCTTATGGAGCATGACATTGTGTTAAAGGAACATGCAGCAGTAAGACATTTGAGCTACCAGATACCGGAGTGCCTCCTGGTGCCATTAAAGAATAAGGTGGACCTCATGTTCAAGTCAATTCAGTTTAATTGCATAGCGCCAAATCACAATTCAATCATCTCAAGGCAAAAACAAAAAAACCCAACAAATCCCTTATGATCAAGCACTTGGCGACAGTGGAGAGGAAAAACTCCCTTTACTGGAAGAAAAAACCTCCAGCAGAACCAGGCTCAGTTTGGGCGGTCATCTGCCTCTACCAGTTGGGGTGAGTGGATAGAGGAGAGAGAAAAGAACAGCAACAATAAACAACAAATAGACACTGCAGGTTGGTGGGGCCAGTAACTGCACATCAGCAATATACAGTTCCCAGACCAGGGACACCTGCAGAAGGTACAGAGAGAGAGGGAGAGAGCACAAACTAGGGGAGAGAGAGAGAGAACATAGAATTAGTGACATTCATTGGTGGAATATACATGTTAGGGGGGAGGAGAGGAGGAGAGGGGGAGGGAGGGGAGGAGAGGGTTAGGGTAGGGGAGCCAGTGCACCAATGGAGAAACCCCGCCTTGTACTCTGTTCACATGTAAATAATCTCAGGTGAACCAGGTAAATATGTGCACACCCCCAAGAAATGACATAAAACGTCAAACTTCATCATAGAATTTACTCACTTTTTCTGCGCGTTTGGATGATGGCGCATCACGGACGTGATGAAGCGCTTCTTATATTCCACACAGAGACAAATAGTTTAGTTTGTCCTCAGAGTAAAAACACTGATTTTAACTCAAATGAGGATCGTTTGGCTCCTCATTGTGTTGTATTGTACTGCACTAATCCGTCCCATCTACATTGACTGAAAGGCTCATTATGCGCGGCTTTGTCTGGACGTTCAGTGCGTCTTTTGTGTTCTCAGGTAAATCACATGACTATTCATCCTCAGACACACCCGCTTGCATAAGGCCTTTCTGGACAAAAAGTGTCTTAGAAAATTTAAATGTGTATTGTTTACTGTGAATGTGTGAACAAGATGACATTCCCAACACTGTGAAGTAAACACTTTAGCCTACAACATGCAGGTCTCCAAAGTCTTGTGAACCAATGTTCTGTTTGTGTTTTATGGCCTTATTTCAGTGATAAAAAATTGTAGTTTTTCACTAACCATGCATAAACACTTTTTTCTCAAAAACACAATCATGTATAAACTTGCTGCTCACATATTATTGTAGCCAATTTTGTGCTGATTACAGTGTTATCGGACTTTAGACATTAATATGTTTAAAAGACACTGAAAAAAGCACAAATGTCAGGACATGTCAAAATTTGTCCAGGCCCCCAAAACCCCCTCAGACCCCAGAGGGTTAAAGACACCCTGCCATTAGTTGGCTCATCTCTATTAGATGCAATAATCAAACCCTTACTCAAAAAGCTTAGTCTTGATCCAGGAGTCTTGGCTAATTATAGACCAATATCCAACCTATCATTTATTTTTAAAATTCTTGAAAAAGCTGTTGCTAAGCAGCTATCCTTAAAAGTACAGAGAGTTGTGAGAACCCAGGCTCCGTGACTTCCGGGAAAGCCCTTGTTTTGGCGGAGCCAACAGGATCTCCTCGCCCCTCACATGCATCAGCTTTGTGTAATTCATTAATTGTTTTCACCTGTCCTGTGCCTACCTTCCAGATAAATACTGTGCACCTGCCCAGAGACAATTGTCAGATTGTCTGCCGTCTCTCCTGACCTCCAGATGTTCCGGTCCAGACTAAACCTGTTCATCCTCAGTCCCTTTGAAAATCTTGAGCCCTGGCCTGGTTGCTGTTCTTTTTGCCTTCTGGACACACGGCTCTCGGGAAAGCACCTTTTTTGTTCAGAGGACAAGGTACCCAGTGACTTTTGATTTCTCCTGATGGTTACTCCACTACAAACAATGCCGGAGAGGAGTTATTGTTTTCTCCTTTTTCTGTTCGCCTGAGTTTCTGAACCAAGAGGTTATTTCTGTTTTTTTTTTCTAAAGACTGATTTACTGAAGCTGCCGAGGAAATTTTTGTTGTGACTCTTTCTCTGACCCAGCAGAGAGTTTTTGTAGTTGTTCCCTGTTTTTCTCTACGTGACCCTGAACTGGAGTTCCGGTGCCACCACTCCGGCGTCCCTACCTCAGAAGAGTCACTCCAACCAACTCTGGATCCCTTGACCAGGGATAAACCACCTTCCGTCAGATTCTGCTCTGTGGGCCCCACCCAGCAAATCCTGCTCCACCGACCACGGCCGGCGTGGTGGTACTGTGTCCTGGCCTGGCAGCGAACCTTTCCTTGGCCAAGAAGATCATTACCTGGCTCCCAGCTCCATCTACTGGTCACCACACCCACTCACCTGTTTCTAATAAAATAAGCAATCTCCTTACCTTTTGACTCTGTGCTCTGTGTGTGGCTCAGAGTAGTGTATACTGGTTTATGCGGTGGGGGGCTATTAAGGGGGGTCACTTTTTATGATCGTTATTTATGACAGTCTTAAAGATAATAAACCATAAAATCAGCGTCACGCTCTCCACCGGGCGGCGCAATTTTCCTATTGGTCATACCGATGTCTGTGGGCTGTGGCGTGCTGACGCGATGCCGATGCGGGTGTGAGGGTGTGTGTCATGTGTATTTAAATACCTGCAGAAGGCGCCTGAGGGCCTTTTCTATCGCTTGTTTTATTAGCAAGAACTGTAGGGAACAACAATGATGATCTTTCCAACAGGTATGTGCGTCGTTTGTTCCTCGATTCAATAGCGTGTATATCAGACCGTCTGCAATGAATACAATGTGTTACCGTCAGGTACCGCAACCATTTCGTTGTTGGATGAGGATTCTCCACAATCATCATCAGCATCTGCTGGAGGTATGTATCCATCTTTTATATATATTTTATAATATGTTTTATCTTGGGGTGATGCTCTTACTGAGGGATTCTAATGGAAATATGGGTCCGCTCAACAGGGACCATCGCTGAGTCGGATAATTGTGGCGATGCATACCTGCGTGATAAAGGTGAGAGTTATTCTTACATGTATCCCTGTTTTAAAGCAGGATCAGAAAGTTGTGGTTTTTACAAAATGTTGGTGTGCTTCACAGAAAATCCTGGAGGGCAGCAAAGAGGCCCGCTATTTTAACTGAAATAAACAGTCAGGGTGAGTATGCATGTGATGGTGGGTTTATATTAAAAAATAGTATTGGTGTGTGTGGCTGATTATCTTTTATCCTCTCTGGTAATGTAGCGGGTGTCGAGAGCGCGGTGAGCGGAGGAGCAAGAGGAGCAAGCCCCAGCGGACCTGTGCTACCCAGCCTCTCGAGAGTCGCGGAGCGTCCGCTGCCGCCGGTGGGGCTGCAGAGGAAGGACGAGCTGTGTCGTGAGCGTGTGATAAGCAAACAGCTCTGTGATTACGATAGTGAGGGTATGAGATTGATATAAAATGCATTTCAATACGTTTAAATAAACGGGTTGTTTATAACGCTGTTTTTAAATGGTTTTCAAATGGTTTGTCTGTCTTTATATCTAGATGATTTTCAACCGGCCAAGAGACTGAGAGCCGCCCCTGTAAGATCTGCAAAGAAGAAGAAGGAGGAGCAGAAGAAGACCGATACTTGTGTTACAGCGACACCGGTGGTCGATAAGGAGAGCGAGCTGTGGGGGTCGGAGTGGGTCGCTGAGACTGCAGCCGCCACACGCTTTCTGGAGCAGCAACAGGTGGAGCCACAGTTCACGAGTCCTCAGGTGGAGGACGCTACAGCCTGGCCACTGCATCTTCAGGAGGATTCCACAGCATCTGACTCAACTCGGGGTGTGCAGGAGGATGCGGCTGTTTCATCTCAAGGTGATGTGGCTGTGTTTTTTTCCGACCATAAACTTTGATGATTTGTTGCTGCACAGTCAGGACACCACACCGCCCGCTGAGGCGGAGCGTGAGAGGTTGCTGTTGTATACGCCTGATGTTACTCCTCCCACTCCTGTTGATCCAGTCCGGAAGGGTGGGAAGCAGATTTCTATGCTTAAGTGGCTAGCTGATGGTGCTTATAGCAGTAGTAGTGACTCTGAGAGTGGTCCTCCTACTCCACCTACTGTTGATCCAGTCCGGAAGGGTGGCAAACAGATTTCTATGCTTATGCGGTCGGCTGATGCTGCGTACACTAGTGACTCTGAGACTTGTTCCTCATCAGATAGCGAGTCAGACAGTGATTGTTATTCTACGGCTTCAGAGATTAGCGGTGTGTCAGCTCTAGATATTGATTCTGCTGGTGGTGCATCAGCTGTAGCACCTGCTGCTGCTGCTGCTGCTACAACAGATGCTAGCACACCGGCCAGTGCTGATAACACGGCCCTGGTAAACCAAGCTGTGTTAGAACTATTGACAAATCTCTGTGCTGCAGTGAAGCACAATGACACAAAACTCGCACGTCTAGAATCGTATGTCACGCATGCTGTACCAGTTTTAGCCGACTGTATAACAGACGCACAAACTCTGTATTCTACCTCTCTAGACAGAAATGGCAGGGTGTGATAACCTGTATGGTGGGGCTGCTGATATTGGTTCAACAATGAGGGCAATGACACATGATCAATTCTCACGCTGGGCTGTTGAGATGCGTGCCAAAAACACACAGTTAATGAACATGTTGAACATCCATCCACCACCAAAGACAGAATATCTCAATGCCTCATTAAGCACCACAGATTTTGACAGATGAGCTGAAAACATATGCCAAAAGTTTGTGCAGCTCAAGAGAAGAATTGGCCTTCTTCCACAGGGCGGCGTGGCTAAACGTGCCGCTCTGTCGCCTGATGTCCCCGGTGTGGCAGTCATTGTTCAGCAAGAAAACAATCAGAGGGCTGTATGTGACATTGCAGATGATGATGATGAAGTAGCTGATGTTGCTGTTGATGCTGAGTCAGAGCCTACTTGTCCGATGCATGTCACTAGTCCTACATACAAGCAGGGACAGCAGGCCCTAGTACCTGATGCGAATCCATATGATCATTGTATGCTATGTGATGATGATGCTGATGTTGCTGGTGCTGCTCATGGTCGTGATGCTGATGCTGATGTTGATTCAGAGCCTCCTCACCAGCTGCAGGGGCAGCAGGCCTCTGTGGCTGGTTAACTGATCTCAGACCCTCCTCTGACAGATGGGTCTACTGTTAACACTCCCTCCAGTCCTAATGGTCTTCAGCATGGCGCCGGTTTAATCACAATCAGGGATATTCCGGCATTTGATGCTTTAGAATTGAGACAACCCATACACTTTAGAGACATCAACATAGATACTCACCCTGAACAGATTCCAGCGCTTGTTAGGGAACGTCTAACCGGTGTTATAGATAGGGCTATTGAAGTATCACGGGCTGGTAGTGTACTGAATGTGGTGTTGAGGGGGCCCTCCCTGGTTAGCGATGTGCAGGTGGTTTTGAGGTCCAGTAATGGCTATGACGTCGACACCTTCGTTGATGAAGTTGCTCAAGCGATCCAGAGCAATGACGATTCATTGTCAGACGGGGACCTGGAGTTTGTGGTCAGTGTGGCGCAAGAAGGGCGGGGTGGAGGCACACGGCTCAAGCTTGGGAGGGTGCCTTATAGTGAAATTCTGTCTAGGAAGGGAAAGTATTTGTATGATCCTGATAATGACACCTCAGACAACAATTTATGTTTCAGTATGTGTATTATCAGAGCCGAAAATCCCTCAATGGGGGTTCTGGAAATATTACACAGAGCTAAAGAACTACAGGAATCTGTAGGTCTTTCCACCAAACAGCAGGTGGGTTTTAGTGATGTCACTAGATTTGAGAGGGAAATAGATGCAAAGATAATCATTTTTCATCATGGCGGAGCTGGTGCTGGTGCTGTTAGAAAACGGCCAATCTGTTTCCAGACACATGGAACCCCACACCCCCGCACCATCTTGCTTTATCTACACGCTGAGCACTATTACCTGATAACCAACCCAAAAGGTTTTTTTGGTGGCTCGTATGTCTGTGAACTCTGTTATAACACATACGAGACACCCTTACTGCATAATTGCCTACACAGGTGTAATGTATGCTTCACCACATGTGAACAGCAATCAGGCCCCACAATCAAATGTGATCTATGCAAGTGCATTTGTAAATCAATGCAGTGCTTCCACAATCACAGATTACCTGACCCTAAACACAACATGATTCCCTGCGCTACAGTTAAATATTGTGAGGAGTGTGGAAAAATCTACAGGACTTGTAAACAGAGCCTTAGACACAAATGTACAGCCCCGCGGTGCAGACACGGCGGTGCTCTTAGAGGGGGGATGGTACATCAGTGTTATAACCAGCCGATTCCGCCTAAAGAGGAAGAGGAGGAACCCCCTGAAAAATACATCCTGTATGACTTTGAAACCAGATACCATGACGGGAGACATGAAGCAAATTATGTCTGCGCCATGGAGATGGATGAAAAGGTTGACCCGCACCCGTTTTGTTACACTGGCGTTGGTTGTGTGGCTGCATTTATCAGGCAGTTTAGACGCAAGAAGTACAAGGGGTACACGCTCATAGCGCACAATGCAGCTGGTTTTGACAGTTATGTTGTGCTTGAGTATCTTGTGAGACAATGCATTACTCCCCTAGTCATCATGAAAGGTAGTCGAGTCATTATGATGTATGACGAGGACTACAAACAGCGCTGGATCGATTCATACAGCTTTCTGCCTATGAGTCTGGCTAAAACACCTGCCGCCTTAGGCTTTGAAGACATGGCCAAAGGGTACTTTCCTCACAAATTCAACACTGTTGAAAATGAGTTTTATGAAGGCCCCTATCCCTCACCAGAGTATTATGGGTATGACAAGATGCCTCAGACTGAGCAGGTGAAATTCATGCAGTGGTATAATGGAGTTAAAGATGCTACTTTTAAAATGCAGGCTGAGCTGGCTTATTATTGTCGAAATGATGTTGCGGTATTGCGCAAGGCCTGCAGGATTTACCGCACAGCATTCATGCAGTGTACAGAGACTGACCCTTTTGTGTTCACGACTCTGGCATCAAGTTGTATGGGTGTTTTTAAGAAGCTCTTCCTGCCTCAGGACACACTGCCGCTCACCTACGATGGGATGTATCTGGAATGTAATAAAGCATTCTCAGATGTGTCTGTGCAATGGCTCGAATACGTGGCCTATTCTGAAAAGAGGGTGATCAGACATGCTCTGAGAGATGGTGAACACAAGATTGGGTCCTACTGTGTTGATGGATTTGATGCTGCCTCAAACACATGTTTTGAATTTGCAGGCTGCTATTATCACAGGTGTATAAAATGCTACCCAGAATCCGCTGCCGAGAATAATGTCGGGCTCTACGTACAGTTTAACAACAAAGTTGAAGCTCTACGGCTCCGTCATGGTGTCAGTGTGGTTGTGATGTGGGAGTGTGAGTGGAATCTGATAAAGCAGACAGATCCAGACGTCAGGGCCTTTCTTGCAGACTACAAGAAGCCTGAGCGCCTGAATCCTAGGGATGCACTATTTGGCGGGAGGACAAATGCTATGAAGCTCTTGCATGTGACTGAGTGTGCAGAGGGAGAAAAAGTACATTACTATGATTTCACGAGCCTGTATCCTACTGTGCAGGCTAAGAAAGATTATCCAATTGGCCATCCCGAGATAATTGTAGGTAATTTTGACAGCATTGAAAATTATTTTGGCTTTGTCAAGTGTACTGTTCTCCCCCCTAGAGGCCTGTACCATCCTGTTTTGCCATACAGGGCCCATCACAAGCTCATGTTCCCCCTTTGTCGCAAGTGCTGCGAGGAGCTGAATCAGGACACTGTCTGCAGTCACACCGACTGTGAGAGACAGCTGACGGGGACGTGGGTGTCCTTTGAGCTTGAAAAAGCTATTGAGAAGGGCTACCAGCTTGTGTGTATTGATGAAGTGTGGCATTTTCCGAAAAAGTCTAACACATTATTTCGGGAATATGTTAAAACCTTTTTGAAATGTAAACAGGAGGCCTCTGGGTACCCCAAAAATGTCAAGACAGAGGAGGAAAAGCAGAAGTATGTCCAGGACTACGAAGCCCATGAAGGTATAAGACTAAATCCTGACAAGATTATGGTCAATAAAGCAGTCAGGAGCTGTAACAAGCTGTTGCTAAACTCATTGTGGGGGCGTTTCAGCATGAGGACCAACATGGGCACGTGTGAGTTGATCACTGAGGCTGAGCGATTCACAGAGCTAATGTTTAGTGATCATTTTGATGTCAGACAGTTTTGCTTCATATCTGATGAAGTAGCCATGGTTCAGTGGCGTCATAGTGATGACCGAGACGGCAGGGCCAGTGATGTGAATGTGTTTATTGGGGCTGTGACAACTGCCCATGCCAGACTGATGCTGTACGATCTGTTGGACAAGTTGCAGGAGCGTGTACTGTACTGTGATACTGACTCTGTCATTTTCACATCTAGACCCAGCGAGTGGATGCCGAGTCTAGGCCCATACCTAGGTGACTTGACAGACGAGCTGTGTGATGGTGATGACGGGAAGGATGATTTTATTACAGAGTTTGTCTCAGGTGGACCCAAATGCTATGCTTATCATACTCAGAGAGGGAAGAGACATGTGAAATGTAAAGGGGTAACTCTGAATTCAGCTAACGCATCTGTTGTGACTCAGGAGTCTCTAGCCGGTCTTGTTAAATCATTTGTGGCTGATCAGCAATCAGACAAGCACATCATCACAGAGACTGACACCATCAGACGTGATAAGAGAAAGTTCCATTTACAGAATGTCAGTGTCTCAAAGAAAGTTCATGTAGTCTACAACAAACGCAGGGTCCTGCCTGACTACAGAACATTGCCTTATGGATATTAAGATGGAATTTGATGGGCGTCTAATGCATCCTTTTAGCATGATTGTAAGCGGGCCCTCTAATAGCGGGAAGACTGTCTTTGTCAAAACGCTCATTGAGAATGCACAGAGGCTCATCTCACACAGAATTGATAATATTGTCTATATCTATTCATGCTGGCAGGCAGCGTACGATCAACTCCTAAAGGTTGTTGACATAAATTTTGTCAACGGGCTGCCTGAGTCACTGTGTGATGACGCCCTTTTGCCTCCAGACAAAAACAACCTCCTGGTTATTGATGATTTGATGAATGACGCCAGCGGTAATTTGGAGGTGCAGATTGTATTCACGAAATATGTGCATCACAGAAATCTGAGCTGCGTCTATTTAGTACAGAATTTGTTCATACAGGGTAAGGCCAGCCGCACTATCAGCTTGAACACCAATTATCTGGTTTTGTTCAAAAACCCTTGTGACAGATACCAGGTGTCACTGATTGCACGTCAGATGTACCCTGGTAATACAAAATACTTTTTAGAGGCGTTCAGTGACGCCACAAGTGCAGCATACGGGTACTTACTAATTGATTATAAAGCAAAGACACCTGACCATCTGAGACTTAGAACAAACCTGCTCTCTACCCAGCAAGTTGTGTACATCCCCAGACGGGGTAAGTGACAATGTCTCGCCGTATGCGTAGAAATCTACCATTGTTGGAGCTCCTCTATAAATCAGCACCGAGGCAACGCCGGGCCATCATAAACAGCTGTGACAAGGACTTTATTACCGCTCTGTGTGAGATTGCCCTCAATGTGTTAAAGGGGAATATTCCTCTGAGTGACAAGCAGTATACACAGCTGAAAAAGCGCAAATCTGTAATCAGACTTGTGGCCGACAGGAAACTATCAGGCATCAGGAAGAGGAAGCTTATCAGTCAGTCAGGAGGTTTCCTCATCCCACTGTTAGGAGCAGCCTTACCTGCAATCATCAGCCTCATCGCCAATAGATAGATATGGAGCATGCTCAGAAAATGTATCTTGTACCGCATCAACAGCTGGAGATGTTAAAGCAAAACCATGCCAGCGGTAACATAAGACAGACTGCTCAGAATGACCTTGACCGGGAGATGACTGCTGTTTTATATGACCAAGGGCTTGATGTGCATGAGAAGGCCAAAAAGTATGCTGCGATTCTACAGAGGTATCTTGCACTTGTGAGACAGGGGGAGCGTGAAAAGAGTGTGTTGACTTTGTCACTGCCTCCTCCTCCTCCCACGCAAGGGTCTGCAGGAGATAGTGATGGTGGTGGTGGTGGTGGTGATGAGAGTGTGGGAGCACCCTGCGATGAGAGTAGGGTGCGTGATTTGGTGGCTGATGAGGTGCTGAAACATGTTCCCAAGAGACAGAGAAAAAATGCAGAGCACATCATGTCTGCACTGTCTAGATCACCAGATGTGTTTTCATGGACAGCCCAGGGTGAGGTCAGAATCAACAATCAGACGATCAGAGGCACACACTTATATGATTTAATTAGAAGAGTCACTGCACCCCATCGTGTCTCAGGGTCTCTGACTCCTCACGGTTGGGAGCAGTTTCTAAAAACACTTGCAGATCTGAATGTGCCAATATCAGCAGTACCAAACACCCTGGCACGACGGGTCATACAGGAGTATAAGACAGGTAAAGATGAGCTAGAATCTAGCTCCTCATACACCAGTGAAAAGAAAAGCAGAACTGTCACAGCATCACCAAGGCCCCTAAGGGCTGCACGTCACAAACATTCCTCTGTGCCCCGGGCTCAATACTGACTCATTTAAGACTCTTCTGCCCTGTTATTTGTAATGATGATGATCTGACAATTCAAGTCTAAAACAAATCATCACTTTTTATTTAATCCGTATGAACGTAAGGAGAAGTCCGTTTTTTCCTGTCTCACCTCATTACAGGTAATGTGGTCCCACCTTGTACACTGTCCACTGTTCACATGTAAATAATCTCAGGTGAACCAGGTAAATATGTGCACGCCCCCGAGAAATGACACAAAATATCAAACTTCA
Organism: Mastacembelus armatus; assembly: GCF_900324485.2. Taxonomy (NCBI): domain Eukaryota; kingdom Metazoa; phylum Chordata; class Actinopteri; order Synbranchiformes; family Mastacembelidae; genus Mastacembelus; species Mastacembelus armatus. The sequence goes on from NC_046642.1 coordinate 22,658,088, forward strand.
TCATAGAATTTACTCACTTTTTCGGCGCGTTTGGATGATGGCGCGTTACGCACGTGAAGCGGCGCTCCTTACATTCCACACAGAGACAAACAGTTTAGCTTGTCCTCAGAGTAAAAACACTGATTTTAACTCAAATGAGGATCGTTTGGCTCCTCATTGTGTTGTATTGTACAGCACTAATCCGTCCCATCTACATTGACTGAAAGGCTCATTATGCGCGGCTTTGTCTGGACGTTCAGTGCGTCTTTTGTGTTCTCAGGTAAATCACATGACTATTCATCCTCAGACACACCCTCTTGCATATGGCCTTTCTGGACAAAAAGTGTCTTAGAAAATTTAAATCAGTGTATTGTTTACTGTGAATGTGTGAACAAGATGACATTCACAGCAATCTGAAGTAAACACTTTAGCCTACAACATGCTGGTCTCCAAAGTCTTGTGAACCAATGTTCTGTTTGTGTTTTATGGTCTTATTTCAGTGAGTAAAAAATTGTAGTTTTTCACTAGCCATGCATAAACACTTTTTTCTCAAAAACACAATAATGTATAAACTTGAAGCTCACATATTATTGTAGCCAATTTTGTGCTGATTACAGTGTTATTAGACTTTAGACATTAATATGTTTAAAAAACACTGAAAAAAGCACAAATGTCAGGACATGTCAAAATTTGTCCAGGCCCCAAAAACCCCCTCAGACCCCAGAGGGTTAATATCATCTCAGAAATACACATTGAACACATGTAAACTTGTTGTGTACAGATGCAGGTCTAATTCCTGCGACAAAGCTTGAGACCCTCTGGTCATTGCGAGCCAGGTTGGTGCCATATTTTTTAATAAACTTGCTGTAGCTCATGCCTTTCTGGATGTGGCTCAGGAAAAACAGACAGTGGTCCCCACAGGTCACCAAGAAGGGCGCCTGAACCTGACAACGTGAATAAAGCACTCTGCTGGCATTTTTCAGGAGAAACCGGCCAATATGGGGATTGAATTTGTTGGGGGCGTGTCCGAAGCTGTCAAAAAAATATGCTCGCCAGTGCTCCCCGGGTAAGGTAGAAGGATCGGTGTTTACAATCAGTGCGGCAGGACGTTTGGTTATTTTGAGCCTGGTCAGATGGTCACAGGGCTTCACGCCCACAAAATAGGTTCTGTCGCCAATTATCTTTTTAGCAGCACCAGTCAATTTGATCGTGTTCATGTCTCAATAATAATCCACCAACACCTGTCTGCTGTTTGACACTTCAATAACTGAATCGTAGACTGCGTAACAGATGAAGTTAACGGTGCGTGCCAGGGGAGTCCTGAATCTCACTTCCAGTCGGACATTTCCGGTTTTGATTAAAGACACATTTCCCCCACTCCCGCCATCAGGCTCCAGGTTAAAGCAGAACAGCGCATAGCCCTGGCCAAAATCTTGCCTTGTGATGGACAGCGACCTGTCTTTAAGATGTCGCCCGGTTGTCTGGATTAGCTGATAATATTTACGCGCGTACTGACCCCGGGGGAAGTGGGGCTGAAACGCCTTAGCGGGGTGGGCCTGGCCGTCAGCATAGAGACATAGATACTCTAGGTCCATATGTTCAAAATTAAATGGGTTTCTGGTGAAACTCCCTGTGAACCCTTCGTTGTCGACCAACCCCAGGATGACAAATTTAGGAATCTGACCCAAATATAGATTGTCCTGCCAACACACCCGGGTTCCGGGAGGAATCGAGTGTGTTTTCAGCGCCACTCTGTCGACGCTGTATTTGGCATTTGTGTGTTGTAACACGCGACTGTGTGCGAGTTTTATCCGAGGTGACAGTGTGACCTTTTTCACAAAAAGACTGGCACTCAGGATTTTAACCCTCTGGGGTCGACGCACGCGCCGGCGCGTTTTGACGCATCTTTTTCACAAATGTCAGGACATGTCAAAATTTGTCCAGGCCCCAAAAACCCCCTCAGACCCCAGAGGGTTAACACAGAATTGTTTATTGGGCGCGGCCATCAGGCAGAATTCGTCTTTCGCCTTTATGAATTTCATGGAAATGTCGAGTCCGTTTCGCAGGAATTTTTCCTGAAAAAACAGGTCCACATGCACCGGTGCAATTAATTCCACAATCCTGCTGTTTTCTGTGTAGCGGCCTCTGACCCCTAAGCCCCTGTTTTCACCGTCCAGGGTGTGGTTATTCATGTGACCGCATGTGTCTTTCACAAATAGCGCGGTGCTGAACTGGGACTCCAGGGTATCCCGGCCATAATTGATTAAGCATTCAATCACACCCCTATAAGGATATGTGTTTGATGCCTGGGTGATTAATCTGTCACCTAGCATCACATCCACCTGCGAAAACAGTGCGCATCCTGGATAATTCACAAACCCCACGTCTACACCGTTTCCAATGTTTGTCCCGTCTGGATTTGTGATTTTCACGCGTAAATACAAATGAGTATCATTTAGATCCAGGTAATCTTCCCCACTGCATGAGATGAAAAAATCAATAGGCGAGTTGTCGTTGATCGCAGAGACTGGAGGAATTTCAATGAATGTATATTTTTCGATGCTCGTTTGTGTACATGGCACCGTAAACAGATCCAGCTCCGTCTTTACACATTCAGCGGACTGGCTGTGAATGAGCGACATTGTTAAAATATGTCTTTACTCGCGCTTCTGCTGTTAGATCTTGATCTGTGCCGCTTGACAGCTGGAGCCTTTCTGCCCCGTCTGACAGAGCCCCACTCGCTGTTTTACGCGCCTTTTTGCTCTGATTGTGAGCTGTAGCCGGCTCCCCAGGAGGACGTTTAAGGCCCCGAGGCGTATACACAGCAACACCTCCCCCCTCCTGTTTCCCATTCATCAACTTGCGTGAAATATTACTCATTACATCTCCGGCGATATTAGCCGCAGCTGATTTTAAATGTGGCTTTGCGAGGTTAAAACCGTTTCTGAGCAGCGGAACCGCCCATCTAAACAGGTTCCGGAATAACCCGCCGAGCCCGTTTCCGTATTGAGTGTGGGCCCCGGCGAACCCGTGCAAGTCGCCACCGGCCTGATTCTGATAATATCTCAACAGCCTGTCGCCGTTATCGGGCGTGTATGGGCACCTCATCATGGTCTCACAGGGCGGAAATGTAATTTCCACGATGACCTTTCCAAAGAGAAACGGGACGTGTTCATCCTGGTTGTTTTTCAACGACAGCTCTATGCAATCGATCCGGTGTTTGGCGAGGCATGTATAGTCTGTCTTGTCAAAGTGGACTGTGTGTATTTTCCCTCGTTTCTCTGCTGTTATATTAACGCATCTGAGTAATGGTGCACACGTGTCACCCACCAGCTGATGTTCGATAATATCTGTATATACAAAGATATTATACAATCCTGCATGGATATCCGCAGGGTGTGGTGCTGTGAATATTCTCGCCCAGGATGGGATACTATGGGCTGCTTCATCCGGATCAAACCCCAGTATCCTAGCAAGCCGGCCTTTAAATTTCAGCACCAGTCCTTCAGCACCAGATATTTGGACTCTGTGTGAAATCTGATTGTAGCGCATTTTTATAAACATAGTGCCTGCGTCTAGCGCACACGCGTTGTTGAATTCTTGTGCTATTCTGTCCACACTGTCATAATGTCCTACAGGAATTGTGATCGTATTTTCCTTCCCGGTTCTTGGATAGATGCGTCATCTTTGGGGAAGCTGCGCCACGTCGCGGGGTACTGTATTTCTGAAAGCCCCACTTCATACGTGTCGTCCAGTTGTATTGCCTTGGCTAAGTGTACCCTGTAACACCAAATCTTGTTATTGGGATATAATTTTGTCGATGCATTACTTGGGAGGGTTACATGGAAGCTTGTAGTCCGACGCTTCTCCATGCTGACACTCTACTGTTTACAAATGTTCCTTTTGATCCCTCAAGCCTCTGATCACAGTAGGTGTTAATCCACCTCTCCCCAGGTTTGATAGTTGACAGTGCTGTAGGGTGGTGGCGCCGGGGGTGCTCTTGATTACAGTGTGACCGTAGTGTCCTATGGTGCTTATCTCTCTCAGATGTTCTGGATATCTCTGCCATCCACCCAGGTGTTAAATTTCTCGGGCCATCCGAGCCATTTTACTAGAAACTTGCCACGGCGTCTGGCTCTTATTTCCTCTATCTTATAGGGTTTGTCTGGATCTACAATCACCGGCTGCAGCTCTTCCTGATAAAACCCCCCTTTCACAGACTCACCAGATAAATCCTGAAGTCTGTAAACAGCGGGGGTTGTCGGTCGGCATCCTTTTATAGTGAAAATTTCATCTGTGAATGTCTGATGGTACCCCTTCCTGAACACCCCTCTATGTTTTAAAATCCTTACTGTGTTGCCTATCTCAAATTTGAATGGCTGCGGGCAGATTTCATCCTTGGTCCTGTACAGCGTCTTGATCACCTCTTTCTCATTTTCTCTATTCACAGATACTGGGGATCTTTTAATTGACCTGTGATACGCTGAGTTATATGCCCGCACCAGATCGTCTATTTTATCAATATATCTCCGTGAATTAACATCTGTTAAATAAAGCCACATCCGCCCTTTAAACGTTCTGTTAAACCTCTCCACGACACTGGCTTTAGTTTCGTTATATGTAGAGAAAAGTACAATGTTGTGCTTTTTCAACAACTGTTTAAAGTGACGGTTGTGAAACTCTGTCCCATGGTCAGTCTGCAGCCTAAGTGGCACCCTACCTTCATCCAGTATGCTCTTATATGCGTCGGCTACAACAGGCCCGCTCTTTGATGTTAGACACCGAACCCAGACGTAGTTTGAAAATACATTGATGCACATTAATAGATAGCGCACTTTATCGTTTTCTGCAGCATATTCGGACATGTCCACAAGATCGCACTGATGCTTGGCGGTCTATCCCTCCCACCAGCACTCGTCGCCTGGGGAAATTTTTCCTGCTGGGTGCGTGTAAACTGTACGCATCTTGTCCCCATAAATATTTTTTGACATCAGATAATGCTGGATTAGCCCCTACGCCTACTCTAACTGCATTGCGCAGCTTATTAATACCTGATAGCCCACCGGGGTGGGATGGATCATGATAAATTCTGTGTATCACCCCCTCCATTGTGTAAAATAACTAGTTTCTTTTCAAGGCTCATGTTTTTTATTCACAATCATCATCAGCATGGTACCCAGACAGTGTAATACGATAAAGCATACATACCATAATGCTTAATGATTGGATACAGAAACGTTTAATGAAAAACATCAAAAACAGATGATGATGGAGAGCTTCACAGATATTTAATGAATACAGCGGCGTTTAATGATGGCAAGCTTCACAAATATTTAATGAAAAAAAAAAAAACACAATAGCAACGGATAGGCATGGTACAATGCTGTTTTCACACTAGCCCTGCTGCCCAGGTGTCCACGAGGACTGACAGATTTTCAATTTCAGCAAAATTCTTGAAGCCCTAGACTTCTTCAGCTTTGATGCGTTTCTCTGAGGTCTTTTGGTTTTGCAGAATAACCTCGGCAGCCCCAGCGATTCTGGCGTTTTTAACAACCATGCCATTCTTCCGCAGGTATGCTGAGAGAGCCGGAATGAATCGGGCTGTCCACAGCCTCTCCATGACAAAGTCGAAACGACACTCCATGAATTCTGCAGGGAACCCGTAAAGACACTCGTGGTTTTCCTGGGACAGACAGTCGACCTCGCAGGCTTGGCACCATTTCTCCCGGTCGGTCCAGCATCGAGCTAGCGCTCTATACAGCAAATGCACCACTGCATTCTCCATCATCTTTACAAAGGCCGCTGACTGCTCTTCATCTCGGGGACGCGGCGTTGATGTTGGGTAAATCCAGCGATACAATTCCTGCTCCGCCTCCAGAGTCATGGGCCCGTCAATCTCTATTCTTAGAAATATGAAATACAGCGTTAAACACTATTGACCACACACCCACACCCCCACCCCCACCCACCCACCCACCCACGTTATAATTTCCCCAATTTGACCACACACCCACCCCCACCCACCCACCCACCCACCCACACACACACACACACACACACACACACACACACACACACACCTAACACCATCACCCCGCATAGGCCTGCAGATTCTTACCGTCCTGTCTCACAGGCTCTGGGTCGCACCTTGCTCAGCAGGCGTGAGACATTTCCTCAGGAAATTCCATGTCATCATAAAGCAAGCATCTCCTAACCCCACCAGCATCTGAGATACCCTCCTCCTCTCTGATTGCATTGTCAATCTTGGCGAACACATCTTGCAGGCCCCACCAGTCAGCCCACTGGATAAAATAGAAGTCCTTAAACCATGAGATATTGTCGCCGGACCACACCGGATAGGGGTGTATGTTCTACTCTGTATGATTACGGCGCGATACAATTTGCTCTCTGTCATCACACACTCTTATCAGTATGAAATCTGACGCGTGCGCATCAAAACGATTGGCGAATACCCTGAATAACTGCTGACTGTCAGGACTGGCCCACTGTATGACATAAGTATCGTTCTCAGCGCCTCGGTGGTTGAGATCGGTACATATCTCAGTGCGAAATATCAGCCAGTTCTCTACAGTCATACTCCGTGTCCCTCCATGACCCCACTGCTCCCCGGTACACACATTTTCCCCGAGAAACACGACCCTCCCCTCACTATATTTAAACTCGTAAACGTACCCTAGCGCGCCCTCGTACAGCCATACGCGGGGCCTGCAGCATCGTCAGACAATTGTCTTCTACGACGCTTGCGCGGGGCGTCAGGAACATTCGCGGGACACGTACCTAGGTCACACGACGCGTGCGCGTTGTCACCGTTTCCGTCGACCCGCCCACCGCCGCATCCGCCCCTGATAACGACGTTGCTAGAGATTCCGCTGCTGCCCATGGTTGCTCGAAGTCGAACTTAGATAAAATCATACTGAATGACCCACATACACCTACATTTATACACCGTAACAGACACAACCCACGAGTAACGTCATGACCAATAGGAAAATTGCGCCGCCCGGTGGGTGGAGAGCGTGACGCCGATTTTATGGTTTATTATCTTTATGACTGTCATAAATCATAAAAAGTGACCCCCCTTAATAGACCCCCGCCGCATAAACCAGTATACACTACTGCTCAGTGTGCTCCTGACCTGTTACCTGAATCATGACAAGAGTGTCTGCCTTCTGAACCCAGACTGGGAGCTGGTTCCACAGGAGAGGAGCTTGATAGCTAAAGGCTCTGCCTCCCATTCTGCTTTTGGAAACTCTGGGAACCACAAGTAGACCTGCACTCTGAGAGCGAAGTGGTCTATTGGGATTATATGGTACTATGAGGTCTTTAAGACCCTCATGGACAGAGACAAGCTGAACTGGAAGGACTCCCTGAATAAGCTCATATTCGCTTATAACTGTACACCTACAGAGGTAACAGGTTTCTCCCCATTTCACTTACTGTACGGCCACTCTCCAAGGCTACCTGTCGATATAATGTTTGACTTGCCCACTAAAGCAGGGAGTCATAGTTACCGTGACTACGTTGAACAGTGGAAGCAAGGAATGCAGGAGGCACATGCTATTGCTCGAGAGAACGCACAAAAATCTGCTCAAAAAAATAAGAGGATATATGATTGCAAGGTGAGGAGTTCAATGTTGTACCCAGGTGACCGTGTACTGGTGCGAAACATGACCCCTCGAGGAGGACATGGAAAACTACGGAACCATTGGGAAGACACCATTCATACTGTAGTCTGACAAGTAGGAGAGGATGTCCCCATCTACGAGCTGAGGCCTGAGCATGGAAGAGGAAAGTCCAGGATTTTACATAGGAACCTTCTTTTGCCATGTTATTACCTAGCTCTGGAAACTGAGGCACACCTACCTGCAAAGAAAAAAAAGAAAAAACAGAGATCAGCAAAGCCAGGGAGGGTTCAGAAGATGAGGAAGATGAGGATGATTATTACTTCATAGATATGCCGCATCAACCGGTTGCCCAGACACTGGAGCCAGGGAGACAAGTACCTGAAACTGGACACAATGTAATCCCATCTGACCTCAGTACACCCGCAGTGGAACCTGCCCCTGCTAGGGAGTGAGGATAATAACCCTTTGGAAAACTGGGATGTTCAGGTCACAAACTCACCTGATATTGATAAGGAACAAGCACAGTGGGTATCAGCCAGGAAAAAAAGATGGACATGAGGTCTCAGCGGCCCCAGAGACTCCGTAGGCCACCAAAATTCCTCATATATGACAAGATAGGAAGACCGTCCTGCTACAGTCTTGCTGCACTGCCCCCTTATGCAAGGCCTCAAGCTTGGATACAATCAGTGCAGCCATGTTATAATCAGCACCTATATCTATATGGAATCTAGAATGATGCTGGTGTAAACTGGTTAATATGTTGGACGCTCATGAACTTACAGAAAAACAAGTTTCTGTTTAGTACGTAGACACTGAAACTTCAAACCCATCACACATACATAGTGGCTTAAAGTATAGCCAAGTTCTAATTATGGGGTAAATACTGCACAGCAGAAGACTGTATTACATTGACTGTACTTGATTCAGGAGATATGTATATGTACTGTGGACAGTTCTCACATATCGGCGGACATTGAACAAGTTGCTCAGTTGCTTACAAACGTGAGCTGAGGAAAGTTCAGTCCATGTATTCTTCACACTAATATCTCCCTTCTCAGGGCTTTTACAAATACACAACCAATATAGTTTACATCATTACTTGTATACAATGTAATCTCTATTACACAGGAGGAACACAATACAACATACAGTATTGTTCAAAATAATAGCAGTACAATGTGACTAACCAGAATAATCCAGGTTTTTAGTATATTTTTTTATTGCTACATGGCAAACAAGTTAACAGTAGGTGCAGTAGATTCTCAGAAAACAAACAAGACCCAGCATTCATGATATGCACGCTCTTAAGGCTGTACAATTGAGCAATTAGTTGAAAGGGTGTGTTCAAAAAAATAGCAGTGTCTGTCTTTGACTGTACAAACTGAAAACTATTTTGTACAAACGTTTTTGTTTCTAGGATTTAGCAATCCTGTGAATCACTAAACTAATATTTAGTTGTATGACCACAGTTTTTTATAACTGCTTCACATCTGTGTGGCATGGAGTCAACCAACTTGTGGCACCTTTCAGCTGTTATTCCACTCCATGATTCTTGAACAACATTCCACAATTAATTTACATTTCTTGGTTTTGCTTAAGAAACAGCGTTTTTGATATCACCCCACAAGTTCTCGATTGGATTAAGGTCCCGGGATTGGGCTGGCCACTCCATAACATTAATTTTGTTGGTTTGGAACCAAGACTTTGCTCGTTTACTAGTATGTTTGGAGTCATTGTCTTGTTGAAACAACCATTTCAAGGGCATGTCCTCTTCAGCATAAGGCAACAAGACCTCTTCAAGTATTTTGACATATGCAAACTGATCCATGATCCCTGGTATGCGATAAATAGACCCAACACCATAGTAAAAAAAACAAGCCCATATCATGATGCTTGCACCACCATGCTTCACTGTCTTCACTGTGTACTGTGGCTTGAATTCAGAGTTGTCTCACAAACTGTCTATGGCCCTTGGACCCAAAAAGAACAATTTTACTCTCATCAGTCCACAAAATGTTCTTCCATTTCTCTTTAGGCCAGTTGATGTGTTCTTTGGCAAATTGTAACATCTTCTGCACATGCCTTTTAACAGAGGGACTTTGCGGGGGATTCTTGAAAATAGATTAGCTTCACACACACGTCTTTTAACTGTCACAGCACTTACAGGTAACTCCAGACTGTCTGTGATCATCCTGTAGCTAATCATTGGCTGAGCCTTTGCCATTCTGGTTACTCTTCGATCCATTTTGATGGTTGTCTTCCGTTTTCTTTCACGTCTCTGGTTTTTCTCAGGTTTTCAAATGCATGTTCAACAAGTGCTGGCTTCATCCTTGAATAGGGGGCACCTGATTCACACCTGTTTTTTCACAAAATTGATGACCTCACTGATTGAATGCCACACTGCTATTTTTTAACACACCCTTTCCAACTAATTGCCCAATTGCACAGCCTTAAGAGCGTGCATATCATGAATGCTGGGTCTTGTTTGTTTTCTGAGAATGTACTGCACCTACTGGTAACTTGTTTGCCATGTAGCAATAAAAAAATACAGTGGATACGGAAAGTATTCAGACCCCTTTACATTTTTCACTCTTTGTGTCATTGCAGCCATTGCCAAAAATCAAAAAAGTTCATTTTATTTCTCATTAATGTACACTCAGCACCCCATCTTGACAGAAAAAAAATTTTTGCAAATTTATTAAAAAACAAAAACTGAAATATCACATGGTCATAAGTATTCAGACCCTGTGCTCAGTATTGAGTAGAAGCATCCTTTTGAGCTAGTACAGCCACGGGTCTTCTTGGGAATGATGCAACAAGTTTTTCACACCTGGATTTGGGGATCCTCTGCCATTCTTCCTTGCAGATCCTCTCCAGTTCTGTCAGGTTGGATGGTGAACGTTGGTGGACAGCCATATTCAGGTCTCCCCAGAGATGCTCAATTGGGTTTAGGTCAGGGCTCTGGCTGGGCCAGTCAAGAACGGTCACAGAGTTGTTCCGAAGCCACTCCTTTGTTATTTTAGCTGTGTGCTTAGGTCATTGTCCTGTTGAAAGGTCCTGTTGAAAGGCCCAGTCTGAGGTCCTGAGCACTCTGGAAGAGGTTTTCTTCCAGGATATCTCTGTACTTGGCTGCATTCATCTTTCCTTCAATTGCAACCAGTCGTCCTGTCCCTGCAGCTGAAAAACACCCCCACAACATGATGCTCCCACCACCATGTTTCACTGTAGGGATTGTATTGGGCAGGTGATGAGCAGTGCCTGGTTTTCTCCACACATACGGCTTACAATTAACGCCAAAAAGTTCAATCTTGGTCTCATCAGACCAGAGAATCTTATTTCTCATAGTATGGGAGTCCTTCATGTGTTTTTTGGCAAACTCTATGCCGTCTTTCATGTGTCTTGCACAGAGGAGAGGCTTCCGTCGGGCCACTCTGCCATAAAGCCCCGACTGGTTTAGGGCTGCAGTGACAGTTGACTTTGTGGAACTTTCTCCCATCTCCCTACTGCATCTCTGGAGCTCAGCTACAGTGATCTTTGGGTTCTTCTTTACCTCTCTCACCACGGCTCTTCTCCCACGATTGTTCAGTTTGGCTTGACGGCCAGGTCTGGGAAGAGTTCTGGTCGTCCCAAACTTTTTCCATTTGAGGATTATGGAGGCCACTATGCTCTTAGGAACCTTGAGTGCTGCAGAAATTCTTTTGTAACCTTGGCCAGATCTGTGCCTTGCCACAATTCTGTCTCTGAGCTCCTAGAGCAGTTCCTTCGACCTCATGATTCTCATTTGCTCTGACATGCATTGTGAGCTGTAAGGTCTTATATAGACAGGTGTGTGCCTTTCCTAATCAAGTCCAATCAGTTTAATTAAACACAGCTGGACTCCAATGAAGGACCAGAACCATCTCAAGGAGGATCAGAAGAAATGGACAGCATGTGAGTTAAATATGAGTGTCACTGCAAAGGGACTGAACACTTATGACCATGTGATATTTCAGTTTTTCTTTTTTAATAAATTTGCAAAAATTTCTACATTTCTGTTTTTTTCTGTCAAGATGGGGTGCTGAGTGTACATTCATGAGAAATAAAATGAACTTTTTTGATTATGGCAAATGGCTGCAATGACACAAAGAGTGAAAAATCTAAAGGGGTCTGAATACTTTCTGAAGATTCTTGCTCTGGAATCTGAAAGAGGACTTCACGACACGCTTCTGTTCAGACCCAGTGGTAAGAAGCCGAAACCTACTATCAATAATAAGTGTTATGTTGACCAAAACACTACTCTGAACCTGGACGATACAGTGTCTTTCCCAAAACTTTCAAGAGTGGGAATTGATCAAAATGAAGCCACCTGGCATAAACTTGGTGCCAAGCCAAAGTGTCACTGAATTAGAAAGAAGAATGGTGGCACCCCAGGACCACATGTAGCATCAACAAACATACAGCTCAGTAACAGGTTTCAACCACTGTCTGAACTAAATCTTATTGAGCAAGAAATGTCTGCTGTCCCTGAAAACCAAAAAAGCAATAACTTTAAAAACAGGAGCCACGGAGCCAGTCAGAGAAACAGAGACAAAGAATCTGTAACAAATGTGAAGGAGAGAGATATCCTTCTGCTTGGAGACGGTGCTATCAGTGACATAAACAACAGCTGAATTATTACATGCAGCTACCCAAGTGCCATGGTCACTGATATAGCAGCTCTCCTCCCCCAGGTCATCTCAAAACACCATGGAGTCAAACAGCTGATCCTGCATGTGGGTGCAGTGGACACCAGAAAGGGAGAATCAGAGGTTTTAAAACAGGACTTCTCTAAATTATTAGAGAAACTTGACAAACTGAAAATCCAGTCATTTGTCAGTGGACCTCTCCCAAACATCGTCAGGAGGATTAATAAATTCAGCCAACTGCTTGCATTGAACACATGGCTGTCCAAGGCCTGTGAGATAAGAGGATGAGTGCACTTCATTGATAACTTCAACCTGTTTTGGCCACGCGACGACCTGTTCAAGGGAAAGGGCCCATATTTGAGCAGGAGTGGAGTGAGACAGTTAACGGATAACCTCCTCCACTCTCTGAGACACCACACTGGGTCTGGATGGCTGTCTGAACAGCTAAAGGCTCCTCTGAGAGAAGAGAGGAGTGAAGTAAACACTCACACGACACCAGCAACGGACCCCTCATCAGCCAAGAATCCCCCCTCAACAGAACCTTCAATGGTGCCCCCTCCACTGCCCTGGGCCCCCCCAGCTGCATCCACATCCTCTGCAGACTCATTGACCATCCCATCCCCGGCTTCACCAATGGGATTTCCAAATCATTTGGAAACCTTGGTGAAATCAGGAATTAAAATGGTGCCTCTGACCCCTAACCTAGCAAGGTCACGGGTATTATCATCAACGCCAGTCAATTCATCTCCCCAGCAAACACCTGTCTTTCCTCAGAGCACCCCTGTCAGACCCCCTGCACCTGCTCCCGGACCAAAGATCCTGACTAGCATCAATGCTGCTATCAGTAACTAGGACACCCAGGGCCTCTGCTGTTGTAGGACTTATAGCCATAATAAACCACTTATCGACCTGAGGCCCAGGGAGAGAACACTCTCCCCTAGTGCTATAGCTCCAGTCAAAACAGGCAGAGTGGCTAAAAGAGTGACAGTTAGACTGTCCAATCAGAGAAATCTAATTCAAATCCCTTGCAGACAGATAGTCTCAGGTCCTACTCAAACTAATTTGAAAGTTGCAGTGCTCAATGTCAGATCTCTAGGTAACAAATCATTTTTAATCAATAATTTTATCTCCTCTTACAATCTTGATTTTATGTTTTTAACAGAAACATGGTTAGATAGCAGAACAGCAAATGCAGTTCTTATTGAATCCACCCCACCTAATTTTACATTTCTATCAGAAACAGAAGAAAACAAAAAGGGTGGTGGCTTCTGTGCCTTTTTTAGGGATAATATGGTTACCCACAGGCTGTCATTTGGGGAGTTCTTATCATTTGAGTATGTATCTTTTAAAATGGAGCAAAAATTATCTCCCTCTGTACTTTTTATTATCCTCTACAAACCTCCCCAATGCTGTCAAAATTTTATTGATGAATTTACTGAGATGCTTTCAGTTGTCTTCACAGAGTTTGACTGTTTGGTTATTACAGGTGATTTTAATGTTCACATGGATAAGGCCTGTGACAGATATGCTAAAGAACTTTCTGCCGTCCTTGAAACGTATGGCCTTAGCCAACACGTTAGGGAGCCGACCCATACCAGAGGTCACACTCTGGACCTTGTCATTACTAAGGGTGTTAACGCTTCTAATATCACTGTGATTGATGTTGCTTTGTCTGGTCTTTTTTCATTTGTCCATAATTCCCAAAGATGCAACTGGACCTACACTTGTTCAGAAAAGACACATAAATGACAACACCAGGAAACTGTTTATGGAGATGATTAGGTTTGAAAATACCACTTTCTCTCATGTTGAAGACTTGTTGAATTCATATACTTCAAGTGTTCTAAATGTCAGAGATGAGATTGCTCCTGTTAAGGATAAATTAATCAGAAACAGGCAAAAGCCACAGTGGAGAAATGATGAGTCGGTCAGGGCACAGAAAAGGGAGTGCCGGAAGGCCGAACGAAGATGGTGTAAATCAAAGCTCCAGGTTCATTATGACATTTATAAGCAGATGCTGTGTGTGTTCAATGAAACTCTACGTAGAAAGAGAGAAATGTATTTTTCTGAAATCATCAACATCAGTAACAACTCACGTGTCATGTTTGCTACAGTGAGTAGGTGGACAAACCTTCCATCTCCATTGGAACTAATTTCAACATCTAAATGTTATGAATTTGCATTATTTTTTAATGACAAAATTCAGGGTATTAAACAAACAATAAATTGCACAAGGCAGATACCAACTGCAGCCATCCAGAAATCAGTACTGAAATCAGTACTAAGCAATTTGTTACCACAACTCACTCAATTAGTTAATAACTCATTACAGTCTGGAACATTTCCAAGGGCTTTGAAAATTGCTGTCATCAAGCCTCTCCTGAAGAAGAGCAGTCTCAATGCCATGGTACTGAACAACTACCGGCCCATATCAAACCTGCCATTTTTAGGCAAAATTATTGAAAAAGTTGTTTACCAACAACTTACTGACTTTCTCATGCTAAACAACTGCTTTGATGATTTTCAGTCAGTATTTAGGCCCCATCACAGCACTGAAACTGCCCACATCAAGTTGACAAATGACATTCGTCTGAACACCGACGCTGGCAGAGTCTCTGTCTTAGTACTGCTGGATCTAAGTGCTGCTTTTGACACAGCGGACCATGTGATCATGTTACAAAGGTTAGAGGACTGGATAGGCATCTCTGGTACTGCCCTTACATGGTTTAAGTCCTATCTTGAAGACAGGAAGTATTTCATTGAAGTTGGTAACTGTGTCTCAGACCAAATGGTGTTGACATGTGGGGTCCCCCAAGGGTCCATTTGGGATCCCTTTTGTTCAATCTTTACATGTTTCCTTTAGACCAGTTAATACGCAGCAATAATGTGTCATACAATAACTATGCAGATGACACTCAGATTTACATTTCACTCACAGCTGGTGAATATGGACCAGTCAATTCACTGTGCTGCTGTATTGAACAGATCACTCTGTGGATGCAAAACAACTCTGTCCAAATAAACAGTGACAAGACTGAAATAATCATCTTTGGGCCTCAGAAACAAAGAGAAAGTGTCAGCAGTGACCTTGAGTCTCTTTCTCTAAAATTTAAAAATCAAGTTAGAAATCTAGGGGTAATCATGAGTAGTAATATACTGGTCCCTTTTGCTGATAAGATCTATAATTTGATATGAAGTTAATAATTAAGGGCCCCTCCCATAATAAAGGGTGTTTCCCTATTAAAAATATAGCCTACGCCCAATTAAAGGCGTTACCCCTAATAAATGATGGCTCCCTTAATAAATAAATAAATAAAAGTTGCCTCCCATATTAATAAAGGGTGTAGTTTAAAATGAGTGTATTTAATACCCTATTAAATATAGCCTATGCCCAATAAAGGGTTTCAACCCTAATAAATGATGCTCCCTTAATAATAAATAAATAAAAGTAGCCTCCCATATTAATAATGGGTGTAGTTTAAAATGAGTATATTTAATACCCTATTAAATATAGCCTACGCCCAATAAAGGGTGTCAATCTAATAAATGATGTTCCCTTAATAATAAATAAATAAAAGTAGCCTCCCATGATAATAATGGGTGTAGTTTTTATTTTAAAATAAAAAATATTAGGGAGGACTGAAGGGTGTTACCTATAACGATGCAGTAATGCGAGTGTTTTTTAAAGATAAGTAAAAGTTCGTTTTGCTGTGAGTGTGTGTGTGTGACGTATAGGGTGAAAGGGGAGTGACCTTGCCGTTGGAATTATAGACCATTAAATAATTTCTCCTACTAATTTACATTAAAAAACATATAAACCATTAAAATAATTTCTGCTACTTCTTTTTTAAAATCTCGTAGACGCCATTTTAGTGATACGTCATAGTGACGTCGGTAGGTATGAGCGTGCCTTGCTACCGTTAGCAATGCATTAGCATTCAGACTGCAGAGTCGTCCACACTGTTTGTGCTACACTGAATCGCGTAAAACAGCGGAGAATCATGTTCATCTTTCACAGAGGTAAGTCTTGTCTATATACCATTTTAGCATTATAGAGAGAGAGTGGTATCTTTGGATTGAACGAAAATTAATGTTGGCATAATTGGAAAAAAAAAGCTTAACATCTGACAGGTGACGATGCAACCAGCCTGCGCGAGAGCAAGTCATTGTCTAAACCTGGTGTGTAGTTTTCTTTACTTTTCAATCATTAGCAATGTTCTTAACATTAATACATGTAGTGATAATGAAAAAAAACGAAATACGTGTTTTCGCCAGGTGATGAAAATGCAGTGACGGGTTTGGTAAATGAGCATGTGGTTGATGACGTTAATAAAGGTGAGAGATTATTTTTGTAAATGTTTCTTTTATGTAGTCGTGAGTCTAGAGTGTTGTAAAAACGGGGACGTTTTAAGGTGAATATAGACGTTGTATGTGATGTTATACGAGGCATTTAGGCCAAAATACAAGATCGTCCTTTTAAAAAATGGCGCCTAATGACGTGTTTATTTTTACAGAAAATATACCGACGAGTCAGCGGCCCAGAAAAAGTCTAAAAAAAAGACCCAGAGAGCTGCTAGCAGGTAGGTAAAATGCTAATATAGAACATTCGATGTTTAACTGGTTTTTTTAACGTTTGAGGGTTAATCTACAGAGGAGGGTGGAGTTCATACAAGACACGTCCCAGCTGTAACGGTCAGCTCACGACAGGGAGCGCTTGCACCGGCAGGTCAGCAGAGGGAGCCGCAGGTACCCAGGAACCGTGCAACATCCAGGGGTGTCCAGCAGAGGGGGCCACAGGTACCCAGGAACAGTGCTATACCCATAGGTATCCAGCAGAGGGAGCCACAGGTACCCAGGAACCGTGCAGCATCCAAGGGTGTCCAGCAGAGGGAGCCACAGGTACCCAGGAACCGTACAACAACTAGGGGTGGCCGGCAGAGGGAGCCACAGGTACCCAGGAACAGTGCAACATCCATAGGTGTCCAGCAGAGGGAGCCACAGGTACCATTGAATAGTACAATATTCATCAGTGAGCAGCATAATGATGATGGAGGTAGGATGAAATAATGTATTTCAATGCTATCTAAATACAATGTGTATATATATATATTTATATACTGTATTTTTAAATATATATGTGTGTGTGTGTGTTTGAAGATTTGCTGGGCTTTAAAAGACTGAGATACTCTACAACACCCGGTACTGATGAGCACAAACAGTCTGCTTCTGAGACCTTTCAAGCAACACAGCTCCTGGAGAATCTGAACGCTGCACAAGCTCACGAACTGCAGGACATCTATTCATCATCATCAGGAGCAACTCAAGGTGATGTGGATTTGATATCTTCAAGTCTGTTATACAGTGGGTCAGGACATAACTTTGTACATACAGCAGCAGCAGCAGACACTCATGACTCGGCCGATGGTGGTGGTTTTGGTGCTGGTATAGAGTTATTTGATATTCTAGATGATTATTTGTCCTCCTTACGAAATACAGCTACAACCAGTGGGGGTGCCAGCTCAGAATCTTCTTCTTCTTCTTCTTCATCTGAGACAAATACTGCTGTTGTTTACACCGACATAGCATCACAGCCTAGTGCCGGTGAACACACTTTCTTTCTGGCACAGCCCTGTATAGACCTGCTGTCAGACATCAGGGATACTCTCAGAGAGAATGGTAAAAAGCTTGATTGTATACATAGAGAGATAGTGCAGACTCGCTCAGAGGGTGCACAGTTAGGCTTATATTTTGTAAACAGTGCAGAACTATGCCTATCATACATGAACAATACACATAAAGTAATGACTACTTTTTTAGACAAAACACAATAATTTCTTAAAATGGACAGGGTCATCAACCAGAACGACAACACCATGTCTGCACATAGTGAACACCCTAATTTGAACATGTCTGCAGATAGTGAATACCCTAACTGGCCCATATTACATGCTGGATTCCAACACAGGGCTGCAGAGATTCGTGAGAAAGATGCTTATTTCAGACAACTATTGAACATCCCACCATCACCACCACACTCTGAATATCGTAACATTGTACTATCACCATCTGAATTCCTCAATTGGTCTGAAAATACACGTATGAAAACAGAGCAACTCAAAAGAAAAATCAAACAATACCATCAGGCTTCTCTGGCTAAACGGGGGGTCTTAGCAGCTACCACAGCTCCACCTGTGGATGCCACAACATTAGCCACAACATCAGCTTCCACAGCTTCACCTGTGGATGCCACAACATTAGCCACAACATCAGCTTCCACAGCTTCACCTGTGGATGCCACAACATTAGCCACAACATCAGCTTCCACAGCTACACCTGTGGATGTCACAACATTAGCCTCAGCATCATTAGCTAGTGAACAGAGTGTGGATGTGCTTGATCAGAGCAGCAGCAGCAGCAGCAGCTCTGATGGTTGTGTTGGTTTGGTCGGTACAGCAAGCTCACAGCTCCCTTCATCTAGTGGTTGTTGTGCTGGGTCAGCAGTCGATAGTTCAGAGTGTGGAGCAGGATCCATCAGTGTTAGGAACATTCCTATGTATGATGCCTTGGAGCTAAGACAACCGATTAATTTCAGCGATATTGACATAGACGACACTCCACAGGGTGTGCCAGCTTTAATCAGGGAGAGGTTGGTTGAAGTGATAAATAGAGCTATTGATGTATCGCGAGAGGGCAGTGTCTTAAACATTGTATTGAGGGGTCCATCATTGATTAACGATGTGCAAGTTATTTTGAGGTCAGAAAATGGTTATGACATTGACCATTTTACAGATGAGGTAAGTCAGGTGATACAGAGTAATGATGAGTCGCTGACTGATGATGGCCTCGAGTTTGTTGTGAGTGTGGCGCAGCAACGTAGCGGCGGCACTAGGTTGAAGCTCGGTAGTGTTCCCTATGATGAAATTTTGGCAAGAAAGGGTAGTCATTTGTACACACCAAATAATGACGGCGCAGACAATAATTTATGTTTCAGCATGTGTGTTATTCGTTCAAAAAATCCCTCTATGGTAGATGCTGAAATCTTACACAATGCTAAAGAACTACACGAATCAGTAGGGCTTCACCACACACAGCAGGTATCGTTTAGCCATGTTGCTAAATTTGAGAGAGAATTAGGGGTGAAAATTATAATTTTCCATCATAGTGGGGGTAGAAAACAACCAGACTGTTTTCAGACACACGTGGCTCCTCATCCAGAGACTATATGGCTGTATGGCTGTATCTTTATAATGAGCATTATCATTTGATAGCAAATCCTAGGGGTTTTTTTGGAGCATCGTATGTTTGTGAGTATTGTTATAAGACATATGAAACCCCGCTAAAACATTGTTGTAAACACCTGTGTAATGTTTGCTTTACACTATGCATACAGCATCCAGGCCCTACTGTTAAATGTGATGACTGTAAACGAATCTGTAAATCCCAGCAGTGTTTTGATAACCACAAATTACAAGACCCAGTTCACGGTATCATACCTTGTGACACTATGCGTTACTGTGATGAGTGTGGTATGATATACAGACGCAACCGTCAAAAAGCCGAAAAGCACAAATGTATAAAGCCTCGATGTGATCACTGTAGAGCCCTCATAGGAGACGGGGTACACATGTGTTTCATACAACCTACACCGCCTAAAGAAGATGATGATGAGACATTCCCTCCTAAATATATTCTGTACGACTTTGAAACTAGATACCGGGATGGTAAACATGAAGCCGTTATGGCATGTGCCACTGTGATGGATGAGGTGGATCCGTTTCCGTCTTGTTTCAGAGGTGTTGATTGTGTGGAAGGGTTTGTCAGATCTTATCGCCGTAAAAGATATAGAGGTTATACTTTTATAGCACACAATGCCTCGGGTTTTGACAACTATCTAGTGCTTGAATATTTTGTACGGCAGCGCATAACTCCTTTTGTGATTATGAAAGGGAGCAGAGTAATTCTGATGTATGACAATGACTATAGTCAACGGTGGATTGATTCCTTCAGCTTCCTGCCTATGAGTCTGTCTAAAACACCTGCAGCTCTTGGTTTTGAGAATGAAATAGGGAAGGGCTACTTCCCACACAAATTCAACACTGTAGAGAATGAGTTTTATGTAGGATCTTACCCTGAGCCCAAATTCTATGGTTATGAGCAAATGTCCCAGAGTGAACAGGTGAAATTCATGAGCTGGTACGATATTGTTAAAGACACACGCTTTGACATGCAGGCTGAGATGGCTCGTTACTGTCGCAATGATGTTAATGTGCTGCGTAAGGCCTGCGAGATCTATCGCGATGCATTCATGCAGTGCACCCAGGTAGACCCTTTTGCTTTCACTACACTGGCATCAAGCTGTATGGGTGTGTTTAAGACGCTGTTCCTGCCTTACAATACTCTTGCTCTCACGTACGATGGAATGTATCTGGAGTGCAATAAAGCATTTTCAGATGTATCTATCCAGTGGTTGGAATTTGTGGCTTATTCTGAAAAGCGAGTCATTAGACACGCACTCAGAGGCGGTGAGCATAAGGTAGGAAGTTACTGTGTGGATGGGTTTGATGAGGCTTCAAACACGTGTTTTGAATTTGCAGGGTGTTACTATCATAGATGTATAAAGTGCTATGCACAGGCCTCTGCTGATAATACTGGTGTTTATGCACAGTTTATCAACAAGGTGGATGCTCTGAGGAAGCGACACGGTCTATGTGTGGTTGTGATGTGGGAGTGTGAGTGGAAGCAGTTGGTACAATCAGATCCAGCTGTTCAGGCCTTTCTAGCCAATTACAAGAAACCTGAACGGCTGAATCCTAGGGACGCCCTTTTTGGAGGTAGGACAAATGCTATGAAGCTCCTGCATGTGACAGACTGTGCAGCTGAGGAAAAAGTCCACTACTACGATTTCACAAGTCTTTATCCTACTGTTCAATCCAAGAAAGATTATCCAATAGGCCACCCTGAGGTGATTGTGGGTAATTTCGACAGTATTGAGAATTATTTTGGTCTTGTTAAATGTACTGTCTTGCCGCCTAGAGGGCTCTTCCATCCTGTTTTGCCCTACAGATGCCACCACAAACTAATGTTTCCTCTCTGCCGAACATGTGCTGAGGCCCTGAATCAGGTTGCCGAGTGTATGCACAGCGACGGTGAGAGGCAGTTGTCTGGTACCTGGGTGTCTTTTGAGCTTGAAAAAGCTATTGAAAAGGGCTATCGGGTTCTTTGCATTGATGAGGTCTGGCATTTTCCAAAAAAGAGCAACACTCTCTTTAAAGCCTATGTCAAGACATTTCTAAAATGTAAGCAAGAAGCGTCTGGCTATCCAAAGCACGTCAGAACCGAGGAGGAAAAGCAGAAATATGTACAAGACTATTTCATTCATGAAGACATCAAACTCGATCCTGACAAGATAACCGTCAACAAGGCAGTCAGGAGCTGTAACAAGTTACTTTTAAACTCCCTATGGGGGCGTTTTAGTATGAGAACCAATCAGGGGTCGTGTGAGTTGATTACAGAGCCTGAGAGGTTCACAGAGCTGATGTTTAATGATTGTATCGATGTCAGACAATTCTGCTTCATTTCTGATGAAATTGCTATGGTGCAGTGGAGAAATGCTGATGGCCGAGACGCTAGGGTGGCTGATGTGAATGTTTTCATAGGTGCAGTGACGACGGCTCATGCAAGGCTTATGTTGTATGAATTACTGGATAAGCTGCAACAGAGGGTCTTGTATTGTGACACAGATTCTGTAATCTTTACATCTAGACCCGGGGAGTGGATGCCTCCCTTAGGTCCTTGCCTAGGGGATTTAACAGATGAGCTGGGCGGTGAGGAGGATGATTTCATCACAAACTTTGTATCCGGGGGTCCCAAGTGTTATGCTTACCACACACATAGAGGCAAGAGACAGGTAAAATGTAAAGGAGTCACACTGAATTCTACTAATGCGACCGCTGTGACTCATGAGTCACTGGTGGGTCTTGTCAAGGCATTTGTAGCTGACCAGAAAACAAACATACATCTCACAGCTGTAGCAGACACCATCAAAAGGAATAAAACCAAGTTTCATTTGAAGAACGACACTGTTGTGAAGAAAGTCCGGGTCGTGTACAACAAGCGTAGGGTCTTGTCTGATTTTACCACATTACCTTATGGCTTCTGAAATAGAGTTTGACAGCCGTCTTTATACCCGTTCAGCATGATCGTGAGCGGGCCGTCGAATAGTGGAAAAACTTTTTTTTGTCAAAAACATTATTGAAAATGCACAGTGGCTCATTTCACACAAAATTGATAACATTGTATATATATATTCATGCTGGCAGCCTCTGTATAATCAGCTCCTAAAGATTAGAGATATAAACTTTGTCAATGGCCTGCCGGAATCACTGGGGGACGACACCCTCCTACCTCCAGACAAAATTAACCTCCTGATTATTGATGATCTGATGAATGATGCCAGCGGTAATTTGGAAGTTCAAAATGTTTTTACAAAATATGTACATCATAGAAATCTTAGTTGTATCTATCTAGTACAGAATTTGTTCATACAGGGCAAGGCCAGTCGCACAATTAGTCTAAACACCAATTATCTAGTGTTATTTAAGAACCCCAGAGACAAATTCCAGATAACATTGATAGCCAGTCAGATGTATCCCGGTAACACCAAATACTTTTTAGAGGCTTTCAACGATGCCACAGCTGCCCCTTATGGTTACTTACTCATTGATTATAAAGCCAAAACACCCGACTATCTGAGACTCAGATCGAATCTGCTCTCCACACAGCAGGTTGTCTACATCCCTAGAAAGCTAAAGTAACAATGTCGCTCCGTATGCAGAGAAATTTGGCACTGCTGGAGTTACTGCTTAACTGAACTAGGCAAAACAGGA